>NC_090879.1:22606925-22678009 GCF_036669935.1 Montipora foliosa
GTGGATGTATTTCAAAATGCCTTGGAGTCTGTTCGGGAACACAAACGTAGAATTTACGAGATGATTTTGTTTCTTCGAATATAATGACAAGCCATTCTGTGTTTAATGAGCATCGTAATAATCGTGGGTTCGATTAGGTACTTTATGATGTTATGGCTGCTAGACTGACTGTCGAAGTATAAACAACGAGGTGGTACGTGTCTTCAAGAAAAACTAGAGATCTCTCACTAAAATGTGTCGTGCTAATAAACATGAACAAATCACTTCATTTTCCACAAATGCAAATTCAAACTTATAGTGGCCCTAACAATGGGCGGCAAATAAGTCACTTATCCTAGCACGAGGGCTATGGTACACGTACCAGATAAATTTTCAATGGATGGGACGCATAGCCTCAGTCTTCTGTGATGTTACTATGAATAGAATTATAATAAATACCCGCGAGTTCTATGAAAACCAAAGGGAGGTCCAGATGCCCTTGTGGATCTACTTCCAGTTCAAAGTACACAAATGTAGATAGTCGATTGGCCATGCGGTGCAACTTCAACTGCATCCAATACAGTCCTATTATTGCATCGTTTCCTCTCGCGGGAGGGAAATTGACCTTTGGACTCCAACCTGTCCTAATTTGTTTACTCGATTGTTTATAGTTGCCTGGCGACCGCCTAAGAAGACAATTGTTATGACCGAATGTGAGGGCCTACAACCAAACAACCATACACTCACCTCTCTAATTCATTTATATAGAAATGGTGGAAATTCATTGTACCCATGGATTCGTGAATGATTTTTTACGGGAGAGGAGGTCAATTTTCTCTAGACTTTTCATATAGATTGCTTAGAGCATTATTTTTTGAATCTTACAGGCGTGTCCTTTTCGTTATAATATGAAGATCGTTCAATTTATACGGTCTGTTTGCTATGTGCGATGTAAATTTACAAGGTATTTTTGACTTGATTGACCACACACGCGTGCAGATTGTTCATGTTCTCTATATACCAAGTCGCACATGCTGTAAAATTCCGAACACAAGTTTCACCGGTAAGCTCTCTAAATTTCAGACGCTGAAATCCTTCCGATCTTTAAATAAGCTCTTTTTAGCTTATGCTCCATGACCTGATAAGAGTTGGTTGTGTCAAGCTGTTCAGCAGTCTCAGTTTAAAGTTCTTTTCAAGATCTAGCCATCCTTCTTGATCCTTGAAGCACCCACGTTTAACTAAAAGTTCTGCTCTCGTCGGACAGTGAAACTCTTGAATTCCTTTGGATTAAAATCTCAAATCCCGAGTTTAATTGCATTCAGCAAACATTTTGAATGATTGCATAATTACTAAGCAGATAACTATTCAATATCCATCCATCACAGAACTCAGTTTGCAGAACACTTGACCGTTGTTTGGTTCTTAGGTAGAGGGTCGAGCGGCAGAAACCGCCACGAGATAGCAACAGCAAGGAACATCGTACACGGCTCGCCAGATCTGTACAACTGATTTTTGAAAAGCACACTTTTTGAAGCGTTTCGGTCTATCATTCGCATTAAAACGCCCTAAAACACGGAAGAAAACTGGCAAAGGTGGAAACGCTAGAGTCTTATTTGAGGCACTCGAAAACGGAAAATGATGGTCGATGGATGATGGCGTGGGAGTTATTTTCAGTTTTTTCTTTAGTATTTTCAAATGTGAAAACGATACGAAAACGCCAGTGTGGATGAAATAATTGTTTTCAGTCCTCTCAGTTTCGCAACGATGAAAACGAACAATCGGGGAGTGATTTGAGTGGGATGGCGCCATGCAAATGTAGCAGGCCTTCCTACGTCGATCCTCCTTGAACGGGAATGACGGCGGCCTGATAGTAGGTTGTTCTTTTATTCGCAAGAAGATTTGCAACTTTCTCTTCTATCTGGACCGGAATGAACGAAAGGTGCGATGCGATTCCCTTGTTTGGGTAATCCCGCCGCTGCGTGCATTGTCCGTTTGTTTTTTCAGTTTGAATGACACGTTGCATAAATGGAAGCGTAAAATGATCCGACTCTGAGGGATGCAACCTCGTTCCCGCCTGCCCAACTCTTGGCGGAAAAAACACCTGGGAACGAGGTTGTAGGGGATGCACTCTGACCTAAATATTTTGTATCAGGCCATTGGACTGTGAATTCTCAAAGTATACCTGAAAAATATCATAAACTATGAATACAAAAATCCGAGAGTAAGTGATGATGATGATGGCGGTGGTGGTGGTGTTTAACAGCAAAGGCATTTTCAAGTCGAGCAGACGAAATCCGATTGCTTTCGATAACTACAGTACAACTGAGTTAAAGCACACTTTATTTTGAAGGCCTTCAAACTAAGGTAAATCATACGCCATATTCTAAAACAGGGCCCGCGAAGCAGTTTTTGAAGTGCGGGGTCCGCTCCATCGAACAAACTAGAAAGGGGTTAGTAACATACTGTGATAGAACGCAGCATCATAATTTTGGCTGATTTATTTGCTTACTTTCTTGATTTGTTGCAACTACCGTACACATCAGTAAAATATATACCGATTTGTTTATTTTGGCTAACTCAAGGCCTCGCATTAGCGGCGAAAAGAGATCCAGTTAAACTGTTACAAAATATGCATATATACATTTCATACTCCATAGAAAGATGAAAGATGAAAACTGCGACCCTGCCGGATACGAAACTAGCAAAACAAAAAGAAAACTAGCGATACTGCCGCCCGGGTACGTAAAACCAAAAAACCCCAGTGGGAAAAATGGGAACGTATTACCCCGAATCGATGCAGCACCAATAACCCCCGGGTTTAGGAGTATCTTATTTATTACCAGTCTAACAGTGGTTGATTCAGGTAAAATTGTTGGCTAAGCACGTGACAAACTCAACTTTTGTACACAGCATATTACCCATCATGCATCTTATTCAGCCAAGGTTCTTATGCATCGTGCCGTTGAAATTTCAATTTCTCAGTGTCGACTCTATGGTCACCTTATACCTGTAAGGACAAACTCTTACTACAAAATGTCCAGCGCCGAGCAATGAAGTTTATCTTGAGTTACCCGAAAAACATGCCTTATAAAGACCGGTTGCACATACTGCCATTAGAGTATAGAAGGGAACTCAAAGACCTAGTTCTCATTTTTAAAGCCACAGCAGGCCACGTAGACGTCGGCCATCAAGACTTTTTGCAGCAAACTGAAATACACCATCCCACGCGAAATGCATGAAAATTTAATTACGATATACCACACACAAAGAAAAACTATTTAAAATATTCATTTTATTATAGATCGTTAGCCGCTTTGAACAGGCTACCTAAGGACACCAAGAGCATGAATCAGTCGTTGTTCTGCTTCTGAAGGTTTTTTTAAACGAACTTCCTTAACACCGTCTGGGGAGACCCACTAGTACTACGGCCGGCCTACGCAGTACTCCGACACACTAATCCTCTGTGCCCAAACACGTTAAAAAAAAAGACACACACGTTGATAAATTTTCACTTTCTGTTCTGTCACATGTGAAATGTTACCCACTTCCCGTTTCTTGACCTCTTTGGAAAACGGATGTTGAAAATCTATCAAGACATTGCCTATCCAACTAAAATGTCATACTTCACTTGAACAAACAGATAAAGAATTGTGGAGGCTATTTGACTGATCACGAAAAAGTTCGTTCTGAGACTTCAGCAACTGAACTCCTCTGAACTCTTTCCATCTGGTCGACTCTGTCTCTAACTGAACGGAGTCAACGATAGAACGCTCACTACCGTAGTTGCGTAGCGAACACTCGCATAGTTTGGGGATCCGAAGCAAAATGATCAATTAACCGTATAGTTTTTTACACACAAGAAATAGGCCAAAGGAAGCACGTGATAGAAACTTGTAATCTTTCTGATATAAAAATGAGGGTTGAAAAAATGTGGGTTGACTCAATTCTGATCGTTAATAAACTTGACTGAAACGGATCGGACCACACCTCTTGCAAAATGGAATCCGGATGCATAGATAGTTTAACTTCTACAATGAGTATGTGAATTTTATTCCCGAAGACACAGTCTCACAAGCTCTGTGCCATGTAGATCATTAATAATCAAATGTAACGGAAAAGACAAAAATAACCAGGTAAAGAACAACTGATCAGGTGATAAGCGCGCTTCTGTTCGAAAGTCCAACGTTCACGTGTTTTCGGGGAGCAATTAAGAACATTACATAACGATTTCGACAATTTTCCACCAAGTTTAAAATATACTAAAAAATAATTGAAATTATGAATCCACTTGTTGCCTTGATCAAATTTCATCTGTTGAAGGGTCGTCTAATTTAATATATTGTATAAATGATTATGGATCGACTCAGCCGGAGAGGCAATTTAGAGGGAGAATTCAGAAGTAAAGAGAAAGTCATCGGCCCACATGCTGTGCATGTGCAAGTTGAATTCTCGCCGAAATTAGACATCTTATAAAAACAGGTAAGGCTGTCATATTTGAAATTCCAATTTCCATGATACTGAGTGCGGTGTTCATTCCTTCTTGTGGACTGATCTGAAACCTTGACGAAACGCTAAGGTAGGCAAAAAAGATGCCAGTTTTGCCAGAAAAGGAATGCGTACCGTTATGTTGAATTTGGCACAACGCCATTTTACCTTAACCCTGCTTTTTTAGCATTTTTTCATAACCGATTCTTTGGACTCTAGCCTCCTGAATAACTGCTGGAGTCCATCGTTAATGGCCGATTGATTGTTCACTTTACGTACGCTTCAAAACGGGTTACGTAATCAATGTTTCTTCTTTCTCTTTTTCAGCCTCAGTGATGTCTGTCACACACTGACGGACTTAAGTGAAGCCGAACCAGATTGCGGACGGAACAAGGCAATCAGCAAACCTTTTATTGTTCCCTTTTTTACCACAATCCCGTTCTCTTCAAAAAGATAGCTCCAGTTTTTCGCAGTTGTCAGTATTAAGAAGAGCCTTAAATCTTGACCTTTGCCACTCTTTCCACTACACACCCCTGGCATTACCTTGGGAACGCCCACTAAAAACCGGACAGTAAAGCGGAAATCAAGCAATAAAACGGAGCAAGTCCCTTCCTGTTTCTTCATTTGAGCATTGTTCTCGAGGAATGAAGAGTTCTATGAATTCAAAATTGGCTTGAAGAATGAAAAAGATGCAAGACCAGGGAAACCCGAGTAAAACGAGAACAGTTTTTGATGCTAGAAGATCATGGAAAGCTTCCATTACCCTGAAGCGATATGCAAATGTTCAGGTAATTTGTACTTTGTACTGCCAATATTTGCCACGCAAGAAACAAAAGAACCGTTGGGTACAGGAAAAACACAATCCTCTTTGGGGATTTTTGCAATATTGCTGTCGAGTATGTTCACTTGATACCAAAGATTATGAAAGAACTTAAAGGTAACTCGATGACAATCACTTATCCATGAAATTTCTACTCGTCGCGTTATAACTGTGTTGTTTTACCCAGTTGTGTGTTTACAACCGGCTTAAGTGTTTTTTCGACATTCGCGCGGGAGCCAAAACCTTTATCGCTGGTGTAGACTAGAACTGAGTATGTGACAGAACCAATCTTCAGTCGATACCAGATCTACTTTTTCGATACTTTACCTCTTGCAAGGAAATGTTTCGTCATGATTTTGGAAACCAATGAAGCAGTGCATTTCAGCAAACATTTCTACGGTCTACCAATTTTTTAGATTTTGCACAAAGGTGTTTTCATTTAGCCTGTCTTTTCAGTCAAGGACTTTAAGGTCCTGGTTGGAGGGAAATTTGGTACTTGCAAATCATTGGGACCAATCTTGAAAATGAAAGTTGGGTATCTTAACAACCATTCCGGCAAACAGTATAAGGGTGGGAATGTACTTATTGAAGAGTAAAATTTGAAGACATCACACTGCTTGGATCAGTTTTCGACGCAGCTGTGCCGTCAGCTTTCCTGGCTATTGGCCGTTCTGGGGGCTAAAATCAGTTAAAGATGGATACAGTTATCTTTGGCATTTCTTTCACCATCGGGAAATCAAGGCCAGTTTCTTCGATTCTTGGCAAATTCTAGAGACAAGAGAAAGTTACCAGCAGATTCGTGTGACATCATACCAGGGAAATTGAACAAAAGACTTCGTTTTTGATTATTATGTTTGAAAAGAGATTACGAACATATTAAAACTGAACAATACTCTAAAATTGAGCTTCAGTTGTTAAAACCTTTTGAACGTTAAAAAACAGACCCAAGAGACAGTGACTTAAGGCCTTTTGTCACTTCTCGTAAAAATTTTCCAAACTTGCGTGCGACCGTTTATATCAACCCAGACAAACATTTAATTTCTTCAATTTGTGTAGTTATGTTATTTACCACCAGTCTAAAACAACATTTTTTTGGCGACCAATGTGATAGAGAGCGCGACGCTTTCAATATTTTTAAGCTAATCCTCATTCTACTTGATCAATATGTGTTTTTTGTGATCTTTAAACATATTCAAACCCATTGTACATGAAGAATACTTTCAAGAGAATTACTCGCGCGATAGAAATGTAAATTCTTTTAAGTCAGATATTCAAACGCAGAGAGAATTCCTATGTTAATCTTATATCTTCAAAACAAGTACTTTTTTAGAGCAATCGTACAAGAATAAGATAACCACGACCTTAAACTGGCCAAGCAGTACCGAAAATGAAAGCTTCTTGGTTAAAGAGCGCAAAACAACATAGATGTAATTCTGATAACGGGGGGTGGCAGAATGTTATTAAGAAACTGAGATTTTCTTGCATGTTAATTCTTGCGAAGGGCAAAGGGTTTGCGCTCCAGTCTTCCAGCAGATGTTTTTTAAAAGTTAAAATTCGGGTGTATTTTATTTCGAATTGACTCAAACTCCCGTAAAAGCGGATGATGTAAGGGAAGGGTTTGGCGAATTTTGGGATGGGCGAAAAATAATCGTACGCCTTCTTTTGCGGGCGATTGAATTATAATCGCAGGCTGGACTTCCCGCAATCACAATCAATCGATCTTTCGTTCGAATTTCTTGAAAATCAGCCGTATAAAATGTGATATTATATTGTGCGTGACTCGGATCAAAAGACAATTGTCGTTCCTTTTATTTCAACACGACTGAGAGTGCACCTGACATCATAAATCACGTGTAATTCGTTTCTGGCCTTGGCCGAACGTAAACAAACGTCGTTCGTTTTCCCGGGACAAAGTTCGTTTTCAACTTCTGACTACACGTGAAAACAGTTTGATTCACGCACCGTTCACATGAAGGTAACGCTATGATTGGTTGATTTTTTCAGCAGTGTTTTGTAATTGGTCCAACCCCCATTTACGCCCTCTACACTGCATGATCATCATTGCTGACCTAAGTTCATCCAGCACGAAACGATAACAAAAATCTCGCAGGCTTAATGTCATGTTCATAGGTTTTGTGTGAACTTTCGTGAGTAATGTACGCTCTTCCTCTGTCTCCTCCTAGAACGCCTTTGTCGTCGTGCAAAGAAATGGATGTAAGTGAAATCGAAGGAAATCCTTAAACGCTAAAGGTCTCCAGTAATTAATTCTTTACCGTGTTTTTTGTGTTTTATTATATTAGGAGGATTCAAATGTTGCTTCGGACTGTGAAAGTTGCTCTGATGGACGGAAAGAAAGCGTTGACTTAGATGCTGTTCAGTCACTTTTGGCGATGAGTCAGTGGTCGCCTCCTCGACATGAAAGGAGTCCCAGCCCTGATTCCGGCGTTTCGTCCATAAGCAGAAATTCATCGAGCGCCTCTTTGAGCAGTACCACTTCCGTTGAGGACGAACTAGAGAAAGTAAGAGAAAACTTTTATGAACAAATTTCCGACAAACGCCAGCGAAATTCTTCCTCGCATTGATTCCTACGATAACGAACGTACTTGTTGCCTTATATAATGTTTTCTGATAATAGTTTTCTTATTTTTGCAGCCCGAAAACAATGGTCTGCGTCCTACACCAGCAGTTTTATTTCCATCACAGCGCGGGGATAACAGCGCTGGACTTTGTCCATCAATTGCGGGATCTTTGGGAGCGAATTCTACAACGACTTCCCAGACAGCTAGTGTGGCTGGTTTGCCTCTAAAAGTTTTTCCTGGTGGGGTAAATATGAATCAAGTTCTGCTAGCGAACAGTGGTGGAAATATACCAGCTGGAGCTGTAGTTGTACTTTGCCCTGTAGCTGCAAGCGGAACTGCTCCTACAACAATAGCCAACATCTCGCAGCTACAGAGAAACTTCGTCGTCACACAGGCAGGGTTCATTCCGCCAATACAAGCCCAAACTCAACAAGAATCTAGCGACAGTGGAAAGAACCAAACGAATCGAAGAAGAAACCACGTTTGTACTTTCGAAAACTGTGGCAAAACATACTTCAAAAGTTCCCATTTGAAGGCACATTTGAGAACACATACAGGTGTGTGAACTTACGTAATATCGGGAGAAAATCGTCATTTTGAGCCAGGAATAGTCGGATTATGATGATTTCTTATTAAAAAGTAAATTTCTCTTGTGATACTTAGTTTCGTTTATTTTCGTGCTGATTCAGCTAATGTCTTTTCAGTTATCGAGGGAATTTTTTTGACGTGTTGGGCAGGCCCGCCTATACGCCTGCATTACACCCACTAATCACGTGAAAACTCGGAACTGAACGTGATGTAATGTTGTAAAATATATTCGCGTTGCGATGTCATCACATTTATCATTTCGGTACTCAGAGAGACAAATTCTGCAGACATTCAAATGTTTTTTTCACAAACGAGAGAAGAGCCACTTTATTTAAAATGTTTTGTCACCTTGGAGTGTGTGTTTTTCATTCCTGTTTGTAACCGTAGACTGTGTTGGTGAATATTTGAATTTCACATTTTTGACATTTTTGTAACTCAATCTTCATGGTCTACCCCCAGAGAGCTCAAAGTACATACATTAAAGATGTATAACATGGGACTCTTGAAAAAAAAGAAAAAAAGACGAAGTTTAATAGACCTTAGCAGTTCATGGCTTTTTATTAAGTATTTAACAGGCACATTATTAGCAGTCAAAACCCAGCAATTTCATAATTTAACTTGAAAAAAAATTGCTCAATCATAATTTTTTTTTTCAGGAGAAAAACCCTTCCCATGCACTTGGGAAAATTGTGACAGGCGCTTTGCAAGGTCGGATGAGCTAGCCAGGCACAAAAGAACGCACACAGGGGAGAAACGATTTGCTTGTCCTCTTTGTGGGCGGCGTTTTATGAGATCAGATCATCTCACCAAGCATGCAAGGAGACACATGACTGCAAAAAAGGTTCCAGGCTGGCAGCTAGAAATGAACAAACTGAACCAGGTTGCCACAAGTATGCAGCCGTCATCAGTAAACTTGCCCAGCATGGTAATGCCAGTGTCTAATGGAGTGACGCTTCCCACAAGTGGCATGCCAGTGAACTCCTAGTACTACAACATCAAAAAGATACTGTGAAAAAGTCTTTGTCAGGCCATATGATAGAATGGGCTTATCATTTGGTACTGTCAACTGGAAATGGGTCCAAGAAAGCGTGTGTGTGTGTGTGTGTTGAACTTGATAACTGTATAAATAATTATTAATGCCACTCGTGCTCCCTGTCTGAAACTGAGTGATCTCTACTTTGGCAATGCTTATGTACCTTTTCAGATATTTCCTTGAACCTCCATTTCTCGTATACAAGTACTTAAGCCATTGTTCAACAAAGCTTAACTCTTAGCAATGCCAAACTGCTAAAGCCATGTCCATGCCATCCTTTACATTGATAATTCTAGAGGTTGCAGGTAAACAGTGTATAATGTTCTTTTTGTCTTGTTTCACACAAGGAAATTGGTTTATTTGCTGTGGCCTAATGTTATTACTATGCCTAAATAGATAATTTTGTTATCAGTTCGCTTCAGTTTTGTTTAAAGTCTAAAATACCTTTAATTCCTTTTAAATGACATACATTCCATATTCAGTTGTACAGTACATCTTACAAAATAATACCCTTTCACTGCTGAGAGACAAATGGCAAATATCATAGAAGCAACCATATTATTTGATCCATACTGATTTGCTGTCAGAATAAAAAAAGAAATTGGCTAAAGGGAAACTCAGTGTAAAAGAAAAAAAAAACAAACTTGCAAGATGATATATATATATATGTATATAAAAAAAACTTTTAAGGCTAAGTATAGTATAAAGTTTAAGTTGGAAAATAGGTAATGAATACTTTCCTGTGAGTAAAGGCACAGAAAGTTAAACTTTGCAGTTGTAACAAAGTTGCTTTGTAAGAATAATAATTGTTATTTTATGTAAAAAATTGTGAAAGAAGTTATGTTATAAAACTAAAGTTTCTTGAATGCTATCTCAACTCTCAGACTTTCATAGAATTAATCAGTCGTCATTTGTGCTAACATGTTGAATATAAAAGCAATGTTTCATACGTTTAAGTTATTCACAAACTGCCCGTCTTCACTGGCCCTTTTGACGGATGCAATTTTTAATTTATAAGTTTTTGAAAGGTTCTTTGTACCTTAGCAATGTTCAAAATTAAAAAGCTTTATCAGAACATGCGTTTGCATTTGGTATCTACTAGTTACCAGTTATCCAATGAGCATTTTAGGGTGGCTGCTGTTCATTGTGAAAGCAATTCTTCAATGGTGCTATAACAAAGACTATTCTCTTGTAATCCAGTAGCTTTTGATAGCAACAGAAATGCAGTCTAATAACACCCCATGCTTCACAATTAAACAATATCTCCAAAAAGAATTTGGTAATCCCCATTTCATCTTGCTGGAATTTGAAGAAGCGTAAAATAAAACTTGCCAAAGTTATAAATATACCCCGGAGCAGGTTCAGAGCTATCTTAACTACTCTAGTTGTCAAGGTAGCTCCAAATTCAAGAATTTATTTTAATTTCTGCTAAGAGTTCCAAAGTACCTTTGGAATCACTTTGCGGCAATTGAAAAATAGTGTTTAGTTTCTTTAGAGTGTTGAAAATTGGATTGAGTCACCTAAAATAGAAGTGAGGTTATCCCATCATTTACAAGGGAGATTCCAGGGCTCCTCTTACTTTTCCTTTGTAAATAGACGAATTCGGCTAACTCAATGTTGTAACCAATTCAAATCTCTCGGAGTTAAGATTCATTGTGTTTTGAATTTGCATGACAATGAAGCATTCACATTTAAATGATATGGAAATTCTCGGAACAAAACGTTTTATTCCCAGAGGATTTGAATTGGGTACAACATTGAGTTAGCCGAATTGGTCTATTGTGTATTTGGCAAGTAATAGTCACAGTATAACCAGAAAATATAGTTATTTCCTTATTCAATGTTAGCATTGAATGGTCACATCTACAAATAATTTTTGTAATACAAAAATACTAAATTAGATCTTTCGTTATTTAAGAAAGGGAAATCTGTATCAGATACGTACATTGATGAATAAAACATTTTTTTTTGTTTTCCTTCATGAGTAATTGATGAGTTGAAATTGTTTTTAAATCGACAAATTTAAAATGGTGAAATCAGATGGCAAACTGAGTCCTCCTAGAAATGCCTCTGCCGTGAAATCTCCATTTTCCCCACTCATCATCCCTTCTGCCTCCTTTTGACTGAGCAGTGAGCCCAGAATCGGGTAATTCATGAGCGTGGAGGGTGGATATTTCCAGCTATTTTGTAGGCTTCTTCTTCTCCGTACCTAAAAAAAAGTGTATTTGCTGTGTTTCTGACCGGTATACTTGCTTGGTGATAACAAAGCATTTCACAACTTATTCTTGCACGGAAAAAAGAATTGCTGAATACCGAAGGAGGGTGGATGCTAAATCAGCTTTCCGCGTTTGTGAAAGTTCTAAATTAACAAAAAAAAAGAAAAACTATAAATTAAAATAAGGGAAATATTCCGTCGTAAATAAGAGGAGGGAAAGGGATTGGTTATCCGTTTCTGCTTGGAAAAGGCAGTGCCAACACCACCGCACACCGGTGCCTCAATAGTCCATTTCCGAGTTGCTGTTTGCCTCCGTTTCAAAGCGAGTCCTGGTGCACAACCATTCAAATGGCAATTAGTTGCGTATTTTCATGCAAATCAAACTATGGTTGAGCACCAAGACTCGTTCTGAACCAGAGGCAAACAGCAACTCGGAAATGGCCTAATGGTTGTACACCGGGGTGCCATGCCGGACCAAAGTTACCTTGCGAAGGCAGGCGTATTTCCGGCGGTCGTTCCGGAAATACGTCTGCGTTCGCAGGCTAGACCAAAGTTAGTGGCTGGACCAACACTCAGGGTCTTTAGGAGAAAGTGCTGACTTTGTAATGACATCCGCAAATTGTTAGACTCACTAGTCTTCTCGGATAAGAACGATAAGCCGTCCCCATCTCACACCCTTCAATAAAAAAAAACTGTCTGCCTTCCGTGGTGTATCATGATTCGGAGGGTAACTGCTCGGAGATACTAGCTACATCAAGCTACTCTAAAATCCGAGGGTAAATAATAATGATATGGTATGATCATATGAGCATAAGGGAGCTTCCATCTATATGTATTAACCTTCCCCTCCTTTATAATAATGAGCTGACCTCTTGCTTAATATTAGGGCTTGAAGAGCGTTAAACTTGAACGTATCTTATTTGTAACGATGTTATCGTGGAAAAATAAGAAACAATGAGAGAAAACGTTGTTAGCGTGAAAAATGATTGGGTGATAAAGAAGGGATACGTTTTTTCGAACGTTGGCTGTAATTTTAATAAGTGCATGAGCAGTTCCCGCTCCTTCTGTGTGCCTATTCCCATTAACAGGAATAAAGATAGCACTTAAAATTACATTGTAATCCATAGATATCTATAAATTAGTTCTGTTATCTTTGTCTCAATTAGTATCCGAGCGTTTTTTTATAAATATGTCGGGAAAGGGAGGAGAATGCGTGACACGAGCGACCTGGACCGTCTGAGAATCAGGCTAGTCTTGATAAAACATGGATCCAGTAGTTTTCTGTTTCCAATGGCGCTGCGCAAAGTTACTGGAGAGTTTTGGTTTCTATTCCCGTTACGTTGCTGGGTTCTTTTCTCATTTCCCATTTCCTTCCGACACACGATAACTAGCTAATCAGAGGTTCACTTACTAGTATCACGTGAACACTCTTTGGTTCTCTTTCTCACCCGAGGGCTGAAGGTATTTTTTGTGTTGGAGGTTTATTCGTTGTTAGTTTTATTTCTCAACCGTTCACATTAACACAGCCACCATTCCGCGTTTAAAAGAGAGAAGAATTGTTCGCTGCGACCCGGCTGTAAAGGTAGGCTGGATTTTACCTTAAAAAGCTAGCTAATCTCACTTTGTGTCAAATATTATACTCTGAAATAATTTCTTTCGCCTTCTACGGTGGCCACACTGCAAACATTTACTCCAACTGCCCAGGGGTTCAACTTTAACGTGGATTCTGATCCAAGCTAGCATTTGCTAAGGGCGTATTTTGGTGACAAAAGTCGTGTGAGCAGCATGAAATGAGAATCGTTTATTATTGACCTATTATTTAGGCGCCCCAAGCTCAGTGTGAGCATGGCCGACAAAAATATAAGGATTTGTATGAGAATCTCGAAAAAAAGCTTAAGAAGATAATTATATGAAAAAAAAAAACTCAATTAAAAAGCCAAACCTTATTGCCATCGTGGATAGCTTCCTTCCTGTGTGGTTATTTTCCAGATCCGACGCGATTTGAGCCATTTCACAATTTCGTGGTTGTCAATGGTTACAATGAAATCCCAAGGCTGGAGACTAAATTCTCAGGTGCCACCAATTTGAGTCAAATATTTCTGGATAAAATATTCACACGGTCACAATTTCACATCAGAATCAATCGACAAAGATTGAACTTTCATTTCAACCCACTATCAACGCAATAGCAGTCCTACGAACAACATCAGGGGGTGAATATTGCAACAAAACAGCATTCAAAGGCTGTGCTTTAGCACAAAAGTGGCTACGGCTTCGACCGTTGATAACAAACTGCCCCTTACTGGGGTCGCAGACCGTAGTTTGTCAACCGCAAAATTTCTTTATTCCCCCGGGTCTACTGGCATGACTGCATTGACTCAGTCGTCCAATCACAGTCACAGATAAAAAATGGAACGACCCATCTTTATTATGTTTTATAGACACTTACAGAAATGGCAACAAGATTTTAGAGGCTTGTTTCTGAAAATGATGTCTGCACACGTCCTATTTAATTGACCTTTTCATGGTTAATGACACCATATTGGTTGGGGGTAAACATGGCTAAAATTACAGGGAGTGGTGCTGGAGCATTGTGACAAAGGCGGCAGGTTTAAAACACAGGTCAAATTCCACAGGTCATTACAGGTCATTCGTTTACGTATACTAAAGCAACGCAAAACCTTGGCCTAATGATGCCTAATGAGGCTTACATTTAGCATAGACCATTTTACAGATATGGCGACCATTTTGAAACCCATTGTTTCAAATAAATATGGGATTCTAAGGGGGCAAATATACTCCCTTAGAATGATAATAGCTATTTGAAACTATGAATTTCAAAATTACAGCCATATATGTAAAGTGGTCTATTAATAAAGGTTTTGTAACAAGTCACCTGTGAAATGTGACCTGTACTTATAACATTGCTATGAAGGGGCGTATTTCCAACATTTGCAACTGATTTCAATGATTTTATTGGCCAGCAAAGGAGGTTTGACATCGGTAAAGTGGAATTACCCTCCTAATTTAGCAGGAATTTGCATAATTTTTTTGGGAGGATTTGTATGAAATCAGTCATCCTGGTCTGAATCTGTTCCTTATACTTCAAGAAAGTAATGTCAGTACAAATGCTTTTTAAAAGAGATTTGAGCTGGCAAAATACACCTTCCATTGCATAGGTTCAAATTCAGCCAAAATCCCACACAATCGCTGTGGTTTGAACCGACATTTGGAAATTGTCCTGTCTTTGTATGATATTATATTTGGGTGCACAAATTTATTACAAGTTACTCAAGCAGTGCATGAAACCTTGTTGCATGAGAAACCACTTTGATAGAAAATCTGATAGATTAGTATAACTATTTCTGGGAGGTTTGTGCAGACAGAATCGTGAAACAGCGTGGCAGGTCAATAGGTGGTTCTGGTATAACGGTTGAGAAAAGATGAGCCCAAGTTTGGCAAGAAGAAGTATTGCAAAGTTTGCTTGACCAGAGAACAGTGCATGGGTCTTTAGTGGCATCTGCCATGAAACCAAGGCATAAAGATACACTTGTCATGTTGGCAGTTGTTTGTTAACTTTGCTGCAAGGTTTTGTTGCTGATGGAGAGCACATGATGACAAATTTCCTTTTTCCCATGGCAGCTTCAAAGGCCAGTCACTTTCTGGCCCATATAAATCGATTAACAAGCAGATGAAAATTGAAATCATTGTCTACTGTTTGATAACTTTTATATGTATAATGTGGTGTTCTTGTAGTTGATACCTGTAATCATGTGTAGTTTCCAATAATAGGGACCTTAAGATCTACGACGGCAACGTCGACGAAAACGTCACCTCAAAATAGAACTTCGCTCTAGTAAAAGTCTTTCACGATTATACCATCACGTTCACTTCGTACAACGTGGGCGAAGTATCCTAAAAATAAATTGGTGCGTGCGGTTTCAGAGTGAAAATAGAGAATGAAAGATTCTCTGTTGCATGCTCACATTGTCGTCAAAACCTAAAATTTAGTGATTTCACGTAGTCGTCACGCAGAGAACCGCAAAAATATGAGCAATAATCCGTGCTGCACGTGCAGCACGATTATTTATGCTCTTTTAACCAATTATATCATTGTTTTGTGGCGTTTTCGTTGACATCGTCGTTGTAGATCTTAAGCTCCCTAATATTGTGACACCAACTACAGGCCTGAAGAGCACATCCCGTTGCTATAACATTAAACACCCTTGTGAGATGTGCTAAGACCCTTATGATTCATTTCTTGCAGTCCCTGTATGAAAACTATTTAAGATGAAGGTTCTTGGCGAGAGTGGCATTACTTTGGACATTGTAAGGGATGACTTGTCCTGTGTGGGACACTATTGAACAAAATACTTGGTGCTGCAGTAAGGGAGGTGGTCACTCTAGTGCTGATAACCAAAATACACGGGAAAAACATAGCCAGTATACACCCCCTTCAGTTATAACTTGTGGATAGTTTGTCTCTTGTTTGGGGAGCAAGGATGGTGTAGTAGTGAGAGCACTTCCCTTCTACCAATGTTGCCTGGGTTCAATTCCCAGACTTGTGGTCAAATATGGGTTGAGTTCTCTACTCTGCCCAGAGAGGTTTTTCTCTGGGTACTCTGTTTTTCCCCCATTACTCAAAAAGCAACATGTATTTTTTTGTTTATATTATTATATTAAATATTTCTGTAGTGTCCCCAAGTAGTACCTCAGTGCTTATTATTATTATTGTTATTTGCAGTTTATTGAATCATCTGTTTGCAAACCTATTAGAAAATTTGGGCACCCAAAAAGCGTAACCAATTCCTGTTAATCCCTAAAAAAAAAATTACAATCCCCTATCGGTATTATATATCCTACATAATAGTATTATTATTATTATTATTATTATTATTATTTTCATTATCATTATCATTATCATTATCATTATCATTATTAACAACTAGCATTGTTGTTGGATACTTTCAGGAAGCAGATGACGCCTTTTACATTGTAGACTTGGCTGATATTCTTCTGAAGCACAAGAAGTGGGTTTCCTTGTTACCAAGAGTAGAACCATTTTATGGTAGGTATTTGAGAGATTGTGCCCCCTTGTCCTGAAAAGGTTTCAAATAATGCTTAAGTTTCTTGAAATGCCATGGTTCTGACAATTCCACTGTGTGGCGGCCATAACAAAATCTCAGATGTTGTTGTGCTTTCTTTCTTGTCTTCAAATGCATTCCTCAAAATGTTTTTGAAGTATGGGTGATAGCAACTTGCAGATGTTTGCAATTGCATAATTTTGTCCCTGTTGCAAACTGTCAGAAAGACTCACATTTTGCCAGTATGCAAGTGTTATGTTTGAGCCCTTTCACAAATGGCCAATCATAGATAATAGGGAATTGACTAGTTTATTAAGGTGATTCCTCAGTATTGCACTGTGCATCCTGTACTGTGCATACAGTGTGTCAATATTTTCAAATTGGTCAAATTTCTAACATTGTAAATATGGCGTAAAAACAGTTCTCAAAACATGTGAGAGAAGTTGTGATTGACCATGGATCTTTGCGAATAAGTGCACGCATTCCGAGAACATAACAATTTTTGTTCTTTCGATCTACGATAATTGAGATAGACAGGTACAATGGTGGTTTACTCATAAACGAGCATGGTGACCTATATTTTTTTATTTCATAAATTTGCTGTACAAATTATCCCTTCCTTTGTATGGGAAGAAAGATAGAGCTAAAAACGTACACAAAGCCCCTTACCCAAGGATGTAAATTATGATCTTGAAAACAACGACTCAAGAGACATTTTTGAGTCGACGTCGTTCTAAGTTGAGTGATTTTTCCATAAACTATGTAAGACAGTGTTCCAAATTCTCTAGACTTTCTACCTATCAGGTTTTTTTTCAAAATGGTACTTTAAAAACTGTCTCGTTTAGCTACCGCAAAATGTACCCTGAGCCGATGAAATAACATGCGTAATTAGTACCAGTACAGGCATCAGTTGGGTAAGAATGGACCATTGTATCTCTTAAGCAAGCACAGTGACTTATCTTTTTTATTGTAGTTTTCAAAACAGGGATTGGTAGGGAACATTCAGGGGAAGTGTCAATAAAATCAACTTTTTTTTCCTTAGGAATCAACTTAAATTATTTATTGTTAGTTGTATTATAAAATTTATTTTGTTTGCTCTGCTTTTCTTCTTATGGTAAATACACTGTATAGTTTGGGAGCAACAGCTGCACTGGTTACATTTTTGTACTCACCTATGACAGTACAGATGTGATCGTACTGCATATTGTTCCTCAGAAATGAAAAGATGATTATTTTTGGGTGTCTGCCTTGAGATCTGGGCATCCTGGGTTCAAGACTCACTCTTTCCAGTTATTGGATTTTTTCCTGGTAGTCCCTTTTTCTATGTCTTGGCTGCACTCACAAATAGCCAGCTAGGATTCTTATAAATAAATAAAAATAAAATAAATAAATAAATGCTTGTTTCCATTTGCTCAGAAACCCCTTAAAACGAATGCAGCCAGGCTGACCACCATGGGGTCTTTAATCCCTAAGTTCTCTTTGTGGACAGTAGTGGATCTTCAACATTGCTCACTCTTTCATGAGCAAGAGCAAACAAGAACAGAAAATATAGCAATTGTTAGACTTAATGACAAAGGCATGCATATTTCTCTATTTTTTATTGTGGTTGGAGTTTAAATTTAAAACCTTGTGGATATTAGTCTGGTGGTCTTTCAACAGCCACTGGTCAGTACCACCTTCTCTGCCCGCTGTATGTGAGAAGTCTCTGACTCAACATTATCGAAAGACATCAATGTCATCATCTAGCTTTGCCATCAACAATGCCAGCTTTTGGTAGGTTGTGATGCCTTCATCTATTTTCCCTTTAAGGTTTCATGTTGGCAGTGGATATTATGATGCAAGAGCATTTGGTACAGCTGTCTTAGCAGCGCACAGTTTGCTTCATCTTGCAGTACAGTAAGTGAAGTTATTGTTTTAAAATTATTCTTTAATTTATTGTATAAATTATTTGTAAAAAGGTTTCAAGCTTTTGCCTGCCCTAAAAGGTGTGGAATTGCAGCTCTACCACATATTTTAATCTGTATTATTCAGGCTCAATTTGGCTTGAAATTCACCGTATTTGATATTGGAGGAGGATTTCCTGGAACTCCGGATGCAGTTATCACATTTGAAGAGGTTAGCAAAGTTTTATACTGTGGTGTGTGCATAAAGTAGCATCAGGGCACCCCTGTTAATCAGCGGTTGTTTTCCAAATGCACCCTGACTACTTATGTTCTTGAGTTAAAGAGTATATTTGTCGCATTAAGGGTGGAAAGGGAGCCATTTTACAGAGCTTTTTTGCATATATGTGTCCAGAAAGACACAAGATAAAAAGCTTACTGATTTTTTATGAGCATCCTGCAATGTCCCTTTACATGAGCTCACTTGTTTCTACAAGTAAAATGAGTAGCATGATCATCGTACCCATTCCTGTAACATACCAGTACCTAAAAATTGTGAAATTGTCTTTATTGGGCTGAAAATCACATATTTTGACCTATTTCACACCCAGACTTTCATATCTTTCTAATTGTTGGGAAAATATTTAAGTTTAGTCTGAATTTTTATTTACCCATGATCCCTTGCAGGCATGGTCTTTTACACAGATACAGTCAATTTTGAGGTAAATAAAAAATTGAAGACTTGTTTCGAACAATAATCTAGCGAGCGCCGTAATTCCAGAGCACAAAATTTTGAATCTTTTTAATGTGTTTTAATAAACTTGAACTGTTGAAATTTGGCTCAAATGTAGTTTACTGTGTGTTATCCGTGGTTATTGTCCATTAATCCATGTAAGTTTTCTCCCTTATGAAAAATGGTTTTGAAGACTTTTATTTGAAAATTTTGTTACATGTTACACTCAACATTTTCCTATTTTTCTATCCTTTTCCTTCTGTTTTCTCAAGATAAGAAAGTAGTTTAATACCTTTCTTACACCTCATGCGCTAATCAAGAAGGACAACTTTACCATTCAGCAAAAATATAGCTTTATTGAAGATGTTAAACTGAATAAAGCAGGGAATGTTTCTGAGTCACCTCCAATTGGATGTGGTGATTGTGCTACTCATCTAAGGAATAAAGTATGTCATCAGTGTGTCTCTCTAACTTTGCTCTTGGAGTAAATAGACAGGTGAAGAGATTTTCTCCCCTCCCCTCCCCTTCCCTTTCTGTTCCCCTTTCCCTTTAACTTTTCATAGGAGTTGTCAGTTTAAGAGGTCCCTGTCATCATTGTTTTTTGAAGGTGCTGAGTTGGCTGCTTTTGGCGGTTTAATTCTGCTGGGAACCTACCCCTCCCTAAGCATTGTAGTTTTTTAAGTAAAAGACTAAGGAAGTCAGGTTTCCACTATAAGATCTTGTCTCTCTTTTAGCTCTGTGCCATCCTGAACCCATTGCTGGAAGAACAGTTTCCAGCCATCTCAGGTGTGCATATCATAGCTGAACCAGGCCGCTTCTGCCTTCACTCTTGCTGTCAATGTAGTTGCCTGTGCCACACTGTAAAGGGAAGCCAGATAATAGAAGGTGACAAATCTTTGGAAGCTGCCGGATTGAAAGCCTCATGTGAACTGGTGAGTGAGGTCCAAGAATATGGAGAGTGGCTGAAATTGTACTGATTAGGGAAGACCTGTGAAGGTGAAAATGATGGAATTATAGGAAAGTATACTTGTACTGGAAATTTTGAGTTAAAATTCCCTTTGCATGGGACATTTTTTAATTACCGTATGTAGAAAAAGTTAAGCAAAAAAGTGCAGCTTACACCAGTCTTTACAGTAAATCATTATTTGGTTAGTTGGAGGTATAGAGCAATCCATAAAAGGCATCAATGAAGTTTAAAAAAGTGTTATGAATTATTATTATTAATTTAAGAAATGTTGTAAATCCTAAGCAGAGTCAAAATTATATTACTGCCAAATTTTGAAAGAAAGTTGTATGCCTTGTTAGTTAATTGAAGGATCACCCCTCCTGGCTGCTATTAGTTTTATTTTCATGAAAATCCTTGATCTGAAGTAAATTTTCTCGGCTGTTTTCAGGGCTTTATTTATCATTTGAATGATGATGGTTATGGTTCGTCCAACTGCCCGGTATTTGATCATGCAGCAGTGCATCATGAAGTCCTTGGTGTGAAAGACAAGCATGCTGTCAAATTCCGTTCTAGCATTTGGGGGTACTACTTGTGATTCCCTTGACTGCATTACCAAGAGTGTTGTGTTACCAAAAGTATGATATAGCTTTGATCATCAAAGCTGCTTTTTAAAACTTATATGGGTGTTGGCTGGAAAGCTTTCTACAGGTGTGCATTGAAACGACTGGCAAGTCATGAAAACATACCAGCGACTGCTGATAGTGCCAGCCATCTTCATGTTTTTGTGACCATTGCTGGCTACAGTTTGCAGGAAAAAAAATAGGAAATTGTTACCTTGTTTACATTCTTCTTTCCATAAAAAGTTCTAAAAGTTATTGGAAAATGCTTCATTTACAATAATTTTGTTTGTTTTGTCTGTCTCATCCCAGGTTATTAGTTTATTGTGCATTTGTTCATTCTTTGTCCATGTTCTATCAAGCATCAGTATTACAACAGATTGTTTACCAACTGCAACTATTGACGTTTAAGGTGTAATGCATCTTTTGGAAGGATGGGAAATTTGTTGCTAGGCGACAGGACAACAGAAAAACGAGTCCCAGACAGGATTCCGTGACATGTGTTAGATGCTCTTCCTATCGAGCTACTTGAACTCCTGAGTAGCTTGGTCGTTTATGTTGGTCCTGAATGGACAAATTTGTCCTGCTTGCCTGCAGCCTCTACAAAGTCATGCGCCTACAAATTTTATTTATCAACTGGTTCATTTTAAATGCTGTGTCAGTTGTTTCTGACAAATTCCTTTGGCTTGTTTTTTTTTTTTTTGTAGATTGATGGTGGTGAGTGGCTGTATTTTTCGAAATATGCAGGCATACACTTGCTCAGCAGCTTCCACTTTCAATGGCTTTAAAAAGCCACCAAAGTTTTACACCATATCTCAAAGTTGCAGGTACATTGAAACTTGATCACACCCAACTAAAAGTGTTCTCTGGTGCTAATATAAATCTCCTGACCAAAAGCAATATTATCTTGCTCCTTTCCTCAAAATATACTGTTAAGGGGTAACCCTTTAATATTCCTGATAACATCATTATGCTCAAAATTAACCACCAAGCCGGGCTTGCACAAAATTATTCACATCATTTGGACATGCAATACTATTCGCAGGTGGGATTTCTTTACAAGTTTGCTCCTTTGGGATTTAGCTCATACTAAAATTTACAAGTTTGATTTTCGACTTTGAGGCTTGGTGATGACATTCGCTAGTCAGACGTCTTCATGAGTAAGGGCTATTGGTTAGTAGCATTCCTGCTATGGGGGTGTGGCCATACTCTTAGTCACTCAATGCTACAAAAATTGGGATAAGCCTCAGCTGTCCAAGCCCTGTGGCTTTTGTGACTCTCCTCTGCCTTTGGATGTTTTTAATTTTTAGTAAACCCAAGCAAAGTCAGCACTTGTTGAATCCATGACCACCCTAATGGAGGCATAGGTGTTTTGACAAGCAGCCTCTCAGCACCGAAATTTTGAATGGAAAGCAGTGTATTATGAAGTCATTTTTTTTCTCTTTTCAGGCCAACATTAGGCAAGATATTGAACATGTTTGGTTTGGATGTCATCATACCCCACCATTCAGCAGTGGATCACAGAGCTCCTGTCTTCAGTGCAGGCCCGATTTGGTGGAAATTATGTCTGTTGTACCATAGTAACATACTGAAAGGAGTGTTTCTTTCAGGACCACAGTTCTTTTTTGAAATGTTTTTTTTTTTTTTACTTATAGACCACTTATACACTATATTTATATCCATCGCGATTCATTGAAATTCAAATTTAACTTACCGGTACTTGGCAAGAGTGGAAATTGCCAAGTAAGTTAAATTTGAATTTCAATGAATCGCGATGGATATAAATATAGTGTAAATGTAATTTCGTTAGAAAACCCCCGAAGAGTGAGGGAACTTGTGTTACGAAACAGAACTGTAGAGTTTAAATAAACCGAACGGAGGACCAACCGTTTACCGTGATATGTATGGGTTATTGACCAAGCGTGAGGTCAAGATGACTGGATATTGGCCAAGTTCTTTTTTTGCGTGGTTATGGACCGAGACGAAGTCGAGGTCCATAAACATGCTAAAAAAGAACGAGGCCAATATCCAGTCATCTTGACCGAACAATCTTGGTCAATAAAGGATTTATAATATGACTTAAAACACCAAAAAATGATCTTTGATCTTGCGGGACCAAGCGAGAAATCCCGAGCGGGCAGTATCGCTCCATCTTGTCCGCTCGGGTAGCCAATCAGAGCGCGCGATTTGGTTCATCTTGCCCGCTCACGGAGCTAGTCATATGATAAATATATATATAGAGAGGATATTACATGGCCGTGCGGGGATACGATTTTTATCTTCGAGTGCTGCAAGTATCTCTCGCGAGTGAGCAAAGCAGTTTTGAAATGATGAAAAAGTCGTAACCAACCGCTAAAACACGCAGGTTGTGTAACATAAAACAAGATATGGAAGTTATGAAAAACAAATCATGTCAAATTTTGCAATAAAAATGTTAATGTATCTTACAATAAAGAGAAAGCTCGCGTTTTATTTATCGTGTTGGTTACCATGACAACACCTATATCCTCACATGTGAAAGAAAAATGATGTGTTCACTGCGCGGTGTGAAGATATGATTTTTTAGTACAAGGAGAAATCCTGGTATCTCATCAATATCTATATAATAAATATACGTATGTATAATAATTATAGTGAATTTTTATATTTTCATCGGCTATTAAATTGCTCAATAGATGTATATACAGCTTTGTTTTTCTAATCTTATTTATCTTTTTTCTTTCTTTTGAGGGCAGTAAGTTAGAAGACTAATAGGTTATTGCGCTTCCGTCTTAAAATAAAGAAAAAAAAAACAAAACAAAAACAAAGATCGAGGGGCAAAGGGTTTGCATGGATGTCTTTTCCCCATTCGTGGAGTGCGTCAGGACAATGACAAACTGTTTGAAAAAGTATATAAATTCGGAGGTTTTTTTTTTCCCAAAACGCTCCCTTTTTTACAAACCGGTCAAAGGTACTGGTACCATAGTTTTTCGGATACAAGGCGCTATCGTTTGTAAAACGCGCCCTCAACTTTCAAACGTCACAAACTGAAAATCCCATCAAAATACTGGGTTACAATTACACATCAAATAGAGGAATTTGGTTCAACTCATTGATAGTTATGCTGTCTCAACTAGAATTAAGAGAAAAGACTTTAAATCCTGCTAGTACTTTCTTGCGGGTATTTTGGTTGTACACTGAACGTTAAAAATTGAAGGCCATCACGAACGTTGATGTGAGGTCATCATTTTGGAATCGCAGTAAGGGGAAGACGGGGACGAATTTAACATACAAGATGGCGGCAAAGGGTCGTCCCTATACGAATTTTGTTGCAAGAAGATACTCGGCTTTTAGATGGACCTTGATTTTACATCACATTTGGAGCCAAAAAGTAATTTCTTTGAGAAAAAATGCTGCGTCTTATCACTGAAAAACTACGGTAATTGTAAAAGGGGGCTTAATTAATCTGCAGCTGTTTCTCTTTACTAGCTAGAGGGCCGGAGTTTTGCGTGCACTTTGCGAGGTAAATAAAAATATAATAATCAGCTCTGATTGGCTACTCAAACTCCGAATATCAACTCACGCAGGATTTGCGCCCGAAAATATTGTAAACGTTGCAAGAATAAATTAATAAAAATCATCTTTTTGTGTTATATTATCTCAATGTTTAGTGTATACCAAAACAACTGTTCACCTCAGTGTCGGTGGCCAGTGGTGGATATTTACCGAGTCACCACCACTAGCGAGGCCCTCCAAGGGGTTTTGGGGAAGAAGAGAACATGGCTAATTTGAACTGGGGAACAATGTCAAAATATTTTAGGGAACAAGGGAACAAAAATAATTGAAAACAATTTTAGGGATCAAAAAGTTGGGAACAAGTTTGAAAGTAATTTGGGGAACAAGGGAACACAAGCAAATATTTAAAGGGAACAAGGACCTCACTAGCCACCTCCACTTCGGTGAATAGTTGTTAAGTACTCCCAGATGTGAGTGATGTTGAAGTTAGGGACAAAAGCATGAGGAAACTTTGTTACCTTATTAAAATTGTCATGCCTCTTATTACCTGCACTTCTGGCCATATCTGCCCGTTCCCCAATTAATTGACAAAGACACAAAGATTGGCTGCGTGCAAATGCCCCTCTGAGGCTGCAGCCATTTAATTATTGTAATTTGATATCTTAGGTTACTATCATAAATTATTTCAAAATTAGTAGATTTACCTGTAAAAAAAAAGGCTTTGAGGATCTTTTCAATAGAAATGTTCTTTATTGTGTCCTCAAAACCTTTTCCTATGAAGTTATTGGTGCACAAGATGTCACATAATAATTCATAATAACAAGCATCAAACGAAATAGTTTAAGTATAAGAAAGGCTTTGAGGATCTTCTCAATAGAATATCCTTTATTTTGTCCTTAAAGCCTTTCCCTAAGAAGTTGTTGGTGTACAACATGTCACAATGATATTTTACAATAAGGCAATAATATAGTATGTTACCAGATTTCTAAGTTAGTTCCAGAAGTACTTTCACCAGTCCAACTAGATGATTCCAGTTACTCTTGGACTTACTATGCATCCTAAACCGAAACTTAAACTCTTCTTAATTTGCATGCCCTAAAACCAATCTTTTGCCTGGAAAAAATGGTGAAAAGTGGCATACCTTACTAATACTGCATTACTGGTAATAGAAACTTGTAATTCAATTAACTCTGAAGTATGAACAGCAACCAGATGAACTGGTCACACTCAGAATTCAAAGCCAAGTTAATTTCAGCTCAGAAGGCAACAAACTCTATCATGTGATTAAAACTTAGCGATGCTCTACCACTGAGAACTACATAGATTGTGAGATCAGACTCTGACTTTTAGTTTTATCCATTGTCATCAAAGTAAATGAGAGACAACTTGCAAGGCTACTGATCAAAACACTGCTTACTTAGAATGGCTTAACACCTTAAATCTACAAACAGCCATGTTCTAAGTGCAACATGACTCCACGTCATAAAGCAACTGAGCAGTCAGTCGGCTGTCATTGTGTGACAGACGTGTACTGACTGAATCTTACAGTACATTTTAGTACCTTTAAGGTACTTATAAATTTTGTATTCTTTTCTGTGACGGATGCTTAGCTGGAGAGCGTGTTCCAAGAATTCTTAGTGTGACATTCTAGTATTTCTTTAGTCAGCTGTGACTACTTCAACTGCTCCGGTTTTTTCAGCTAGTTGACTGTCAAGATACTGTATAAATTGAAAATAAGCAATCGTTCACAACAAAAACCTGAACAATGAGCAAAGTAATCAGTGGCACAGGATTTCTATAAAGAGTCCTACCAAAAATGCATGTCAATGTCCTCAATTCTTTTATAGTTGCAAGAGTATCCTTCCATAAATATTAGGTAATTCCAAGGAGCTGAGATGAATTGATTTTTGTCATTTTCCACCTCTCTCCATTTCTCTCAACCTTTCTACCCTCACATCACAACCATTGGCCCCCACAACTCTCTTTTACAAAAAAGTATTGTATCAATTTCCTTTGCTCACCTTCACCGAAAAAATTGACAGAGCTATAAAAAATCTGAAACAAATTTTAAAATTAGACTGTCTAGGTTTTACAAATCTGGCGTTGATTCAAATGCGATGAAAGTTCCATTAAACTTACATCGATAGGTACTTTTGTTTTCTTTAAAAGTAACAACTTGTAATCTTACCACGAAATTTCTTTTCCAGCCATCGACTTGTGGTCAGTGGATGTCGAAGTCAACAAATAATTCCTTTCCAAATTAAAGCGGCGTAAGCTTTTGAACACTTAAGAAACGCCTCCGAAAACACTCTGTTTGCAGTTTTGAGGATGAAAACCAGCTTCGTGTATTAGGAAAGTAGAGTTAAAACGACGCTTGGAGCGAGAAATATTAGAAGAAGATATAAACGACATTCATTTACCGCCTCCTGTTTGGTTGCCGACGAAACGGGTTCCCGCGCTTTTTTCCCGCTCTTTGACACACGGGACATCTGCCTCGAAACTAAGTAAACCGAAGGTGATAGGCCTGGGTACTGGTGTTAACAATCAAAATGGCGGATTTTCTGGAAGATGTTGGAGTTGGTTATTATCGATCGCTTGATCCACCAAAAAACTTCGCGGTAAAGTAAGCAAGCCTTTTAAGTTTGACATTAGGCTTCTTCCACATTTTCGGATCCTATATATGGAGATTTCGATATGTAGATCCTTCCTATTTTCTTACTTCAGGGTAAAACTTTGGCGAGTGACAACGGCGAGTTATCTTCCTGAGTTTAAAATTGGCTCACAGCAAAACGTCAATGAGCAAGAGGGTGTTGAAGTTGCTGGAGACGCATTGGAAATGGCGAACTTGGGACGAGGTGATAAGATAAGCTTGGCTTAAATGGCTGAGAGCTATCAATGTTTTTCAAATACAGACCGTAGACTGTAGATCTTAGCACCCACATCCCGGAAAAGGAGATTTTCGGTGATGGTATCGAAAAGTTCTGCACTTGTTGGCTTTTGCCTCATTCTTAAATTTTCAAAAACAAATTCTTCATAACCACATTTAGACAGGCAAAATGATTCCTCTCTTTGTTTCCTTGGCTTGTAACAAAATTAGTGTAGTAGCCAGGCTAGGAAAAGTGGCATTGTGTCTTCATGTTGTTGTGTCAACGGAGGAAGTTGAGCACTGACTGCAAAGGTTGATGGAACAAACCCTTTGGTGTTCATCATGCCAGAGGTTCATGATCGGATGACTTGAGTGAGGTGGTTTTCAGAGGAATATTGTGATAGATGGAAAGTCTTTTCCCTTTGAAATGAGGGCATCTCAATGCTAAATTCTTCTGGTGGGTTGACACACTATTTTATCGCTCATGTTATTTCCATGTCAAGCAAATGGACTTTCCAGTTTACTAATAATATTATTTTGCTGTTATGTGGTTATCAAACAACGTGTTCCTGCCGCTTTCAAATGTAAAATAAGCACGCATAGTTCACTATTATAAAGAATTCCCTATTCCAGCCAGCCCCTCAAGGAGCCCACTAAGGTCGAAGTGGTCTGCAGTCAAAAGTCTGTAGACTGGAGATTGTAGTCTGCATTTGGCACACACTGGTTCCAAGTGCCTGGTGCCTCTCTCAAAATTGAAAAACATAAAAATCTTTCACATGACCACTCAAGTCATTTAACAATGACATATAATTGAATTTTGTTTAAATGTAGGAAATCAGGATTCGGAAACTGAGGAGTTTGTCTTTTATTGGCAGCAAAAAATGTTCTCAAAGGTAAAATTTTGCAATAAAGTCTAATATTTTACTCTGCTGATGCTTTTCTGATTACTGATAATTTTTGTTTTCTTCTTCCCAAATAAGATGGAGATGGAATTGTATGAGGACTTAAATAATTGCCTTGGACCACTGGAGCAGAAGTACCATGCTGAAATAATGAAACTAAGGTGTCTTCTTTTATGTAAAATTCAAAGCCCAACTGTGATGTAACTATTTGAATTCAATAGAAAACAATAATATTATCATTAAAAATTGATTTGAGACTCCAGGGAATGATATAGAAAGATATCCGGTATCCTGGAGGCGGTCCCTGGAGGCAAGTCCTTTTGTCATTTAAAACTACTTAAAATGGCACTCCTCTATTATAATTATTGGTTTGCTTACTATTCAGATGTATTTTGCATTTGTTTTTGTTTTCTTTGCAAAAAAGAATAAATGTTGTTGTCTTTTCTCAGGAAAAAAGATGGAAGACCAAACAAAAGACTTTTTTCCTATGTTGACTCTGACAGTTATGTCAATGTAGATGAGGTAGGTAAAAATATTCTTACAACTTACGTGTTCAAGTGAAGCTATGATCCTCGCAGTTATTTATAAATGCAATTTTAGCAATTGCATAGAGAAGCCTGAAAAATTCAGGACTTCAACGAGGTGTGAACCCATGACCTCGCAATGCCGGTGCAACACTCAGACTACCCAACCGAGCTATGAAGCCACTGATGTTGAGAGCTGGTCATTTGAGGATTCAAATGTTCCTGTGATGAATGAATCAACAAATGAAATGATATAAGAAATAAATCAAAATTATATTGAACTGAGGATATGAAATCAATTGTTCAAAGCTATGATCCACATGCACAGTTACTGATGAACGCAATTTTAGTAATTGCCTAGAGAAGCCTGAAAAGTTCTGGACTTCAACAGGGTTTGAACCCATGACCTCGCGATACAGGTGAAACGATTGTTTTCAGTAGCCGGTAAACAGTAAAATTATGTGTCAGTTTACACCGAGGAAAGCACTTAAGTTGAAATGGTGATTATTGTTATTAATGACAGGAATCAAGGTCTCTTACAACTTCCCCTTTAGAAGTTCCAACATACCTGGCACAAAACATGTCAAGTGTCAGGAGAAGAAACATTGGCAGCAAGACAGAAAGAAGGTTGGTAATATAACAAAGTGTAAGCAAGTTTATTTATTAATGAGGGTATGCTTAAAATAACAGGGATATTGTGAAATAATTATACATGTATTGTTCTTCTGCCTAAAATCAATCCAAACTATAAAGGGTTATTTTCAAAATTACTGGCTGGTTTCTTGATCAAGGCTTGAAACTGCTACCAATACAGTTGCATTTATGACTGAATTTTCTCCCTTTGTGACTAAAATATCTGGAGAAGTTGCAAATTTGCAACTTGTTTTCACCTTCCCTCTTTCCAAACAAAAGGGTTAGCAGTTAAAGTAAATAAATAAATGGCAAAATTATTTTGTTTCTTGCTGTGAATTTTCTTTCAATCTGCAGATAGTGTACTTGTAGCATAATTTAGCTGTGATGTTATGCAAAAGCTAGGAGATAAACACAGCTAAAACCGTTGACGCGGATAATAACTCAAAACCGTTTCCTAAAAATACTCTATTTTACTATAATTAGACCTCATTTACAATTTTATCTCCTAGCTTTTTTCACACTTTGTTTGTATTCTATTTCTAAATTTTTTTGCACTCCCTTTCGTACATATTTCCATCTGCATGCTAACTTTTTTTTTTCATCAAAGGCTGTAGACTGATAGCTGAAAGCTTATGTTTTTAACCTTTTTAACCAGAGAACAATTTTACTTCAAGAATACCATTAATGAACATTTCTTTTGATTTTCATCATGAACTTTTCAAAAGTGAAATAAGATCTAAATTCCTACCGCCTGGTGCTGCTAAACCTATCAGTCAATAAACAAGCCTTATTTTATTTGTTTGTTTCATAGAAAACTTCCTGGAGGCTTTGCTCCTCATGTCAATCCTGTCGTCACTTATGAAACAAAAACAAGCAAGACAGCTGCACATGTTGTAAACATTCCTTACAAGACGATGCATGTGATGGCAGATCTTGGTCCTGATGCAAAGTAAATATTTACTCAAGTCGCATGTCTGTGTTCTTAATCAGATTCATAAGTGCTTTGTAATCTCAGCTCATTTACATTTTCTGATAAAAAATGTCTATTATCCAGACCAGTCAAGAGGCACAAAAACTCCACGTAATATAGAGTCTGGATGATAGCTGTAATAAAAATTATGAACATTAATGAAGGAGTCAATGAACAAAAAGATTTGTCTGATTTAGGTTTATGTTGTTTAGCAACAGGTGCCCATTTTCTCGAAAATGTCAAAAACGTTTCAGGCCCAAAAAGCCATTGTTTATGAAACTGCCTTCCACTTGTTTTGATTAGCTGGCCTTTAGACATGTAACTTTCAAGATAGCAAAAAGCAAATGATTGTGAAGGTTGATGACTTAATCTCTTTCCATTCCCAACACTCGGAAAAGGCCTGAGGAGTTTCATGACTTTTTAGAAATGGGTTCCTGGATTCAGTATTGGAGAAGACAATAACATTTAGTATGGTCCGATGGTTTGGGTTCCTGCTTTGCATGTGGATGCTTCAGGTTCAAATGCCATTGTTTTGTCTGTGGGGATCCCTAATTCATCTCCCTCTCTCTTAGCCAACCGGTTGCTGCCTGATATACAAATTGAATATTGTTGCAAAATGCATTTGAGTTCATCTACACAGAAAATGCAGAGTATAAAACGTGAAACATTTCCCTTCTAAGAGTGACACTTAAAGATTTTACACTTAATGGAGGCCAGTTCTGGGGTAAAAGGACTAATGTATTATGATTCATACATGTAAATGGTATCAGCCTCATCCCTTGATCTTGATTATTTAGGATATATTTACAACGTCACCCAATTATTGGTAGCTATAATTATAATAATAATAACCATGGTATGCTGGCTGTTCGTTAAGATTAAAATGTTTGAGACCTTGCTAATATATTTGGAATTTCCAAATGTATTAGCAAGTGATCGATGGTAATGAGTTTTGTTGTGTTTTCAAGGCTAAGGGAAATACCAGGTTGTTCAGGTTACCAATAGATGTTAACATTTTTACTAACTAGTACAATCTATGCAAAGCAATAAATTACTTATTATGAGAATTAATTATGTTATGGTTATTTTATCAAAGATACTAATATTAATTTTTTAAAAAGGAAAAGTCATTCCAAAACTATTCATTTTTTTGCCAGGACAACAATCGACCAGGAGGATGAGTATGTTCTATTCTCTGTCAAGGTATCATTAAGAGCCATCAAGTCATTGATTATCTTTTTATTTTTTAATTTTTGTTTTGTTTTGCCACTCTTTGTCATTAGATTTATTTGAAGTCATGATAATTAAATACCTGTAGGCCTGGAAAAAAGTTAAAATCCCAACTTGCCTAGTTAGTAAGCAAGCAAACTTGACTGTCATTTTCCCTCGAGGAGTTCTTCCACTGGCTTGGGTTTATTAATAATTTTTGGTAGGCAAGTGGTCAGAGAATCAGAAAGTTGCTTACCCAAGTGTGTAATCTCTTTGTCGTGGAAGGCCAGACCAGGTTTTATTTTTTTTTTATCCCTGTACCCTCTGATGTATGTGACAACAACATAAGAACACACAAGTGCCTGTTCATTAACAGGTTTCTAACTGCTGATGATAAAGAATTTCTAGAGCACTTTTCAAATTTTTGTCTTCACTATAGGTATCAGAGAGTTTAACAACAGTATATACCTTTAATATTTATATTAGATTGATGCTTATGGACAAATATTTGTCAAACCTGACTTCAATGGGGATAATCCACCTTACCGTCTTGAGACTTGTAATGAGCTAAGAGGTACAGTTACACTAAAGTTTTTGGATACTGTAGACCACTTTCGTATCATTAATGGCGACCACCCTTACATGATTTTGTTTTTATGTTTATTAGACCTACTGCCCTCATTTTGAAACAAATATTCCTTTGAAATTTGCTTGTCATAACGAGGCTAGAAAGGCTTATTAGCATTAAAAGAGAATAATGTTATTTTTATTTTGTCACCATCAGTGGAAGGAAGTACTTACATGTGTATGCTGTCAGCACTTTAGCTTGATGGTTCTGAGTGTGTTTTTCCTATTTTCTATTTTCAGAGGTTTATGAATACACAGTTGAACACTGTTCCCTACAAATGACAAGGTAGGGAGCGTAAAAAGTCAGGGATTTGCCTAATTTATTTTGCTGTGCTAGTCACCCTCCATGCAGACTGTGTACTGGTCCATTGCGTGCCCCCCTCTCCCCTCCCCCCATTAATAAATTTTCCTTGGAAATGTTCATACCATTGTGAAGTAAGAAACTGCACTCAACAAAGTCTTCTCTCAGAAAAAAGAACAGAGTCAGAACCTGATGCCTTGGATCACAAAATCTGGTGTCTGTGACGACAGATTGCAGTCTTATTAATTTAATAGTGTGCTCTTTGTCTTTTTATGATTCCATGCACTATCATTCTCAGTGATCAGCGAGAACAGGAATTTAAAAGTTTCAATGAGGTGGGTGTATCTGGAGGTATAGCCTGTGTAGGATGGCAGGATATTTAATTGCAGCATTATTCAAACATGTACAAGTACATGTTAATTAATGGTTGCTCTGGACATTGTATTTTGGCCACAAGTGAGTCGCAGCCTTTTGCACTCGCTAACAAAACACAACAGAACAACCATTGATTTGCTCGCATAATTACACTGTATGTTGAAATAAATGTTAAGGCTACTCTGCAGGCAAAAGTAATTATCTGTTTGATTTTTGTCCCAAAATGACTTACTGCGATTTTCATAATTCTTTGGAATCTCACCTTCCCGCACTAAACGCCAAATTGCATTTTGGCTTCCATCAATCAAATTTTCAAACATAGCCGGGAAAATCAACTCTGCCTCTGGAATGTGATAGGATTAGGATACACTGTGATACAGCGTGCACCTATGAAGATCTCGCAAACTTAATGGACGACAGAGATAGATGGAAAGAACTTATCAATGAGAGCCGAGCTAGCTCGACCTGACTGATTGATTGATTGATTGTATCTTTTCGGCAGCTCTTCAGTGAAAGATTTGTAGAGATACCATCACTTTCCACCAGCTTCAAGTGCGAATGTACAAATGTACTGTGGGAGCCAAAGATTCTGATTGTTAGGTTATGTCATGAATTTTGGCATCCATGGTTTTGGGTCATCTCTCGGCTTGGCAGCGGAAGATGGAAAGCCGATACGCAGTTTGGCCATTAGCATTTGAAGATGACACAGTCTAGAAATGTGCATAGTTAGATGCACTCCCAGTTTTGACATCCAACATAAAGTGTCCCTTCAAGTCTTAGCCTTTGCTACCTATTTCTAAGGTTAGGGGAGAGGTTGCCGGGGTAGTGTTATTTTTAGGTGCAGGGAAATGCCAGAGGTACTTAAGGAGCAGCATTTGGGGAGACTTTGTGATGTGAATTGTTTGTATTCTGAGACAAAAGTGATGTTGAAGTTGTGGAAAATAGCAAGGGGACACTTCTTGACACTCGAAATCTGCGTGCCTCTAGATTTGTAACTGCCTGCATTTCTGAACATATCTCGAAAATGAGGAGAGCAGGGGAGGGGTGAGACAGTGGTGAGACCACTCACCTCCCACCAATGTGGCCAAGGTTTGATTCCCAGTCCCAGCGCCATGCAGTGTATGTGGGTTGAGTTTGACGTTGGTTTCCTCCTTGAAACGAGAGGTTTTTCTCCAGGTCCTCTGGTTTTTCCCTCTCCAGAAAAACCATCACTGTCAAATTCCAATTTGATCTGGAAATTGTGTGGACACATGTTAAACAAGCTCCTGAGCACTCTTAAGGTGTTCCGTGAGTAAACAAAACAAAAAAATATTACATGTGCATTATTTTACATTTGATCAATTTATTTTTAAATTCATTCCAACAGCTGTACAACAGGCATGCTTTGTATCTTGCTTCACAAGTTGGTTCTGGTTTTGACCCTGAGGTGAGTGCAATATTATTTAGGGTGGTAGGCATTACTGGCATAAAGTGACTTTTCCATTTGGATATTTTGTGAAATCAAGACCAATCCTGGAGCCACAGATTCCTCTTACTAACTGATATAGTTTATTTTCTGCCTCTTTTTCTGCCTCTTTTTCCATCATACTTATGCACAAGGGCCATAAAATGGAAAAACAAGTAGCTGTAACTTACATGTATAGTATACTGCCTGCTAAAACAAGGCTAGTAAAGTACTGAGAGCTGTTTTATTGTTTACCTTACAAGATCTTTGAATCAAGCAACAACTTTTTAAATTCTAGAAAAAGGCAATGTTTGCTAAAGGTATATTATGTACTGTCCAGTATCAATCTCTCTCAAATATTGTAGGTAAGCTATTCTCAGTTTGATTGGCCAATTTAATGGGCAGCATTGTTATGCTCATAGTGTGCAATTTGCTATCTGGGAGATATGATTACCGGTGTACAGTTCCTATTTCCTGCAAACAACTGAGCTGGATACCTCATCTGCCAAAATGTAAGGGCCTTTCCCTTGTTATGTTCCACAACTTTATCTTCTGCTCTGCAATCTAATTTTCAGCCAGAGCCTGGCATATTAAGAATGAATATATTTGGGGAAATAGGTAGGTTTGTGAGAATTATTGCCATAAACTTGAATAATTTATAAAGATACACATTTTCGGGGAAATTTTATTTGGTATTTATCACTATCATAATGTTTATTTTATTTTTGTGTCTTAAATGAAGTTGGCTCTTTGTAAATCTCTCTGCCATTTTTCAATCCTTTTCAATGTGTGTTTGTACCTCAGGTTTTTTTATCAGAAGCCAGTAATAATCCCTATTTTTCATTTTTCCCTTTTTTTCCAAATGAATTTAAATATTTCAGAGTCCACAGCCTTTATATAATCTTTTGGAATGTCAAGAATCGAAATCGGGTGTACAAGCTGCGAAATAGCTAAGCTTTTTGTCATGAGACATCTTCCGAACAGTGTAAGATTTCAAGACTGCCAGATATCATGAACAGTTTCAATTTTTTTGCAGTTTTTCCTTGAAATGATAATTGTCATTTTTTGTATGTCATATGAGACGAAAATCACCAAGGCTCTAATCGGACTTTCTGGCCATTTGAAACCAAAAGGTGTTTCTTTAGAATACCTCCAGGGTCTTAGCCACAATGCTTTGGTTTTGGATGGATAAGGCCGCAAGCCCGATAGATTGCAAAATTCATTCAACAGTTCAGTAGCTCTCCTAACAGAGCCCTTATCCCACAAAAAAGAGTGGTGTCATCAGCGAATTGGCCTATTTTGAAAGAGTGTTATACCGTGTAATCCCTTATCTTGCCTAAGTTTACAAGCCAGAAGCTCAACCGTGAGAATGAATAAGTAAGGTGACAGGAGACAGCCCTGTTGCACCCCTCTTGATAATTGAAAATAGTTGGTACAAAAGCCTTTGTTTAAAACTGCGGTTGCAGAGTTGGTATAGAACGTGGAAAGCCAATGTTTGATGTCATCACCAAAATTGAAGAAAGATATTGTCTTCTGAATAAAATTCCATACAATTGTGTCAAACACTTTCCGAAAATCGAGTTGCAGAAGTATCCCTGGTATATTTGTTTGCTCTAGGATATCGTTAATCCATCTAACATTTTGGACAATGTAGCTCCCTTTAATGAAATTAATAACACGGGAGCTCCACTTTTAGGCTTGGCTGAATCCACATATTATTTTCTTTCTACAGTATCTGCAAAGGGGTTTGAATATGATGGTCTTTATGTGCACTTTTTTTTGGATCTGCCCACAAGTAAGTGTTCAAGTGTGTAAAATGTGATAATGTCAGTGTGTGATGCAGGGAATAACTTAGAGACATTCCTCTTACAGATATTATTTTCAAGGGCAGTCAAACAAAGCTTGTTCGTTTTCATCATTGTATACTACTATCTACAGAGAATGTGATGCCGTAAACAAGTCAGTGCTGCCAGAAACATGCATGTACTCTCTAATCTCCTTGCCAGTGTCTTTGCAAAATGGTTAGAAAAGGGCTTTTTATCAGATAGAAAAAAGTGGCAAAGAACAGCCACTAATATTGGACTTATTGTTTTAGAACAGACATCCTTCCCCATCCTTCCATCCCCATTGACGATTTTACTTGTCTGGCATAAGACAGAGTAAAATCTGAAGTCTCACTCCCAGGGTTCATTGGGCCAAAGGGGAGGGCATTTGAGGTTGTTAACAGACTGAGTTAACTATGCCAACTAGTGTGTGGCAAACCATGTAGTGGTTTACTAGTGCCAAAAATGAGCTGAACCAGGGATTACTTTGAGCATCTAGTGTTCAGAGCTTTTACTTGAACCTAAGATTTTTCTACATAATGCTGCCTCTGGAAAGAGGAAAAATGACAAAGAAAAAAAAAAAAAGAGAGAGAAATGATGTGTTTTCAGCCACTGTAAAATGTTTATGTGGGACATCTGGATTGACCCCTGAAGTGATTGATATTGTTCTTGTTCAGATGCCTTAACCAAGGGGGTGTTTTTTTAGACAAGTCCCATAACACATGTTAAACAAATCATTGTACATGTCATTGCAGAGTGGAGACCTGCTGATGACCCTGTGTTGTCAGGAGTCACACAGACTTGTGTAACCAAATTGGAAGGAGAGGTATCGTAATTAGTCAAGGACTAGAATAATAAAGAGCAGACTCTTCAATAGTGTGGGTTGGGTTTAGTGGTTCTCCTCACTGCTCCAAGTGTAGGTTTTTGAAAAAATAGCAATATTTGATTTGATTTCAGTTCAGTTGTGTCCCTACTTGTAGTGCTACATTTGTGAACCAGGGGAAACAAATGGCACTTAAGGTGGCTTACTATGCAGTTTTCTGAAAAAACAAAAAAAATCAAGATTTTGAAATCTGTGAAATTAAGCAATACAATGTCTCCTCTGAAGTGTTCGTCACTGCAATTGATGTGAAATGTAATTTTACCTAACAAATAAATGCAAATGAGGGGAAAATGCTAAATATAGTGACTGAGCTCCTGGAGGGGGGACTGGAAACTAGTCACTTCAAAGGCCTTTTTCTCAAAACCTAGCCGTATGACCGGGCTTAAAATTTTGGGAATTAGTAAACAATATAAAGACAAAACTGTCAACATCAAAAATACATCTATCTATCAGACATTTTCAGTTATTATCAAACTAGACGAAAATCAACATTTTTGCCATTTTCCTGTCTGACAGATTTAACTATTAGATCCTTGATGATGTTTTCTTTAAGATGGGGTTTTCTGGCTAGTTTTTCAAAAAAAAAGGCCTCTGAAATGTCTAGTTTCCAGTCCCTCCTCCATGGGCTTGATCCCTATTTAGCATTTTCCCACGATTTGCATTTATTTGTTGGGTAAATTTACATTTTACAAAAATTGCTTTGACTAACACTTCAGAAGACTAATCCTGTTGCTTCAATTTCACAGGTTTCAAAATCTTGATCTTTTTCTTTGGAAAACTATTATAGTAAGCCACCTTAATTAACCCATTGCAACCCAAACCGGCCTGGATTGGCCTCATTGACTGTTACGTCCCACTCCCGGGTGTCAATGAGTTAAATAACACTTACGACGAGGCGACTATGGCAACAACAATAATCATAGCCTCCTTCATGGTACTAACAATCATCATTGGCATCAACTCGTACCGGTAATTATCATTATGATAATTATTTCACCACAATTCTGGTCATGGTTGTCACCTTCATTATTCTCATCAAGGCATTGGACTGTTAAACTTGACAGTTCAATATGCCAAGAGTGGACGAGTGGTAATGTGTTTCAAGCAATATTTGCAATTGTCGTTACTTTTACTTAAATTAATAATATCAATTTAACCCATGCACTCCTCACATGCCCTTCACTTCCAGGGATCAGTGGGTTAATGGAGGGGATGTAGTAGCCATTGACTCCTCAGGTTCCCTGGCACATCCCCAGTTGACAAGAAAAATCGTCTTGCTCGCAGGGGTGAAAGCCCAGGGGGAGGACTCCCATATGAAACAGACGGGGATGCTCGTCAGAAATTTTGAATTTAACCCCTAAAGGAGACCAATCGAGGCATGGCTTAAGCAAATTTTGACCCCTAAAAGAGACCGTTTAAAAACACAAAAATACGACACGCAAATGAGTTTTAATGATAAAAAGGCATAATCATCGAATGCTTTTATCTAAAAAGAAAATTTAAAAGGAAATTTGACTTCTGTTTCTCTTCGCGTAATTCTGTGTTACTTCGCGGAACCCTAAACGAGACCTTGGTGGCATAAAATATTGGCGCTTAGCCCGGAACACCCTAAGCGAGACCAAAATCCAAAATTTACACCCCTAAGCGAGACGACGAGCAACCCCGTCTGTTTCATATGGGAGTCCGTCCCCCTGGGGGTGAAAGGGTTATTAAGGCTGATGATGCTTTAACTATCATGAATGTTCATGATACAAGTAAGAGAGGGTTTTTAAAATTATTATTTCAGGATTATATTGCACACTTCAGTTATCCTTTTGATTTTTCATTGGTCTACCAAGAAGATGAAGACTCTGCTGGTATGCATTAATTTATTGACCATTGAAAAGTATTTATTACATTGCAGAGGGAGATGGGAGGGAAGCCACAGATTCTCCTCCTCACCAATGGCAAACTTGAGAGCTCTCCTCTCAGTTTTTTCTGCAGATGAAAATAATTATCTCTTGCACTAATAAGGGTAGGAGGGAAATCCATTAATATGTTCATGTTGAGCAAAAATAGGGGCTTAATGTTATTTTGGTTTACAATCACATGGTTGAGATATTTCCCAGAATATCGTGCATTACTAAACTACGAAACACCCAAATACCATGTATTCATGACCCAGCATACATTGAATACTAACCAACAGAGGTTGGAGTTGAGATTAAATATCGTTTCAGGAATTAGGCCTAAAACGTTATTGTACCTAATCTCAATCTTAATCTGAATCCTAATCTTAATCTCAATGAATAATTATTAGGAAGAAATAATATGATGATTTAATCTCATTGTATTGTGGGGTCATATGCTGTGTTTCAGGGTTTCATTTCCCTGTTTCGTGGTTAAGTAATATCCCACAATATCTACGGTATTTTTATTTTCGTCAACCACACAAAATGTCTTTTTCACAAAATATCAGAGTTTGAGGAAATATTATGTTGCATTTGGTATTTGTATTTCAGCGTTCAGGTCAACAGGTTGTGAAAAATTTTGAGACTTCAGTCAAGAGCAAGACTGAAATTGAAACTTGTATGTGGTTACAATATTGATAATTTATGGTCTTTTATTGTTTTAGATGACTTTATTCATTGGCCCACTCTGTTCATTGAAGTATTATCTCTGGACAGCTGGGAGCGATTTCGAACGGAAGGATACTCATATCTCACTATACCAAGCAAAGCTGGTGAGCCTTGCAGAGAGTTAAATTCTCTGGGCTATATTTCCAAGCATAGGAACCCCCCCCCCCCCCCCCCCCCCCCCCCCCAACTCAGTATCTCACTATTCCAACAAAGGTAGAGAGTGTTTCTACCCGCACCTGTGTACTGTGACTGGACAAGTTTATTGCTTATGGTGTATTAAGTACTGCATTTTAAGTAAGTTAAAACTCACAAAATGTGTCACTCACTTCTCTGAAAGTTTACTAGAAAATCAAAGGAGGCTTTAACTTTGTGTCAAAGGCAGGGATAACATTAAACCAAAGGTTCATACTCTAAAAATCAATCAAGGAAAGGAACTTTATTGAACTATCAATTCTTCTAGCCCTGAGTTGCTAATTGGGGAAACTGTAAATTCAAATTAACTCAAATCAAATCCAATGTTGCTTTTCGAGGAGAGGGGAAAACTGGAGTACTCGGGTAAAAAGCTCTTATCATATGAAGCAGAGTAGAGAACCAACGAACTCAACCCACATATGACACTGAGTCTGGGAATTTGATTCGGAGCACATTGGTGGGAGGTGAATGCTCTCACCACTGCACCACCCCTGCTTTCTTGACAATACCTACTGAGAGAACAATAGTTACTCGATTGTGTTTGGTGCATAAAGTGGACCCAAGAGGAGATATCTCAGAGGTCAGGGTGGGTGTTCAAATATGCATTACTAAGGAACCCACTCTCTATGAAGTCCTAATACTTATTATATTCCTGTTTTTGTTATTTACAGTTCCTGTATACTCCTTGTCAGTTATTAAATGGTTGACTCTTTCTTGCATTTGTACAGGCAGTTACACGTTTGAAGTTGACACATGGAGACCGGTTGGAAATGGTCCCATTCCTGAAATGAGGAGGTTCTTTATTGGGGGCTCACCAGAGCTTGAAGATCCAACATATCCTCAGATACCAGCCATGGCAGATGTTAGTAGTCTACCATCAATCATTTTATCATTGTCTCACTCTTTTTTGGATAATAATTGGGACAATCTCTAAAACATTCAAATCTTGGCTAACTCAAGTTAGCGAGAAAATTCATTTCGGAACGCTACAAAAAGCTTGCCTCCTTGGAAATTCAAGAATTCTGCAATACGTCCTAAACATCTAAGGCTACGCATGTAGCTTGATGCTTAAGGAAAATCCCCAGTTGAAACAACTCCCAATAGACTGTGCTAATTGTCAATAATAATAATAATAATAATAATAATAATAATAATAATAATAATAATAATAATGTCCCCTTTTAACCCATTGGCTGCTAGGAGTGAGACTAACACTGTAGCAGATTTTATTCTAATTGCAGATGATTTTACTTGTCATTTGGGGGCAGTTTAGGGGTCAATAGATTAAAAGATACTGTCCAAGTTATTTTCCTTTGAGCTTCATTCTGGTCCAGTTCAGCCCTTGTGATGTTATACCATGTGATTTTTTTAAGTACCTAATGACAAATAAAACTATTATTGTCAAATGGAAATGACAGAATAAATAATTTGTGGGAAGTGTGAAGTAGTCAGAGGAGTGTAGCCTTTGAGCTCTGTGGCACGTTTTGCTCTAAAATGAGCCTTGCTGGGCTTATGTGTCCCACAACAAGAGAATTATAAAACAGAAGCAGCCAAGGGTAAGGTCACTTTCTTTGGCTAATTGATCAGGTCATACACCTGTATTCTATTAATTGACCAGTGTGCAAATTTTGGCTTACCGGTTATTACTGAGAGAGTCAATCATCAATAATAACTGCTGCAAACCTCATTTTCTTTGTCCATACTCTTACATGTACATACGCATGTAGCTTGTAATAGCCAAATTATTGTTTTTTCCTACTTCGTTTTAATTACATACAAATTGAAGCAAAAAATGCAGGCAGTAAAACTTGCAGTATAGACCAAGAACGCAAGGGTTTTTAGATGTGCAGATTTAACCAGGGGTGTTGGTTTAATTCTTATAGTATTCTTTTGACTTTTTGGTGCCAGGAAAAAGTCTTGAGCAAATACTTCTTCAGAACTGCTGCCTCTGGCAGTGTCACAGTGAGATTTCACATCATGCAGCAGTGCCAGTAAGTTTCATCAATTTAAGATGGGTATTTCTGATCCTTTTATTGATCTTGGTTCTTGTGTAAAGTTTGGCTGGAATCTCGTGCTACCCTAAAAGGGGCTATCTTTATTTGTTCTAAATAGGTTTGATTTATGAACTTTTAACAAGAATTGTAATAAAATTCTCTTCACTTCAAATATCTAAGGTCTTTTGTGGAGGTCACAAAGAAACCACGTCGGACAAGAACAATATTAGACCGACTTGGGTAAGCCACGGTTTTTATGGTTCTAATGTCTCTTATTATTTGTACAAGATAAGTTTTAAAAACATACCGGTAAAAAGTCTTTGGTATTTAAAAGCTTGAAGGTTGATGGTCAGGACCTGCATTGGCTAAGAAACAATAATATTCAATTGTATGTATCAATGTTCAGAAACCTTAATTTCAGAAATTAAAGAGCATTAATATTACTTAATATCAACCTTGATTAAGATTAATGGTTTAGTAATGATTATCCAGTTGGTGGCAGGAGCTGGGTTGCCACTCCTTAATGTCCAATCATATTCCTTAAATAGTTGGCTCTCAAGATGTGACTGCGAAAGTTTGGGATTTCAAGCGCTAAATAGATATGTCAAACAAGTTTGTTGTGCCCACATTGTGGTTGACCATTTGAGACTTGTATGTTTTCCCCTCTGGTTAGATTGATGGGTAGATAATCTTTATTTATTCATGGACAATATAATTCATCAGCTAACATAAGAACAATGTAATGTAATGAAAATATGAGATACTAGATTAAAACTACCCCCAAGCAATACACCCGTTTGTTGGGAAAGAGCTTTTATAGTCTACGCTAGAGCAGGATTTCCAAGCAACTGCATGCAAATCCAAAACCCTCTCCACTGGGCTGTGATGTCTATGATCTACCCGTGGCTTCAACGAAATTCACTGTTATTACGGAGGGCCTGTACTGTCATTCATTCTTAGATTTGCGGGAGCTGACGCTAGTGCAGACAGTGGCCTGTTGTAAAGAAGGATCAGAGTTTCTGAGAAGACTGACTGCTTTTTATTTATTTTCAGAGGAATGAAAGCTTTGGATTCCTTGTCACAAGTCTTGGGTAAGGGACAAGGGAATAATAAAATAATAAATATAATTTATTTTCTTTAAATTGAAGAACCAGGAGTACAATGACATAACCTTGACAGTATCCTTGAGCTGCTCTTCTATGCTCTTCTATGAAGCCCTGTCTTTTAAGAGCAGGTCAATTTAGTGGGCTCACATATTTCTTTGTCAACATTTTAGATCCTAGCAGTATGGTGGGACAATAGCTATTATTACAGTTGAGCCCACGTTTCAGTGGTGTTCATTTCAGAGCGCAGTGAAGCAGGGCTTTCGGCTCAACATTTGATCAGATATAGAGCAGCACAAGAGATTTACCGTACGAAATGCGATAAAAAGTTCCTATCCAGAATTCATGTTTTTACTCAGAAGAGAATCAACAGTTGTCGAACATTTGTTCGCACATTTGGGGTTGTTACTTCGATTAACCCATCCATATGCTTTACAGGGCCTTGCCATACTTTCCATGATAAAATTAGGCCAGACAAATCTCAAGCGAAGGAGACATTCAAGAATCAAGAAATCAAACAGTCGTTTGATAAGAAATTCTTGGTTTGCCCCGAAAGGCATAGCCGAGATGTGAGCTCAACTGTTGTAATAATGTTCAGCTATTATTAAAAACTGAACTACAGATGTCAGATTTCCAGCATTTTCATTGGCTTGCCAGACACAGGCTATCAGTTCATATACCTGCAGTACCTAATATCATCAAGGAATGCGTGAACAATAAAGCATGTTAAGACGATTGTCACTTGTCGCAGCATTGAATGAGCATCCCTCAATAATTTTGCCCTATATGTGATAAACATGTAATCGCAATGTGCCCTTGTGCAATTAAGGATTAGTTTCACTTGTATTTTCAAAGTTTTCCAAATTGCCTTTGGGCTCATGCCATTACATTACATATACTTATTAATGCTCTACCACTGAGCAACACAAGACTGGTAGGTGCCACAATCATCCAATATACTGCAGGAGCTGTAACATGGTGCCCCATTTGCAATAATGATCAACACCCAATAAATGAACCAAATTAATTTAAGAATTTTTTCCATTTTATTTGTGGTCATGCAGTAGTTCTTGTGAGGTCTAAAATCAACAACAAACTTAAGGTGATTCCCGGGTAAAAGAACCCGTCATAGATTTCCGATGAAACTTGGTATGATGACATTACAGTACAAGGAGATGTTAAAAAGGTAATAAAAAGAGGGGGTCACCGTGCTTGTTTTCATGCCACGATGCTGACAAATATGGTTATTTAGGTGACTTTTGGTTATCTCAGTGCACAACAAACAAGATCGATTATTTTTCAATGCGGCGTGCTATATCACACAGAGTTCGACTTTCTTTGATTGCTTATTCATCTACGTCCCAGAAAAAATGGCTTCAAATACCCTGCATTATTAATTGATATTTTTATCCTTTAAAGGAAACATAATTTGGACTTGCTCTGCTGGGCCCGTTACGTCTCTATCTGTAGCATTTATTTCATTTGTCAAAAAAGTAGCTATAGATTTCTGCCAAATTTTTTCTCAGTTATTGCGGATATTGTTCTCATTGAATTTATAAAATAAAAAGTGGGGGTCACCGTGCTCGTTTAAGAGAAAAGGAGCTTTTATCTCGCTATCGAGCTTAGTTTGAGGGAAATCCCTTATGTTTTGTACGCGCGCGCGCTCATGTGCGCGTGCTGATGACGCAAAAATCGTGCGCAGTAGGAATGCGCAATGCAAAACCAGGGAATCACCTTAAAGCAATAGAAGCTGTTACAATACCATGAAAATGGCCAGCTTACAAGAACTGGCTAGCTCTTTTCTGATACCTGCCTAAATATTTGAACTGTTTTTTCCTGCAACTCCTACGAATCTCAGTGAAATGTGTTTGAGTTTTGTCATCACTTATGAACACTACAAAAACTTTGTTTCTTTTCAAGATGCCTTTCAAAGAGCAAAACGAAGGATGTTGGATGCAAAAGAGGGACTTCCTTCTGTCAAATAACAAAATTTCCAGTAATGAGGACAGAAACTTGTGTAATACTACATTAAGCTAGCACATAAACAGCAGCAATTTTTTTAAAAGTTTTATTTCTGTGAAAAAAGGGTACTATTTACAGAATTTAATCTTTTTATTGCTGTGACAACTCAAGTGTTCTACACACCTGCCTCCTACTATTTAACTATAACGTGTAAATTTTGAAAGTATTTAAAATCAAACCAAGCTTCATACATAAGTTAAGTTATGGCTTTATGTACAGGGTTGTATATTATTGTACAAAAACAGTGAACAGGTGTATATATATGGCCTTATTTTGTGATATTGAAATATCAAGTTTCAATTTGTAAATGAATTATTCAGACATGAAATAGAGGCTTGTAACAACCACTCAAAAGAGGAGAAACAATGCATGGCTCATGGCTAGTATCTAAGCATAATTTTATTTGGGAAGAGTGGAGAAATTGTCATCTGCACTGGCAGGCCTGAAATGTCATCCACTAAGCAATGCATTTCTTGTCATTGAAACACCTTCTAACCAGTTGGTGAAGCCAACTTGTTCAGCTTGATCATTCATTCTTGCCAATGACGCTGCTAATCTCCTTCCATTGTTCTCTAATGATACAGGAATCTGGGGGTCAAAGATAAAAATTAATAATAAGGTCCTCTCAACACAAGGATTCTTTTCCAATTCATTTGATTCAAATGGAAAAGGAATGGGCTGTAACTTGGTCCTTGGACTCAGTTTGTGAGAGGTTTGTTTTTTTGTGTAACTTGTGGTACGAGTGTAGGAAATTAGAAAATCTAGTGGAAATAAAAGTTATTTGCAAATGATGGGAACAAGGGATGTTTAGTTAATTCTCAATGCTTAGCCAGTTTGAGAACTCTTGAAACACAACATGTATATATTAATTCCTTTGAAGTGTACTGTACCAGGAGATCGCAGAATTGTCTTTGTTTCAAAAGTACTCCGTAAAATCAGTTCTCAAGATTTATATCAGGCTTAAAAATTGCGTTCACCCACATATACGAAAATAATTTACTTTATTGAACTCCTCTTGTCCAATCAGAATAAAAGTTTTTTTTCTTGAGTGTGTTATAAATTGTAAAGCAAGGTATTAACTTACAAGAGTCAAACTTTGGATACAACTGAAACAGCTTTGACTTAATAAATGACACTTCAACCATTAAGTTAAAATATTACTGGTACTGGAACAGAAGTAAAGACAAGGTATCAAGTAACTGGTTCTCACAGTGTATTCAAACAAAATAATAATAATGATAATAATTGTTTGTAATAACTTACCTGAGAGACCAATGGCTTTTTCCGTGCATCATCATCATCATCATCAGACAAGCTGCGTAGATTTAAATTGTTCACAGGTTCTTTTTGCAGCAAAGGGTGAAGCTGTTATTATAAAACAAGATAAGCAAGCAGTGCACTTCTTCAAATTATAAGCTATTTCTGTGCATAAATTTAAAAAGACCATTAAAAATTTTATGCCCCAGCTTCTCTCATTCTGTGGCTCTCAGTTTTCGATATTGCTATGACTTGTGACAGTTCATCACCGTGTACGTAAGTGAAGTGAACACAATGCTGTTCATCGAACTTGTGAAAAATTTCATTCATTCTTGAAATGGATCAAGTGACCATCACAGTGTTTTCAATGCAGGGTGCAGGGATGGTGCAGTGACCAGTGAGAGCACTTGCCTCCCACCAATGTGGCCTGGGTTCGATTCCCAGACTCTGTGTCATATGCGGGTTGAGTTTGTTGGTTCTCGACTCTCCACCGAGAGGTTTTCTCTGGGTTTTTCGATTTCCCTGCTCCTGTAAAACCAACATTTGACTTGATGTGCGTTAATTGTTAACTTCAGTTTACAGTGTCCCCAATTAGTGCTCCAGTGCTAGAACAACTAGACACTTACTTAAAGTTCCTTTCCTTTCCTTTCCATTGCTTGGAAAATATCAAGTTGTTCTTGCCCCTTTATGCTTCCCACGGAATTCTACTTTAAGGGAGCTAAGACCAGCTATTTCTTTCTTTGGTCTCATAAACGTCACTATGGAAATACAGCAAGTCGTAGCAGATTGTGGTAGGCTTAGCTTATGCCATCCTGACACCCTCTAACCTTTAAATTATGTTTCATCCTCTGGTTCCTTTCTAGCATTATTATGGTGCTGAGTTAGTGACATAAGGGACATGAGTTTTTTTAGTTACCTGTTTCTTCTGTGTTTGTTTTTCCATTGCCTGCTCACTATGGCTGTCTAGCATTTGCTCATCTTCCTCTAACAACCTGAGTAGAATTTATTGCACCAATTTAATTATATAAGTGGAACAAGAAAAACAGTGCATTGGTATGGAAAGCCATAACTTTAGGTATTCTTTATTCTTTTGGTCTTGAAGTTTTGTCATTATGTGACAAGGTTTGATGGTTACGTGTTGAGGTCTTCCTTTGAGTGTGTTTACACCCTTTTGTGATTATAAAAACAGCACATCCAAAGAAGACCTCAACACATCATGATGGAAACGTAACAGGTAACCAGCAAATCTCGTCACATAATGACAAATACTCCCACAGTACACCATGACAAAACTACAAAACATCAAGACACTACTTCAAGACCAAAGGAATAAAGATTATATAAGAAAGTTATGTCTTTCCATACATTGGAACCTCGAAAAAAGATTTTGTAATCAATTCCATCCAGGAAGTGAAGAGAAGATTGGGGGGGGCTCAACACCTTTTTTCTCAAGGTCTTATCATACATGTAGGTTGAAGGTGTCAGTTTTTTAAAACGTTCCTATTTCACCAGTATTTATGTCCTATGAGAATGAAATAAACATTGTTTTAACGCTCCTTGAATGTAGTTTTTACGTGTAATCCAAACAAGTATTTTTTGTGAACGCTACTTTTTCTATGTTGGGTTCTCAAGGCAAAAACGGGTAGTGTTATTATAGAGGCTTAAGCTACAAAGGATTTTAAATTTTCTTGAGCAATCAATTTTTGGATAAGTTTTCAGTTAATGGAATTGGCGATTTTTTGATATATTGCATTTTGCATTTTTCATCGTCCATAGAAGTTGGAAATAGTGTGTTTACTGGGAATTTAGACAAAATGTGGTGTAAAATCAAAACACGTCAAAAAATTGAAAAATGCTGACACTGTTTTGTACGTCAAACTGTAGTTAAATAGTACTGAAAATGTGAACTGACTCGGACAAAAACTTTTTGAGTTGTAACTCTGTTAAAGGGCAATCCTTAGGCAACATTATAAAGCCGAGAAAACTCCAATCAAAGTTCTGATGGTCAAGTCATGATTTTGCCGTGACACTATAAATGTACTTTTTCAGGGATTTTACAAAATTGGATGGTAAATCCTTTACAAATCAATGCTCTAAGTAATTACGTTTATATTTTTAACGATTTTCAGAAAATTAATTTCATGTTTATCAAACTTATGACAAGACGTTAACTGACCAGCTTAGTGCTAACCATTGGCTAAGCCATGGAAAAATGTCGAGGTTGTCATGGCAAGGGAGTAGAGTTGTGGGACAGTTCTGACACTTACCTGTAATAATTGATAACCCTGAATGAAACAGTTCCATATTTTGGCATTATGCATAAATTTAATTTTATTTACCGGTACCTGGTTTGTTCATCCAATTCTTTTTCCAAAACTTTAATTTGTTGATTGCATGAGATAACAGCATTCTCCAATCCACCCTGCAAAAGAATGACCTTGGGTATCGGTACTATTTAATAAATGACTGTATACACACATTTTTTAGCAATAACGAGAAACTCAAAGTTCTAGCCTGGAAAAAAATCTAGTGGAAATAAAAGTTACTTGCAAATGATGGGGACAAGGGATGTTTATTTGCCTAAACAAATATTTAGAGAGACTGACAGCTGATTTCTTTATTTTGTTGTTTTCATCATGGGTGTCGATTTTCTGGCATACTAGGTAGTCATGTAAGTCATCCTACAAAATTTAAATTCTCTATCTCTTAACGTTTTGACTCACTTTTGTTGATTAGCATTTTTACTCAGCCACTAAACAATCATTGGATGAGGTTGAGCATGATATCATGAATTATCAAAACCAAGGTCTGTGTTATCTGTGGAAGCCGAAGGCTAAGGCAGATAACACAGACACGAGGTTTTGATAATTCATGATATCATGCGAAAACCGAATTCAATAATTGTTTTATTATACATTTTTCACATAATTCATCCTCAGAAACAGAAGCCAAGCGTTCAGCCATTTTGTTTCTGAGGAGAACACTCCAAGGGGCTTAGTAACCAGGCAGACGTTGAACTTGACATGATAAATGTAATATCTGCAGCAGATATTACATTTATCATGTCAAGTTCACAAGCTACTGTGAATTGATTGAATGCTCTCGACCAATCAGATTTTTCATAGTGAGTCTGATGTATAATATGCATTATGTGCATGCAATCTTCAAATATGAAATGAATGACATGTGACATACAGTTTCAGACTCCATTGTGCCATAGTCCTCTTTGTGTGGGGGTCCTTTGAGACTGTCAAGCCTTGTAACAATCCTTGAAATAAATTTCAACATTTCAAATACAGTTATGTAGGGTTTGTGTAGACCTAACTTTGATACCCTCACTGTGCTGACTGCACCTTTAGCGAAGTTCATCTTTCAACCACAGGTTTTGGTTTTTACTGCTGCCAATCATGTTTAAACCTAGAACTGGCTGACAATTAGAAACACACAGTGAATCATCCCAATCATTACCTTTCAGATAACTTCTTCAATTGAACTTGGACCTCTTTCTTTTTGGACTCCCTGCCAACACTGTTGAGGACACCTCTGCAAGATGAATAACGTCATCGTTATATTGCTTCATGCAAACCAAATTGTTATTGATTAACATGGCCTTAGAATCTATCAGGCTAAACTAGGAATAAGACTGCATCATATTTGCAGAAGGCATAACTATCATTACATTCTTAGTAGTGAAATTCAGAAAAAGCAATGTGACAATAATCATGATGATGATGATAGATGAGGGTACAAATACACACCTGGTCCCCCTTATTTGAAGGGTGGATAGCACTGTCCACTGGATGACTCAATTGGTTTTTAATGGTGTTTATCCCCTGTATAATGATTTACCCGTTGGATAGCGTTATCCACCTTTTGAATAACCAAGGCCTGGTGGGTTAAGTGCCAAGCTATCTACCAGGCCTCGGTTGTTCAAAAGGTGTGTAACGCTATCCACCGGATAAATCGCTATCCAGCAGATAAACACTAGCAAAACCAATTGAGTTATCCAATGAATAGTGATTTATCCAATGCATAGCACTATCCACCCTTTGAACAACTGGGGCCAGGATTATTATTACCACCATCATTATACATAATATTATCATTACTCCGAATACCTGAAAGGTATCAGAGTTATTATAATCTCTGTGGACTTTGTTGGGTGCAGCAAAAGATATCTCATATGAAGAAAGAAACAAGTCCATCAAGCTGCAATCACTTTGCCAGCGAAGAGAATTTCTTGGTCAAGTTCAACTGTTTAAATTTATTAAAGGAAACTTTGTTTCAAATATCGATGATTATAATTATGTCCTTCAGTAACAGCAGAAGAACAGGAAATAGTCATAATTATAAACTTTTTAAGCCTTATTGTCAAACAGACATCTTTAAAAATTCATTTTGGAATCGATATATAGATAAGTGCAATTATTTATTAGCAACATTTGCAGATCTTGAATCTGTTAACAGCTCTCAAAAATGCCTTAAAGATGATTTTATTTAGAAAATAATTCAAGAGAATACTTCTACATGTATATTTAATCTGGATTTTAGATTTTAGAATTCTTTTTTTTGTTTTTGTGTTTGCAATTTTTTTTTTGGTGATGGGGATTTAGTTCCCCTCTACCATAACCCATTTAATTAATGGACAGTCTTTGTCATGGTTTTTATTATTTAATGAAGTTCTTATATATATTTACATCAACTTGTATCATCCAACCATTTTTCAAACTTCTTTGTCATAGAATAATTATCATTACTATTATTATTAAATTTATTATTATTATTATTATTATTATTATTATTATTATTATTATTATTACCACAGCTTAAAATTTAAAACCTATACAGATCTCTTCCTCTGATTACCGGTAATTCATCACTTACAGAATTGTGCTCTCCAGAACCTGTTTAGCATAAATATTTGTTTCAGGGTTGAGTGGCCTCCATTTAGCATACGTCGTCTTTGAAATAGTCATGTCTTTAATATTCTTGGGTGCTTCATTGTCTTCCTTCCCTCTTTTTTTCCTTTCGTGACCCTCTTTCTTGGAAGCAGTACTTAATTTGTCTTTAATTTCAGAACCAGCTATTACACAAAGAGAAAATGCTTTAACCAGGTCTATCAAGCTGCTTGTTTGTCTTAGAAGGACCAAGAGCTTCTAAGGCCAAAATTTTTTCTTTAGAGGCAGGCTACCCACAGGAAATCTGAACAACCCAAGCTGGGGTTAGTACAAGTGGGTCTCAATACACTTACCTAGCCAGGTGATCTGGTGACGTAATTCGGCGGACTGGGGAGAATAAAATTAACGCTGTATCCCACAACCACACACAGCCTTATTTTCGAATTCGACATGGCAGAGGCGAGGTTAGATCTCGTCGGGTCTACTTGAATGTTCATTCAGTAACAGGAAATGTGGTAGACACAGATTGATCTGTTGAGTTTTGGCGATGGAAATACTGCAGGGAGTTTGGAAACAACACCTAAGGCTGTGCGCGGTTGTGGTAGACGGCGTTAAAATTATTCTTCCCAGTCCTCCAAATTACGTCACCAGATCACCTGGAAGTGTATCCGCTCATTCTTCTTTTTCTTTGCATTTCAAGAAGTGTCATACGTTAACTAAACACTAAGTGACCCAATTTTAGAAAGACACCTGTTTATTTTAACTGGAATTTCCTATTTAATGGTCTGCCATTATTAACTTTAAATAAAATCTTGAGAGAGCTGGATCAAGGAGAAAGTGACGTCAAAGACTTCGCTAGTTTTGGACTTTCAAACTTTTAAACTCCTGTATTGCATAAATTCACTCACTGAAATTTTAAGCTAGTGAGTAAATGACATCACTTCCCCTAGATCCAACCCTCTCAATCACTGGTTCTTCTACAGCTGAGTAAACCATCAATATCAGTGTTTAAATAACATTTATCTTTGTTTTTGTCATTACCTTGTTTAGATGATGATGGTTTGTTGGTTACTTTTTCTTCAGTAGAAGAACTGCTTTCCTTTTTCTTCTGCAAAATAGTTTACAAGAGTTATCCTTTCTTAAAAATTGAGTGGTGGTCCCAAAAACAAAGACCTGAAATTCTCACCAAGTCTTATTTGGTGGGGGACCTAAGTCTTAATTTTCTAGATTTCGTGTGGGTCTTAGATCTTAGGTCTTTGGTTTTGAGACACTCAAATGAAACAGAAATAATTGCTTAGCAAGATGCATTCATTTGTGTTACCATGGCAACAAACAAGCCATCTAAAAGTGTCCTATACTTTGTTTTTAAACGTTCATATCTAAAAAACAAGCCTAGTGACTCCCATTTTTTATTGCTGGAAAGTGATTAAGCAGGCTAAGATGAAACCCTCAGGCTCTGCAAATTAAGTTTAGAAAATTCTCTGTAATAGATTCAGAACCACCTTAAAATTTTCCAATTGTTAAGGTGGCTACGAATAACCTGCTTAACACTTTCCAGTAATAAAAATTGGCGAAAGGTACATGTAACAGTGATCCTTGCACTTCAAATATATATACATTTATTTCATTCAATCAAACTATGGGGTTTTTACATGGCTGTTTTGTTACCATGGTTGTTACATCACATCGACGAGTGCATCTTGCTCCTTGATATGGTATCATAACATTGCTGTTACTGGAAAAAGTTGGGTTGATTCAATCCTTCCAAATAGTACAGTTTATTGAAAGTATTGAAAAAGTTTAAATTAGCCTCCTTAACCAATTCTATTCTTTGAACAAAAACCATGGCTCTCTACCGAATCCAAAGACAAATTAGTATATGGAGCAGCTGTTGTAACCTGCTATATTGTTTGGCATTGTAAACAGATTCTATTCTTTAAGTTTACGTCATTGTTTCAATTGTTTAGTCTTTTGCTTTTAGGTGTGGGTAGCGATCCAATCACATTATACGTTACGAGCGCTGCTACATAAAAGCCCCATAACAATATTGCCATTCCCATTCAATTTCCTTGAATATATACATATTTTACACATGATGTAAAATCTACCTTTTCTTGGAGAATGGCCGTCACACTATCTCTTGTACGCCTTTTGTTTCTCCGTGGCGATTCCTTCACCTCTTGTTCATTGGATGAAGACAAAAGATAAGCTTTTACAGCTGCGCTGCTACTTCCAATTGTGCTGGCCTTCCCTCTGCCTTTCGGGTTGTAAGCGATTCTGCTCCTTCGCTTTGACTTTGACTTAACCGGATTTTTTTCTTCCTTCTTTTGCACATTGGAAGACGACGTCGATGCATTTCTGTCATACGTGTTACTCTTGCGACGCGAGTTTGGAGCGTAAGTAATTCTGGTCCTTCTCTTTGCCATCTTTGCAATTCAAAAGATCGCCATCTTTGACTCATTCCCAGTGTTTTCCAGTTATTGGTGTCACGCAATCTGTCACGCGTTCTCAAACAGACGACAAAAAAAGGCTACAAGGCTGCCAACTTAGTACAAGGGAATTTATTCAAACGCTGGACTTGAAAAACTGCCTTAAGAATCTGTTGTATATTCGCGGGAATATGCAACCTTAAAATTGCCGAAATTTTACGAAAAAGTATTTTACGGGCCCAGCCCTAGCTAAATTACTTTAAAAGGTACGTTTCGAATATGCGCTATCAGACCCCTGGCCATCTGAATATCGGAAAAAATTGTTTTTGAAAATTTGAAACTTAGCGCTCGAAGTGCGCAAGTTTCGTTCCTTATTTGTTTAATTTTATTTCGGTCTTTAACATACCATTTGACGCGCCCACCACTGAAGAAGACCATGTCTAATTTTTTGGCGCAAATCAGCGAAACGAACCTTACAGGTCCAATTCCCGATTTACTGTGCTACACAATTTCCTTGTCATGAGTTTGCGTGACATCGTTGTCGTTACGGATGGAACCTAGCCTCCTTTGCAGCCGTCTTTTGTGTCGGTCTCATTCTCCCTCCCCTTTCTTCTCCTTTGTGTGGAGGGAGAATGAGACCGACAAAAAAACAGCTGAAAAGGAAGCGTCTGAAAGTGAAAGTTGTGGCATCGGCAGCGCCTCAACTTGGGACAAGGAGGCGAAAGGCTAAGTTATTATATCTGTCCCATTTGAGTGTCCCATTTGTCCCATTTGAATTTTAGGATCTTTAATACAGCCCATACTTTCAATCACGCGAGAGGAATCTGTCTCGGATTCATACTTCGGTCCTTTGAAGAAGGACATCAAGATAGACCAAATCAATCTGGACTTGTTTAGCCTTTCTTGCCGTCTAAACAAGCCGCAGACAAGGGCTTTAGAACCACCAGAACAGCTGAAGCGAGCACAAGCTCTCTCGTAGTAGTTCACTGAGGTCACTATCTCGTTTACAGTTCCCAGCAGAGGGGATCGCGGTTGGTTTTCAGAAAGTTTTTAACAAGTTCAATTCTTTCTTTTCTTCCTTGATCTTTGAAAAGCAATATTAAGGTATGAATTGCTTGAACTTGTGGTAGCTCTCATTGTTTACTGACTAATGGACATTTTACTTGTAAAAAAGTGGTTAAGAGTAGTGGTTGTACTCATCAGACTACATAACATAAGGTTGCGCGGAATTTTAATACGTAAATTTGGTCTTTAGGTTTAAACGTAAGACCTTGAAATAATGTTTCTCATGTTGTTTTAGATCGGAAAGTTGAGGGTGGCATGGCTTCATCAACAGATGTTAGGGACCATCCAAGTATGAACTGCCCTGACCGGCTAGACGTGTTCATAAAGGAACTCGCCGATACAAAAGCAAAGTTCCCAGATGGTCAAAACGCACACATTATCCGTGAAGAGCTACATCATATTATACAAGGTCTCCTTATGGACCTTTCCAGTAAGTATCGACTGTTTCAAAATGCACTTGTTCATCAAGGGGGAAGTATGGTGGAAGGTACTAAGATTGGACAAGCCGATGAGTTTGACTACGTTTTTGTTTTACCAGCGTTGCAACAGCAGTTGTTGTGGAAAGATTGCAAGCCCTTTTTTGCAGAAGATTACGACATTAATATTCAATCGACGAAGCTCGTTCTGACGATGAAGGAACTTCTTTTCATGGATGACATTTTATTCCCTGATTGGTGTGATCAAGAGGAAAACGAGCGATGGAGACGTGATCTGATGATTTTTAAAGATCAAAAAAATCCTTTCAGGGATGAAATCGCTGGCATGGTGTCAGAGGCGATTCATCGATCTCTGAAATCTCTTGTTGACAATTTCCCAAAGTGGAAATATGTCTCCCGACTGAAATACCCTTCTGGCAGAACTTACCTCCAAATTCTCAAGTTTACTGACACTGGTGGATCGGAAACTTTTGTGTCTGTTGATATTTGCTTGGCTGTCCAGATTCCCTACCGTTCCACGGACTCAGAAACTTTACAACTCCTTTTTGACTTCTGGTCAATCAACGTCATCTCATGTTCAAGGAGGTCGGAATCCCTTTGGGAAATATCAACATTCTCATCTCTGCCGCTTCACTCAAACGAGGTACGATGCTATCGTGTTCTTAAGTATCTTATCCAAACCTTCCTGGAATCATATTTCGACATGTACACAATGGAATATAAAGCAGTTATAGGAACTTACACCCTAAAAACCCTGATCCTGAAAGCCATAACGGAAAGTGAGAATAAATGGGAGTTGCACCATCTTGGCCAAAGGGTGTTAGAGATCCTTGATTTGATTAGGCAGGATCTTGTCACAGTGAGAAATGAAGAATCGAGCTCACAACCACTGAAGTGGCATCCTCTAAAGGTTTCTATGGATTACTCTTTGCATCCAGTATCCGCAGAGCCAGCTCTGTTTCCAAGATCCACATTGTATGACTCGCGTAAGGCTTCGAAAGAAACGATTTTCCAACACCCTGAAGCCATCGAAAATCAAGTTTCAACCCTAATTGAATTGCTTCTCGAGGTAAGAGGTACTGACCAGGGACGAGAACACATGCTGTCACAAATTGAAGCAATCGAGAGTCTAAAAGTTTCTCTAAAGAATGGTGCCCACCAAATGCCCGTAATGGAGACACTAAAAGATCGGAAGAAAAGCGATAAAAGTGGTGTCTACAACAAGTTTTTGTTAACCTGGCATGTTATCGACAGAGAAGATTTCAAAGCCTTCATGCGAATGAGCAAGTTTAGCATTCCAGTCCAACCTGAAGGGAAAGATGATGATTGTGTAGTTCTTCCTAAGACGTTTCGTGTATCGACGTTTCTTAACTGCTGCCTGTTCAAGAAAGAGACGTATGAAGACGACAGCGTTGAACTAATGGAGATGGATGTCTTTGATCACGGCGACTGGCAACAAGTTGTTTGTTGGAATGTTAATGAATCCGTGAACTTGCGTTCCGTTCTACCAGTGGAACTTTGTTCGTTCTGTGCTTCACATAACTGAATTGTGGTCAGGCAGACAGTCATCTTTATTTTTTGCTCATTTCAGTGTTTTTTTTTGTTTGTTTTTGCGAGCATTATAAGTTGGCGAACGAAATGAATAATAACAAACAAACTGCGGTTATAACGCAATGAATCATATTGAACAGCGGATAAGAAATCGAGTAAATTAAAAGTATGATCCTCGCAATTATGAACGCAATTTTAGCAATTGCAATTGTACTAACTAAATACAAAACGCGCATTCAGGGCGTACAAAGTCTTCCTTTTTGTTTATTGGACCTATTGTTTTGAGGGGTTTCAGTTTACAATCAATTAAAATTCGCTAATTCCCTGCCCAATCCCCCTCCCAACCTCCAAAGAGGACATACCGGTGCATCCATGGCATTCTGACATGGAGTACATACGAAAATATCTCGTTCCCAGGGCCTTCTCAGCGTTATGTTAAGACTTCAGATGAAACCAGCGTTTTCAAAATGAGCTGGTTTTCCTCTATAATTTCACGCACTTTTACGGGAACAGTATCCCAGCTTCCAGGCGTTTCGCATGTTTTTGGAAGAATATTCCCTGTTTTTCAGCAGCCATGTCGTTATGTGAGATACGGTATGGAATATCAACCAAACAATCTTCAGAGGAAGAGGAAGCATGGATTCTTAGCAAGGTTGAGGACAAGAGCTGGGAGAAAGATTTTGGAAAGACGTAAGAAGAAAGGGAGGAAGTTTTTGTCCCATTGATGCAAGTTTCCCTGCTAAAAGGACTATTAGAGATATCCTTTTGCGAGATGGAACAGCCGACAAGAATTGAATGGAGGAAGTTCGATGTCTGAGAGGGTGTAACGTATGTTTGAGGAATTGGAACAACAACTGGAGAACATAAAGGGGAAGTGTATTTTAAAAGACCATTCCTAACGTCAGAGTGTACTCGTGTTTGGTTGACATCGTGTTTATCATAGTGATTATACATAGTTAATATGTATAATTTAATAGTCTGACGACCTTACACAAGCCATTAGGGACAGCGTGTCACCCACGACTTGTTTCCTCAAAACTTCATGACAATTACATGACGGGTGGCTTACATCACACTTAAGAAAAATGAAGAAAAACAAACATTTTATAAAAGCTAACCATTCTTGAACAAGTGCTTAGGCTTAAACAGTGTATATCAGTGCTACAAACCCACAAATGGTTAACTTTGCGTGCATTGGAACCTTTTGCTCCGTTGATTTTGGCTTGGGTGACAGGGGTGGATTTAGGGGGGGGGTGGGGGCCCCCGAGGCGGCCGCAGCCCCCCCCTTTCAGTTCGTCGGAGATTTTTTTTTTCAAAATATACAATAATTTTATCATTTTGTAAGCAGTCTGTTGGAGCTTTTGATTTTTTTAGCTAAAGCGTGATTTTTCGCTAATAGTATGACCAAAGTTGTGCAAATAAACTTTCAACTTACAGGCGTTAATATTATCCTTTCGAAATGAGGAAGAAGACTGGATGCGAAATACTTGTCTACAGTCAACCTATCTTACAGAGACTGTAACAACGTAAAATCTTAATGCCTATATATATAATTATATATATTTTGTGACTTTGGAGCGAAGAGTAAAAAATCATGCATCATTATAACCATAACTTATAATTTTATTCAATATGGAATCCTGATACTTTACGTTCCAGATTGCACCAGAGTGCAAGTAAGAGTACCCAAATTTTCAAAATTTTCCGGGGGGGCATGCCCCCAGACCCCCCTAGAAAGTAGCGCCTAAGGCGCTACTGAGGCATGCTAACGCGCGCTTATTAGTATTCTTGTTGGGCCCCCACTTTTAAAAAAATAATGCTGGATCCGCCCCTGGGTGATGCGCTGTTTCTAACAAAATTCCAACCTTACATCGCCCTCCCCCATATGACAAAGACATCCACTAGGTATGCAAATTCAAGCTGCATTGAACACAGCAATGTACTTGAATGATTACCGCTAGTTTCAAATGGGAGTTGGATGGCAAAAGATCTAAAGTTTTGCCCCAAACTCATTCTTTCCAATTATAGAATCTATTCTACGTGGTATTTATTAAATAGCTTGATCAATTTTAAGACAATGTGTATTGGTGAACAGTTCAAGCAAATTAATTATGTTGTTAAGAATAAGACTATTGGCAAAATACCAACAGGAATAATAACATCACCAACCAGACACCTGTGAGAGTATGTAGTGGTGACATTGAAGTAAGGAGAGGGTTCTTGGAAGCATCAACCTTGTACTTTTCAAAATCATAGTGACTTAACCTTTCACTCAAACTTTGAATCTTTCTGCATTGTGACAAAGAAAACATGTAGTTGCTTTGAAAAGAAAAATACTTGAATTTTGTGCAAGCATTCAGTCATGTATTACCGGTACTTAACATTACATTAAGAACAAGCTTCTTTAGTGCATAAATTTCATTCTGCTGTCAATAACATCTACTTCCACGCAACAACTACCGGTATGTCTTCTTTAAGGTGTAATCTGGGATTGTATGGACCTCTTTCATAATGGTGGCCAAATAAAATATTCTCCTGTTTTGATGCTAGTAAGCCTTTCTAGCCTCGTTACAACAAGTAAATTTCAAAAGAATATTTGTTTCAAAACGAGGGTAGTAGGTCTAATTAAACATAATATAAAATGATGGGAGGGTGGTTGCCATTTAACGAAAGTGGTCTATGGGTTGACCAAAAATCAAATCAGGTAGTGAATTATTATTCGTCAAGCTTTGTCAAGAGAAGCAAAATGATTATTTCCTCAATGTCAGCATCCTTCCTTTGAAGAAAGACATTCCAGCTGTGAAACTTCATGAAGCTCTGGAAAAATGCCAAGGAGAAACAAGCTCAGTGCAAAGATAACTTTTATATTGAAAAACAAAGACAATGGAGCAAAAAACGTCTTGAATTTCATACTTTTGTAACTTATGGATAATGGGGGTTATTTAATGGAGGGTACATACTTTTTGACTGCTTAATCCATTGACTCCTCTGGTTCCCCGGTAGGACCCCAGTTGACAAGTAAAATCTGTTAACCCTTTGACGTCCAAACCGACCAGATGATTTTACTCGTCAATGGGGAACCCCTGGGAGTCAATGGGTTAAGTCTCACTCCCCTAGAATTAATAATGGCTTAGTTAAGTCTAATTGTGCAGAAGTGAGGCAGACATTAAACTATGGGACTTCTAAATCTTAATCAAATAATGTTTGTATATGCTTACAAGAATTCTTGTTCACAATATTTTTGTCCAGTGAGCATACACCCATTTTATGTACTCAATGAGTCAAGAAGTCAACATTGCATAATTAGCGATCTTTTTTTCTGAAAAAGCTTGATATACCAGATCATCCCTCAAAAATGTAGCTCAATTCAAAATTTAGAATTTTACTATACAGTTCATTTATGACTACTTGCTACCCAATAATTTATCAGTTTTTGTTGCCCAATATTTAATTGAATGTTTTAACCAAAAACTAAGATAACAAGTGTAAAGTTTTTCAAACTTTGAAATGAATTTGTGTATACTGTAATGTCTACTATATACATGTGTGAATGAAACAAGAAGGTGAACAATAACTTTCCCAAAGTTTCCCCATAGCTTTTAATCAACTTTTCAAAAAGTCCAAAGAAAACTACTTAAACATACTTGGAGAACTTAAAATAGAACCCTGTGGTGAAATCTTTCTAACAAGATTTTTTTTTTGAGCAGCTGTGCATCACATTTTGGCAGATGAAAGTTGCATAAAATATTACAGCACCATTTCTATCATATAACAACTTTGATTCTAACTTACCTCAAGGAAATTAATATTTTTATCAGAGTTCTAATCTAAGTAACATCATTACAGAAGAGCACCTTTAGCAACAACCTTCCTTTTTTTAAAATATACAGTTGCCCAGGAGAGATTTTCTCTTGAATAAAAACAAAAAAATGACTTCTAAATACTTTTGAACTAGTTTTCATGCAGTAAGAGTAGCGAGAAAAATACAGAAATATTCACAAGAATGTGTCAACACCATGGTGGTACGTGTTTCCCTAAAAGGAACTGTGAACAAAACTGAAGTCCAACCAATTGAGTATTGAAGCTTCAGCCCCCCCCCCCCCCCCCCCGGGAAAAACCCCGGGCATTTGACTCCTTTTCCTGCCCGGGGCAGGGAATTTGATCATCTTAGTCTTCCCGGGGGCGGGGCATTTGATCATCACTCAGAGGGTGAGGAATGTAATTCACTAGCCTCGATTTCATGTTACCTTTCCACGTGGGTTGATAAATCATGGCGGAGACAAACTTAGATGCATTGAAAGGTAAGGATTCCGCATTCGTGGCCGATTGGTTGAAAAGCAAAGGCCTACACAAAGTTTATTCCGTATTTGAAGGTATTAAGAACCAATTTATGTTATCTTTTAATATATAAATATATTAAATTGTATTTACAATATAAACAATAATACAACACAATACCGACGTCGCCGGATGCGATTTATAGAGGTCAATTGCTTTGACCGACCGGCCGGTGTATTTATGAATATTTTAATACATTATGTAGGTGTATAAATAATGGCATGAATGTATGGAATGTATTTAAGTGTCGTTGCATGAAACTTTGTAAAACCAATGCATTCAGTTTATGAAAATCTGGTAATTTTCCCGAGGTGGGGCATTTGATCACCTGAAATGGACATATGATGAGGCATTTGAACAGCTTTTTGGCCCGGGGAGGGGGGCATTTGAACAAAAAATTTGCAAAAATTCAAATGCTCGGGGGGTTGCTCGGGGGGGGGGGGGGAATGCTGAAGCTTCACTTTGACTGGTACATACAACAAAGTGATTGCAATGCTATGAAAACCTATCGAAACCGATTTCTAATCGGAATCCTCTTGCGTCTGAATTTTATTAATTTGCAAATATTCTTTTATTTCATGAGAGCAATAGATCGTCACTCCCAGAGCTTGATGTAACAGTCAAGAGTCTGTAAGCCACCACTTGGTCTAGAGCTCGAAAGTCGAATTATTAAACCTCTTGAAGCTCTGTAGTAATTCCCAGTTGTTTTGGTTTTTTTCACACCATTTCACGATATAAATGATCTCGTTTGATTGGATAGGTTAAATTTGGATTATTTTAAGTTTTAAGAGATATAGACGCTATTTGATCCCTAATCTCGCTTAGAATTCGTCCTTTCGCCCGTTTATAGATTGTTACGTTCACAGGGAACAAATTTATAATCGCCGAATTCGCGTGCATCTGTTGCCTTGACAATCTCTTTACGAAACCTTGGCACATAATTAGAAGCACGTCATCCAAAGCATTTAATATCATTCAGTGCCTAAGCGCCTTCAGTTAATTCGTGGAAATTTCTAGTTTCCCTTTTCAATGTTTTTCCTCAAACTGAGAGTTAGTTTGCGTGTTTCGAAGCTAGTCACGTGACGATAGCGACAGTCAATTTTCGCGTCTGTAATTTAGCAGCCTCAAGGGAATATCTTTAGTACGGTCGTGAGAAAAATTTTCAGTTCTTTCGAAGTTTTATTCTTTTGGGTGGCTTATCACATAATCTATTTAGAAACCAGAGAACAATCGAGTAAAGTCTCCTACCCGCTGAAAGTTCATCGCATCTCACCTCAGCACTTCAAGTTTGCGATATGTCAAACTCAAAGTAAACAAAGAAGAAGAAATATTTGCCGCCGACGGGCTTGAAGGTTCCTCATAGACAATGAAAGCTGCTTAAGAAATTAGAGGGTTACGTCCGGGTTAAACAGTATCACTTATCTTCAACGTGAGGTTTCTAAACCTTGTTTTTGTTCTTGTATTTCAAATGAGTGTAACGGCAGAGGAGCAGACACATTTGAGCGGACACAAGTGGCATATTTCTCGGCTAGAATTCTGTTCCGGAGGCCTGCATCTCGCTTCAGCAAGCTGGGATAAAACAGTACGAATATGGGATCTTAGTACATTGGAGTCAGCGTTCGTTCTGCGACACCATCGAAACCCTGTAACGTGCCTATCTTGGCAGCCGCGACACGGGGCCGTGGGTTCGCTTGGCTTGCTTGCTTCTGGTTCGGCCGATTGCACCGTCGCTTTGTGGAACGGAGAGACCGGAGAATTGCTTCAGTCTTTTTCGCATCACAAGGGATGGGTGTTAGGAACTTCGTTTTCAAGCGACGGAAGTCTGTTAGCATCCGCTAGCTGGGATAAAAATGTGTGTCTTGTGGATGCACGAACTGGACAACTGGTTCAAAAATTCGTTGGTCATACTACGGGGGTATGGACTTGTTCGTTTCAAACAGGTGGCAATGCAACGAATCTGCTGTGTTCTGGTGCAGACGATGGGTCTTTAAAGATATGGGATACAAGAACGGCTAATTCGGTGATGTCTTTGGTGGGAGCTCACGATGACAGTGTAAAATCTTGTGCATGGTCGCCGGACGATGGGTATATCGCATCTGGAGCGGCAGATAACAAGGTGAGATGAAATTGAAACCCTTGACACGAAACGGAACGGGTCAATTTGCAAAAATATTGAAACATTTTAAACCTGCATATCGGGGAATCAAAACGGGCTTTGAGATAAAATAAGAAGTAAGTACATTTCGAGAATATTTGAGTCAAGTCTTACTGGTAACGCAAGGTCAGTAAAACAAAGTTACCCAAACTTTTGGCATTTTTGGGGAAATCGTTCAAACTCTGAATATGAATATCAACGCGACATCGAATGATCGATACTGTTGGTCCAGAAACTTTAATACCGTGTGTTTGGCAACGACTTTATTCACCAATATGCAGCTACTTGAAGAATTATCATTGAAAGATTTCGTTGGGTTTCTACTAATTTGTACCTCTACTTTCCATGATTAGCGATGTCATAAAACATGCATTTAAGCGGCAAAAAATACTAAAACCGCGGCGTAAATTAGCAATTTAGTTTGCCTTCGGGTATCTGTCTTTTCAAGTTTGGATTTTGCGACTATTCTTATTCTGATTTTAAACATTTTAGTCCGCATCTTCTCTTGCGCTTGTCTGTTTCGTAGTTAGGTTAAATGGCTAAATGTTTTTGTTGTTTTCAAAAGATCTCAACCCTTTCAATATCCAGCAGTAGCCATATGATCTTCTGAAACCACGGTATGGAAATGACATTCTTTTGTCACAGAACAAAAAGCTGTGGTTGACAAAAATCGAACTTTGAATAACCGAAACAAATAGCGGTGCCTTTGAAACATCCTGCGTCCTGCAAAATTTAACCTTTTAGAACGGTTGTTACATTATTAATACCAATTATTTTAACATTTGCATTTCGTCCAAAGTTATTTTTTGCAAGTTATTATGAATTGTAATAATATAACTTTTAACATAATGGCCCAAAATTGCCTTTTTTGGTGTGGTCTGCGGACATTATATCCTAAATTATTAATAGTTCAAAAACATTGCTTTTGGCAAGCAGAAATGACAATAAATTGAAAGGAAAAAATAATAAACATCTACTCGGGGCAGCCATTTATGAGATCCAAGGGTTTTGGTCCAAGCATAGGGAGGGGTGGGTGATGTCCCTCCCCTGAGTTTGTCACTGTCAAACATAGACATTTGTCTGCCAATACTGGGGTCAATTCAATAAAGAGTTACACCTGTAGTTTTTACTAATGTAAATTACATGTGCAAAGTCCAACTTGTAAATTCATGAATTCCATAAAAGATTTTTCTACACTGGAATTCACATGTGTAGCCCTGGCTACAATACAATCGTAATGTACAACTGTACACTTTCTATTGTAACTTAATTTGAATATGCTTGTAGACTACATGTGTAAGTTCCAGTTGCACAAGGTTTATTTGTTGGCCCACTGGTGCAAAGAAATACTCTAATGCTTTGACAGAGGAAAATTTCTCCCGAAATTCACGTGGAATTTCAATGTCAAGCAACTGTCTTTCCTCAAAATTTCAAGCAGCCAAATAACTCAGTGTGTCAATAGTTCTTCAAGTTCTTCTTCACTCAACGGGAACATGTCAAAATTTCGAAAGATGCTTCCTACAAGTCCTACGTTAAGCTTACAAGTAACTTATGACTTGTAGTTTGCACTTGTAATATTAACAAGTTGGACATTTGTAAAGACACAAGTAGGACTCCTGTAAAATGCTTATTGTGCAGGTACCAAATTTTACAGGTGTAGCGCTACACCTGTAATTGCAAGTCGGAGTCTTGTAAAAACGACTTCTAACAAAGTTTATTGAACTCATTTTTGTGTGCACACGTAAAAACAAGGGTTCAACTTGTGAACTACACATGTAACTTTTACATTGGATTGACCCCTGAAGGGATCTTTATTCATTCGTTAGATTGCTTTGTGGGAGCCACGCAGTGGCACACTTCTTATCAGAATCCGTGGACATGAGGATGCTGTCAATGAGGTGAAATTTTATCCAATAGTCAGCAGCAAGTCAGTTCCTGTAATCTTCTCTGTTGGTGATGACACCTGTCGTGTGTGGCATCCATTGAGGAAGCACAGCAAACAGCTTCAGACAATCAAACAACATAAACTTGGCTCAGAGGTATGTGATAGAAATGGCAGATTTTGTACATTTGAAATACTAGGCTTGTAGTAAGTATGAGGCAAGGAAAAATAAAAAATGTAATAGTATTTTAGTTGTATGTATCTGTAACTTGCAGGGGTATTATTGTTAATTATCATAAAGAGAACCCACCCACATAATTTGACATCAGTTTTTTTGTGAAACTGAAGTAGTAATGCTGTATAACTTTTTTTACTATGATTATTGCGGAGCCCATATCAGCAACACTCTGTTGGCTACTTTCAAATATCCAGATACAGGTCCCCTATCACAGAATCACAATACATCATTTCAGGTCCCCTTACTCTTTGTAAAAAGTAATTTCCAGCAAATCTTGTAGAAGGGGACTTGCAGCTGTCATGAAGGCCTCAGCGTCTATTAAGTGATTTTAAGACCATAAGCATTGGTTGTTAAATAAATGTGAGATGTCATTGTAAAACTGAAGTGTTTGGTCTTGCTTTTCTGGCCAGGTCGAGGCTCTTGCCTTATCCCCTGATGGGACACTATTGGCTACAGGGGCACGGGATAGAGACATAATTTTGTCATCTCTTGATGTGTCGCTGACAGAAGTTGATGCCCTTCCCATTGAAGATCAAAATGAAGCAGCTATCGACTATGGAGCTACACTTTGGAGGAAATACACCAAGAAAGTTATGCAAAAGATTATTACCAGTAAGCAAAATCTGTCAACTTGCCAGTTTACAGTAAAGGATTTGTGATACTGTGCAGTGTTTTGTGCTATCATACTTGCGATGCAATACCATTTCGATACAACACTTGGCCTCACTCGAGACTGAACATTGGAAAGGTGTCTGTGGCCCTAACCTGAATAACTGGCGGTATTGTTGGTGTGAGAGGCATAAGCCGCGTGGAGAATGGAAATCAAAGCGCCGTTGCCCATTTTCTGCGTGGCTTTGCCGCTCATTAATTTGCATCTCGTGGCAACAATACTGCCGGCTACGCAGGCTACTATGGCCCTTTTCTTTTCCCCAGGAAAACTGCAATAATGAGGATTTTCACTCTTTCCTGTCACAGGGACACCCTCTTTAGGGGATGATCAGGACACTGCCCAGAGCAACCCAAAGGACACAGCATCACTGGTTGGTCATGCTGTGCATAGAGCAGAAAACAAGACAAAAGGAAAGGACATACTGAGAGGGACTCCTGTATCTTCAGCTGATGTCAATGAAAACAGCCAATCAGATGTGATTCTCAAGGAACAAAGGGCTCGATTGCGTAAGAGTTCACGAACTGATGCTGGCGTTCCAAATGGATTGGACAGTGATGCTCTTTCTCAGGGAAATCTAAAGGATCAGAGAGCACAATTGCACAAAAGTTACCCAAATGGCATGAACATCACTGCAAATAATTATGAAGGAAATGAGTACGAGCTAGGCCATCAGCACCTGAGGCCTGCAGATGGTCAGCTGTCTGACAGTCACACCAGTGGACATAATATCATGGATATTAATGGCAACCATTCTTGGGTAGTTGTTGAAAATGGTGAGGTTCGTCTTAGGAAAAATGGATATCAAAGCCACGGCAAGAGTTCTAGTGCAACTAGCAGCAATTACTATGCTGATATAGACGTGTGGTGAAGGATATGTACCACTATGAAGATGCCAGACTCTAGATAAATGAATTCTTGGAATTGACTTTAATTCTCAGACTGCGCTTAAAATACCTTTATTCAACATAGTATTTTTACTGTAGCTTGTCAACATTTTTCAACAGGACCGTGTTGCTGGAAGATTGGTTAGTGCTAACCATTGGTTAAGTAGTAACAAAAGGTTGCTTTTGTATTTAAGACATGTTAGCACTTAACAGTGCTTTAGGCGACCAGTGCAATGTTTTGTATTACGGTAGGCTTGGAAGCCAGGGGCCGTGGCAGGTAACCACCTCCGCAACATTTTTTGACATATTTTTTGGTCATTTGAATGTCTCCAGGCCAATTAACACAACTTGTCCAACTATACTGGATTGACGTTGTTTCAATTTTCTTTATTCCATTGCAGGAGCCTTAAAATGTGATTGGATTGAACAGTTAAAACACAACACAATTCACACCCATATAATATTGTCTATACCATTAATAGAAAAAATAACTACTGATTTGCAACCAGATAGATAACTTGAAGATAACTTGTACATTTTAAGCTAAGGCTCCCCTGAAAATAACTTTATCCCAGATGCTGAGAGGAAAGATTTGTTAAAGACAAACTCCCAAAAACTCTAGCCTGTCATGTTAAGGAGCAAGGTGTGTGGCCTTGGTGCAAGAGGTCCCAAGTTCGATCCCCGGATCTCAAATCCTTGTTTTGACTTCTTTCCTTTCAGTGTAGCTTAAAGTAGCTTTAAATACCCTTAAAACAGAGCATGGATGGAAAGAGGGGGTAAAATGAGGGCACTCTCGCCTTCCTGGGAGAATACCCTCGCTCTAGAGGGTAAAGAAATTACGAACGTTAAAGAAGGTGTACCTTTACCTATACATTTCCTGCCCACTTGGGTAAACATGAGCACCAATTTTGTAGTGCATTTGTGTACAGTGTTTTCGAATGTATTCATTGGTGCATGAATGATTATTCACTTACTGGAACCGTATCAGATAGACACTGTGCGTGGAACAAGCATTCCTGTGTGAACAATGATCTTCATTGAAGAGGTTTTTCCACATTCTGGATGTGCAAAGCTCAGCCTTCAAACAGCCAAAATGTGCAAACATTTCTCAAAAGATCTTGCTATGCAGGCTCGGAAAAGCAATCAGAGCATTACAGTATGTCAAGATGCACAATAATCTAGTGCTCCCTTAAATAAAGTGTAATTGTGGGTTCAGTGTAGTGCTTTTTCCATAGTTTGAGTTCCATAAAGGTAACTGTAACAAAGTTGATGATGTTGTTGTAGGTCAAGTGAAAAATTAGTTAAGCACAAGCTTTTCTTGGGAGGGAGAACATTTACTAATAAGTACAGAGTACAAATGTAGGTCTCCAGTATGAAAATGGCCCTTTTCCGTCACTTACTTCTACCAACAATGTGGAACTGGTAATGCCAAACACGCAAAATGATGCCTATTGACATAAACCTGTTCCAGGACATTCCATTTATCACCTTCTTCATTGTACCACTCGACACTATATTCATTGGAACCACCAGCAACATAAATAACACCATTTACAACAGCAGTGCCAAGATGCTGGCGAGGATGGACAAGAGATGCAACAGAAGACCAAGTGTCACTCTCCGGGTTGTAAACTTCAACTGTATCCAAGCGGCAGTCTTTGCCCGTGTCGTAACCTGTTAAAAATAGTTTATGTGTGAGATCAGTTGCCTCCTGCCAATGTGTCTCGGGTACGTAGATTCCCAGACTCGGCATAATATGGGTTGAGGTTGTTGGTCCTGTAATCACTACTTTAGCAGTTGTGAAGAAGCCATTGGGGTGTGAATGGGGCCCAAACCCATCACCATATGATATCACTGCTCACTACTTGATAGCTCACGGGTAGAACGATTGCATGGTCAAAGGGCTGAGTCCCATTCACGCCTGAGTTTTTTCAAGCTTCCGGTAGCCTCGCAGCTCCTACAAGGTCTCACCTGATTGGAGACCACCCTTGAGGTTTAACAAAAGAACAAATAACAGAAACAATGGACCCTAGAGGATAGAGTTGCAGCCCTTTTGTTTTAGGCCTAGGGTCCATTGTTTCTGTTATTTGTTGTTAAGGGTTAGGGTGGTCTCCAATCAGGTGAGACCTTGTAAGAGCTGCCAGGTGACCCCAAGCTTCTGGGCAACTGCTACAGTTGTACCATAAACACTTCACTTGAAAAATTGTTCAATGCCATGCTAACATTCTATACGAATAGGAAATTGTATGAACACAAGCACATTTTTTGTGATTATTATGGACATGAGTGATATTTTGAAGAACTTTCACAACATCACGAGTGACCATAAATCACAAAATGCACAAGCAAGTTCACACGATTTTTCATTTATTATATACTCAGCAAATATCACTCCATCGCTTTGTTTCCATAGCAACTTCCACATTGCACTATATGATCTATTTATGCATTTGTCATTGACCAATCAAACGTTATATTTTGTTGATTTAAATAATAAATTCATATATTCTTATTTCGTTCATTCACCTCAAGTGGGATACAACTTGAACCCTCAATAAAAATTTTGACTGGCATAATAGTAGGGGTTTGAATAAACTTATGTCATACATGTAGATGGCTGGGCGGTCACTCTGTCTTTTACAAGGGTTTAACAGAAAATCAAGGCAGAGAAGCCAGCGGTGAGAGGCAAATTTCTGACAACATAGACAGCAATATACCACCAGTGACTGACAGGCTTCTAACTCCTGGATATCCCAGTTGATAGAGCAAGTGCAGGGCAATCACCACAGTCATGGGTTTGAATCCTGTTCAAGACTGGATTTTTTTAGGCAATCTTTGGGTTTCTTACCTCCAGCTACATAGATCTTGCCATTCATAACAGTGCCACCAGCACCCCATCTAGCTGTTGGCAATGGTGACAGAGTTTCCCAAGTTTTGTTCACTGTGTCTAGTCTTTCAACATGATGGATAGCTTGCTGATAGTTCTTGTCACAGCCCCCTATCACATAGACTTTGTCAATCAAGCTGCAAACAACAGGCCAGTAATGCTGGTACTTGGAAGTGGCAACTCTTGCCATACATTAAAACAGTGTGAAATTCCTGCAACTGTCCACGCCAATAATGTACATGCTCTGCTGACAAGCACAGCTTGAACATGCAAATTGATACGTCCAGTCTAAGCTGTCAGTTAAACCAACATGAGCCCTGGGACTATTAAACAAAAAGACTCCTTGATTTCTTCACATTCCAGTGATCCATGTTGATTCTTGAGACCTGACCTTGATTGGTCACACTAGCATAGTAAATAAAATGGCCAAAAACTTCAGTGTAGCATGAGTGAATCTGAACTTTTGAACGTTTCAAGAAAACTTCTCCCCACTCACAGTCTAAATATTCCACATGATAAACAGGGGAGCTGTTGTGTCGAGAATTTTATTTGCATCCACCAATGATGTAAAGGGCATCAATCTTTCTTTTTCTCGGGCATACTTCTGAATCTAGACCTCCACTCTGTAGCACTTGCAAAACAAAAGCTTTGCAGTCAGAATTTTGTTGGGTGAAATCTTCAGTTAGTAATCTCTCCGTAAGATATGAGCTAGATATCAATTCAAATCTCACTTTTTCAAAGACGTTTGGTATAAACTGCTTCCTGTAAGAAGAATCGTGTCCTATCCATCTGAGAGCAGCTTCAAATACCATCTCCTCTGATTTAAACTCGTAACCAATCGTTGTTCGAGCAACTCGCAGACACTGTCTGCCGGGAGTGAAAGAAATCGTCCTCTTTGCAAACTGCCATAAAGTTATCTAGGACAAAATCTTTCCACCTCTTCTTGAATTGAAGAGGAAAATGTTCGATATTTTTTAAGCAATGACTGCAGACTTAAACAGTTTGAGACATGGATTCTTCGTTGTATGAAATCTTCAATTGAATCCGAAAGGAAGGGCACGTCCCACATATCCGCCAAGATGACTGACATTCTCCAGGTTTGAGCATGCGCAATTGAACTTCCCCCGTGTAAAAGTAATTCCAAAACTTCAGCTAACCTGCCTCGCTTGTCCACGTTTTTCAACGCAAACCTCCTGAATTCGAGGCTGTCAATGAAACACGACCGAGGCGAGAACATCGCTCACGGAAAATAACTGTACAACTAGGCGGCCAAAAACTACTCGGTGAACAGGGCAAACGCCAGTCCACCTCTCACACGATAAGTGCACAGTCACAGTGCTCGCCTGTGCTTCTCAGTTTCGGAGTTGTAGATAAGAGAAGGACAATCTCACAGCAAATTCGCTGAATCTTTGTACTGGTCCTTTTCCGCCAGATTTCTCCTCATTTTTTGGGC
>NC_090879.1:22682509-22722509 GCF_036669935.1 Montipora foliosa
ATTTCTCGGCTAGAATTCTGTTCCGGAGGCCTGCATCTCGCTTCAGCAAGCTGGGATAAAACAGTACGAATAGGGGATCTTAGTACATTGGAGTCAGCGTTCGTTCTGCGACAACCATCGAAACCCTGTAACGTGCCTATCTTGGCAGCCGCGACACGGGGCCGTGGGTTCGCTTGGCTTGCTTGCTTCTGGTTCGGCCGATTGCACCGTCGCTTTGTGGAACGGAGAGACCGGAGAATTGCTTCAGTCTTTTCGCATCACAAGGGATGGGTGTTAGGAACTTCGTTTTCAAGCGACGGAAGTCTGTTAGCATCCGCTAGCTGGGATAAAAATGTGTGTCTTGTGGATGCACGAACTGGACAACTGGTTCAAAAATTCGTTGTCATACTACGGGGTATGGACTTGTTCGTTTCAAACAGGTGGCAATGCAACGAATCTGCTGTGTTCTGGTGCAGACGATGGGTCTTTAAAGATATGGGATACAAGAACGGCTAATTCGGTGATGTCTTTGGTGGGAGCTCACGATGACAGTGTAAAATCTTGTGCATGGTCGCCGGACGATGGGTATATCGCATCTGGAGCGGCAGATAACAAGGTGAGATGAATTGAAACCCTTGACACGAACGGAACGGGTCAATTTGCAAAAATATTGAAACATTTTAAACCTGCATATCGGGGGAATCAAAACGGGCTTTGAGATAAAATAAGAAGTAAGTACATTTCGAGAATATTTGAGTCAAGTCTTACTGGTAACGCAAGGTCAGTAAAACAAAGTTACCCAAACTTTTGGCATTTTTGGGGAAATCGTTCAAACTCTGAATATGAATATCAACGCGACATCGAATGATCGATACTGTTGGTCCAGAAACTTTAATACCGTGTGTTTGGCAACGACTTTATTCACCAATATGCAGCTACTTGAAGAATTATCATTGAAAGATTTCGTTGGGTTTCTACTAATTTGTACCTCTACTTTCCATGATTAGCGATGTCATAAAACATGCATTTAAGCGGCAAAAAATACTAAAACCGCGGCGTTAATTAGCAATTTAGTTTGCCTTCGGGTATCTGTCTTTTCAAGTTTGGATTTTGCGACTATTCTTATTCTGATTTTAAACATTTTAGTCCGCATCTTCTCTTGCGCTTGTCTGTTTCGTAGTAGGTTAAATGGCTAAATGTTTTTTGTTGTTTTCAAAAGATCTCAACCTTTCAATATCCAGCAGTAGCCATATGATCTTCTGAAACCACGGTATGGAAATGACATTCTTTTGTCACAGAACAAAAAGCTGTGGTTGACAAAAATCGAACTTTGAATAACCGAAACAAATAGCGGTGCCTTTGAAACATCCTGCGTCCTGCAAAATTTAACCTTTTAGAACGGTTGTTACATTATTAATACCAAATTATTTACATTTGCATTTCGTCCAAAGTTATTTTTTGCAAGTTATTATGAATTGTAATAATATAACTTTTAACATAATGGCCCAAAATTGCCTTTTTTGGTGTGGTCTGCGGACATTATATCCTAAATTATTAATAGTTCAAAAACATTGCTTTTGGCAAGCAGAAATGACAATAAATTGAAAGGAAAAAATAATAAACATCTACTCGGGGCAGCCATTTATGAGATCCAAGGGTTTTGGTCCAAGCATAGGGAGGGGTGGGTGATGTCCTCCCCTGAGTTTGTCACTGTCAAACATAGACATTTGTCTGCCAATACTGGGGTCAATTCAATAAAGAGTTACACCTGTAGTTTTTACTAATGTAAATTACATGTGCAAAGTCCAACTTGTAAATTCATGAATTCCATAAAAGATTTTTCTACACTGGAATTCACATGTGTAGCCCTGGCTACAATACAATCGTAATGTACAACTGTACACTTTCTATTGTAACTTAATTTGAATATGCTTGTAGACTACATGTGTAAGTTCCAGTTGCACAAGGTTTATTTGTTGGCCCACTGGTGCAAAGAAATACTCTAATGCTTTGACAGAGGAAAATTTCTCCCGAAATTCACGTGGAATTTCAATGTCAAGCAACTGTCTTTCCTCAAAATTTCAAGCAGCCAAATAACTCAGTGTGTCAATAGTTCTTCAAGTTCTTCTTCACTCAACGGGAACATGTCAAAATTTCGAAAGATGCTTCCTACAAGTCCTACGTTAAGCTTACAAGTAACTTATGACTTGTAGTTTGCACTTGTAATATTAACAAGTTGGACATTTGTAAAGACACAAGTAGGACTCCTGTAAAATGCTTATTGTGCAGGTACCAAATTTTACAGGTGTAGCGCTACACCTGTAATTGCAAGTCGGAGTCTTGTAAAAACGACTTCTAACAAAGTTTATTGAACTCATTTTTGTGTGCACACGTAAAAACAAGGGTTCAACTTGTGAACTACACATGTAACTTTTACATTGGATTGACCCCTGAAGGGATCTTTATTCATTCGTTAGATTGCTTTGTGGGAGCCACGCAGTGGCACACTTCTTATCAGAATCCGTGGACATGAGGATGCTGTCAATGAGGTGAAATTTTATCCAATAGTCAGCAGCAAGTCAGTTCCTGTAATCTTCTCTGTTGGTGATGACACCTGTCGTGTGTGGCATCCATTGAGGAAGCACAGCAAACAGCTTCAGACAATCAAACAACATAAACTTGGCTCAGAGGTATGTGATAGAAATGGCAGATTTTGTACATTTGAAATACTAGGCTTGTAGTAAGTATGAGGCAAGGAAAAATAAAAAATGTAATAGTATTTTAGTTGTATGTATCTGTAACTTGCAGGGGTATTATTGTTAATTATCATAAAGAGAACCCACCCACATAATTTGACATCAGTTTTTTTGTGAAACTGAAGTAGTAATGCTGTATAACTTTTTTTACTATGATTATTGCGGAGCCCATATCAGCAACACTCTGTTGGCTACTTTCAAATATCCAGATACAGGTCCCCTATCACAGAATCACAATACATCATTTCAGGTCCCCTTACTCTTTGTAAAAAGTAATTTCCAGCAAATCTTGTAGAAGGGGACTTGCAGCTGTCATGAAGGCCTCAGCGTCTATTAAGTGATTTTAAGACCATAAGCATTGGTTGTTAAATAAATGTGAGATGTCATTGTAAAACTGAAGTGTTTGGTCTTGCTTTTCTGGCCAGGTCGAGGCTCTTGCCTTATCCCCTGATGGGACACTATTGGCTACAGGGGCACGGGATAGAGACATAATTTTGTCATCTCTTGATGTGTCGCTGACAGAAGTTGATGCCCTTCCCATTGAAGATCAAAATGAAGCAGCTATCGACTATGGAGCTACACTTTGGAGGAAATACACCAAGAAAGTTATGCAAAAGATTATTACCAGTAAGCAAAATCTGTCAACTTGCCAGTTTACAGTAAAGGATTTGTGATACTGTGCAGTGTTTTGTGCTATCATACTTGCGATGCAATACCATTTCGATACAACACTTGGCCTCACTCGAGACTGAACATTGGAAAGGTGTCTGTGGCCCTAACCTGAATAACTGGCGGTATTGTTGGTGTGAGAGGCATAAGCCGCGTGGAGAATGGAAATCAAAGCGCCGTTGCCCATTTTCTGCGTGGCTTTGCCGCTCATTAATTTGCATCTCGTGGCAACAATACTGCCGGCTACGCAGGCTACTATGGCCCTTTTCTTTTCCCCAGGAAAACTGCAATAATGAGGATTTTCACTCTTTCCTGTCACAGGGACACCCTCTTTAGGGGATGATCAGGACACTGCCCAGAGCAACCCAAAGGACACAGCATCACTGGTTGGTCATGCTGTGCATAGAGCAGAAAACAAGACAAAAGGAAAGGACATACTGAGAGGGACTCCTGTATCTTCAGCTGATGTCAATGAAAACAGCCAATCAGATGTGATTCTCAAGGAACAAAGGGCTCGATTGCGTAAGAGTTCACGAACTGATGCTGGCGTTCCAAATGGATTGGACAGTGATGCTCTTTCTCAGGGAAATCTAAAGGATCAGAGAGCACAATTGCACAAAAGTTACCCAAATGGCATGAACATCACTGCAAATAATTATGAAGGAAATGAGTACGAGCTAGGCCATCAGCACCTGAGGCCTGCAGATGGTCAGCTGTCTGACAGTCACACCAGTGGACATAATATCATGGATATTAATGGCAACCATTCTTGGGTAGTTGTTGAAAATGGTGAGGTTCGTCTTAGGAAAAATGGATATCAAAGCCACGGCAAGAGTTCTAGTGCAACTAGCAGCAATTACTATGCTGATATAGACGATGTGGTGAAGGATATGTACCACTATGAAGATGCCAGACTCTAGATAAATGAATTCTTGGAATTGACTTTAATTCTCAGACTGCGCTTAAAATACCTTTATTCAACATAGTATTTTTACTGTAGCTTGTCAACATTTTTCAACAGGACCGTGTTGCTGGAAGATTGGTTAGTGCTAACCATTGGTTAAGTAGTAACAAAAGGTTGCTTTTGTATTTAAGACATGTTAGCACTTAACAGTGCTTTAGGCGACCAGTGCAATGTTTTGTATTACGGTAGGCTTGGAAGCCAGGGGCCGTGGCAGGTAACCACCTCCGCAACATTTTTTGACATATTTTTTGGTCATTTGAATGTCTCCAGGCCAATTAACACAACTTGTCCAACTATACTGGATTGACGTTGTTTCAATTTTCTTTATTCCATTGCAGGAGCCTTAAAATGTGATTGGATTGAACAGTTAAAACACAACACAATTCACACCCATATAATATTGTCTATACCATTAATAGAAAAAATAACTACTGATTTGCAACCAGATAGATAACTTGAAGATAACTTGTACATTTTAAGCTAAGGCTCCCCTGAAAATAACTTTATCCCAGATGCTGAGAGGAAAGATTTGTTAAAGACAAACTCCCAAAAACTCTAGCCTGTCATGTTAAGGAGCAAGGTGTGTGGCCTTGGTGCAAGAGGTCCCAAGTTCGATCCCCGGATCTCAAATCCTTGTTTTGACTTCTTTCCTTTCAGTGTAGCTTAAAGTAGCTTTAAATACCCTTAAAACAGAGCATGGATGGAAAGAGGGGGTAAAATGAGGGCACTCTCGCCTTCCTGGGAGAATACCCTCGCTCTAGAGGGTAAAGAAATTACGAACGTTAAAGAAGGTGTACCTTTACCTATACATTTCCTGCCCACTTGGGTAAACATGAGCACCAATTTGTAGTGCATTTGTGTACAGTGTTTTCGAATGTATTCATTGGTGCATGAATGATTATTCACTTACTGGAACCGTATCAGATAGACACTGTGCGTGGAACAAGCATTCCTGTGTGAACAATGATCTTCATTGAAGAGGTTTTTCCACATTCTGGATGTGCAAAGCTCAGCCTTCAAACAGCCAAAATGTGCAAACATTTCTCAAAAGATCTTGCTATGCAGGCTCGGAAAAGCAATCAGAGCATTACAGTATGTCAAGATGCACAATAATCTAGTGCTCCCTTAAATAAAGTGTAATTGTGGGTTCAGTGTAGTGCTTTTTCCATAGTTTGAGTTCCATAAAGGTAACTGTAACAAAGTTGATGATGTTGTTGTAGGTCAAGTGAAAAATTAGTTAAGCACAAGCTTTTCTTGGGAGGGAGAACATTTACTAATAAGTACAGAGTACAAATGTAGGTCTCCAGTATGAAAATGGCCCTTTTCCGTCACTTACTTCTACCAACAATGTGGAACTGGTAATGCCAAACACGCAAAATGATGCCTATTGACATAAACCTGTTCCAGGACATTCCATTTATCACCTTCTTCATTGTACCACTCGACACTATATTCATTGGAACCACCAGCAACATAAATAACACCATTTACAACAGCAGTGCCAAGATGCTGGCGAGGATGGACAAGAGATGCAACAGAAGACCAAGTGTCACTCTCCGGGTTGTAAACTTCAACTGTATCCAAGCGGCAGTCTTTGCCCGTGTCGTAACCTGTTAAAAATAGTTTATGTGTGAGATCAGTTGCCTCCTGCCAATGTGTCTCGGGTTACGTATAGATTCCCAGACTCGGCATAATATGGGTTGAGGTTGTTGGTCCTGTAATCACTACTTTAGCAGTTGTGAAGAAGCCATTGGGGTGTGAATGGGGCCCAAACCCATCACCATATGATATCACTGCTCACTACTTGATAGCTCACGGGTAGAACGATTGCATGGTCAAAGGGCTGAGTCCCATTCACGCCTGAGTTTTTTCAAGCTTCCGGTAGCCTCGCAGCTCCTACAAGGTCTCACCTGATTGGAGACCACCCTTGAGGTTTAACAAAAGAACAAATAACAGAAACAATGGACCCTAGAGGATAGAGTTGCAGCCCTTTTGTTTTAGGCCTAGGGTCCATTGTTTCTGTTATTTGTTCTTTTGTTAAGGGTTAGGGTGGTCTCCAATCAGGTGAGACCTTGTAAGAGCTGCCAGGTGACCCCAAGCTTCTGGGCAACTGCTACAGTTGTACCATAAACACTTTCACTTGAAAAATTGTTCAATGCCATGCTAACATTCTATACGAATAGGAAATTGTATGAACACAAGCACATTTTTTGTGATTTATTATGGACATGAGTGATATTTTGAAGAACTTTCACAACATCACGAGTGACCATAAATCACAAAATGCACAAGCAAGTTCACACGATTTTTCATTTATTATATACTCAGCAAATATCACTCCATCGCTTTGTTTCCATAGCAACTTCCACATTGCACTATATGATCTATTTATGCATTTGTCATTGACCAATCAAACGTTATATTTTGTTGATTTAAATAATAAATTCATATATTCTTATTTCGTTCATTCACCTCAAGTGGGATACAACTTGAACCCTCAATAAAAATTTTGACTGGCATAATAGTAGGGGTTTGAATAACTTATGTCATACATGTAGATGGCTGGGCGGTCACTCTTGTCTTTTACAAGGGTTTAACAGAAAATCAAGGCAGAGAAGCCAGCGGTGAGAGGCAAATTTCTGACAACATAGACAGCAATATACCACCAGTGACTGACAGGCTTCTACATGTAACTCCTGGATATCCCAGTTGATAGAGCAAGTGCAGGGCAATCACACAGTCATGGGTTTGAATCCTGTTCAAGACTGGATTTTTTTAGGCAATCTTTGGGTTTCTTACCTCCAGCTACATAGATCTTGCCATTCATAACAGTGCCACCAGCACCCCATCTAGCTGTTGGCAATGGTGACAGAGTTTCCCAAGTTTTGTTCACTGTGTCTAGTCTTTCAACATGATGGATAGCTTGCTGATAGTTCTTGTCACAGCCCCCTATCACATAGACTTTGTCAATCAAGCTGCAAACAACAGGCCAGTAATGCTGGTACTTTGGAAGTGGCAACTCTTGCCATACATTTAAAACAGTGTGAAATTTCCTGCAACTGTCACCGCCAATAATGTACATGCTCTGCTGACAAGCACAGCTTGAACATGCAAATTGATACGTCCAGTCTAAGCTGTCAGTTAAACCAACATGAGCCCTGGGACTATTAACAAAAGACTCCTTGATTTCTTCACATTCCAGTGATACCATGTTGATTCTTGAGACCTGACCTTGATTGGTCACACTAGCATAGTAAATAAAATGGCCAAAAACTTCAGTGTAGCATGAGTGAATCTGAACTTTTGAACGTTTCAAGAAAACTTCTCCCCACTCACAGTCTAAATATTCCACATGATAAACAGGGGAGCTGTTGTGTCGAGAATTTATTTTGCATCCACCAATGATGTAAAGGGCATCAATCTTTCTTTTTCTAGGGCATACTTCTGAATCTAGACCTCCACTCTGTAGCACTTGCAAAACAAAAGCTTTGCAGTCAGAATTTTGTTGGGTGAAATCTTCAGTTAGTAATCTCTCCGTAAGATATGAGCTAGATATCAATTCAAATCTCACTTTTTCAAAGACGTTTGGTATAAACTGCTTCCTGTAAGAAGAATCGTGTCCTATCCATCTGAGAGCAGCTTCAAATACCATCTCCTCTGATTTAACTCGTAACCAATCGTTTTCGAGCAACTCGCAGACACTGTCTGCCGGGAGTGAAAGAAACTCGTCCTCTTTGCAAACTGCCATAAAGTTATCTAGGACAAAATCTTCCACCTCTTCTTGAATTGAAGAGGAAAATGTTCGATATTTTTTAAGCAATGACTGCAGACTTAAACAGTTTGAGACATGGATTCTTCGTTGTATGAAATCTTCAATTGAATCCAAAAGGAAGGGCACGTCCCACATATCCGCCAAGATGACTACATTCTCCAGGTTTGAGATGCGCAATTGAAATTCCCCCGTGTAAAAGTAATTCAAAACTTCACGAACTGCCTCCTTGTCCACGTTTTTCAAGCAAACCTCTGAATTCGAGGCTTCAATGAAACACGACCGAGGCGAGAACATCGCTCGAAAATACTTACAACTGGCGGCCAAAACTACTCGGTGAACAGGGAAAACGCAGTCCTCCACACATAAGTGCACATCACAGTGCTCGCCTGTGCTTCTCATTTCGTTTAGAAAGAGAAGGAAATCTCCAGCAAATTCTGAATCTTTGTATTTCCTTTTCCCCAGATTTCTCCTCATTTTTGGGCAGAAATTGCGGCAGACGTTCGAGGTCTCACTGGGGAGGTCTGGTTACTGGTGCTTCATGTAGACCTAAAATATATGTCTAGTTTGGGTTTCAAAATGGCGGTAGTTTGCTCGTCGTCCTTGAAGGGGATTTGTACATTCGCGGCAACTTTCATAAAGCAAACTATCACTTGAAGCAATTGAATTTGCAAAAATGGTACTGTCCGAGACACCAACAGCCCGCGCCTTTCAAGCCATTCGTTCCGTCAGTGTCAGTGAACTTTCGCAGTTAAGGGACGACGAAATTCGACCTTTGCTGCCATGCTTAGTTCGAATGGCGCTGTGCTCTCCAGTAGACGAAAGCGCAAAGTGGACAGAGGCGCGTAAGGAGGTACAGAAACTGTTGTCAGGATTGGAGGTTGTAAACTCGATTGTCGCCCTGTTGTCCGTGGATTTTAATCTTCTCGAACAAGACGCATTGAAAGAACAGCAACTAAGAAGGAAAATCGGTGGAGGCTCAGGCACAAGTGTGTTGGTGGAGTCGTTACAGAATGGCCTCGCTTTGGAGTTTGAACGCAGTACTAGTGAACCATCAAGGCGTCTCCGTCTTGTTCTAAGTGAGGTCCTTCGTATTATGAGTCAGGTAAATGTCCTATATGAATCTACATCATATGGTCCACGGAATGAGGGGCCATATGCTGAGAACCGCGCACCGGTGGCTCAGTTGGTCGAGCATCGGGCTTTCATGCGGGAGGTCGCTGGTTTGAACCCCGGCCAGATCAACACTCAGGATCTTAATATAACTGAGGAGAAAGTGCTGCCTTTGTAATTCCATCCGCAAATGGTTAGACTTTCAGGTCTTTTCGGACAAGGACTATAAACCGTAGGCTCCGTTTCAGAAATATCTCCTATGTTCTTAAGTTCCCTGTGGGACGTTCAACAACCCACTCACTATTCGCGAAGAGTAGGGGATGAAGTCCCCGGGGTTGTGGCTGTCCTGTTCTCTCCAGAAGAAGTGGCCGGCTTGGTTGTGATGTCTCTAAAAAGGCTTGTGGTGTATGAGGCCACCTAAGCAGAAACAGCCACAAGTCAAAAAGGGACTGCCAAGTGCTGGAATAGATAGATGTAGACTTAGATGTCGGCAAATTGCAGAATAACTCATAGCTTATTGTTTGTCATTGAATATGAATAACGTGTGACTCGTTCTTTAAAGAACGCAGTTAAATGCCCCAACCTAAGTCTAGGGTTAGGGTTAGGGTTAGGGTTAGGTAGGATCCGTAACCGGTTAGGGTTAGGGTTAGGGTTAGGTAGGATTCGTAACCGGTTAGGGTTAGGGTTAGGGTTAGGTTGGGGCGACAAGGCGATGGGGTGACACAACCTACATTCCAAACAATAGTGGTCATATCAGAAAGGCTGAGAAGCTGTGGTGTATTCTGCAATCATTCCCATTTCTGACTACAATCAAATACTCCCCCTCCAAATGAGGTAGAGTTAATCACCCAATTTAGCTCAGTTAGGAAATCACTAGACTACTGTATGAAAGGACCTGAGCAGCATCATGTGCCATCACAGGTGCCCCAAGCTCAGTGTGAGGAAAAGCCAACAAAGAGACGAGGATTTGTATGGCAATCCCGATAAAAGAACTGAGAAGATAAATATATAAAAAAATTATCAATTAAAAAGCCTAAACTTATTGCCATTGTGGGTCGCTTCCTTCCTGTGTGGTTTTTTTCCAGATTCAAGGTGAATTGAGCCATTATCAGTTCCTTGGTTGGCAACGGTTATCGTAAAATACCCACCAGCTAGCCGCTAGCCATGCAATCGAAGCCCTGCCAGCGATGTCGGGTGGCTGTTAGTGTCCCAAACGAATCAATAAAACAATGAAAAAGATCCTCTTTCACTTTGAACACCACACAGTGACCGTCGAGTTGGTATTAGTCTTTGTTTGTGGCTTGGTAACAAGTCTTTGTTTGTCTTTGTTTGTTGTCCCGTATAACGTTGTACGGGCTTGAATTAAATTTTTTTTCCAAGCTGTGAAGATCATCTTGTAATTGCCGGCAATCATTCTCAGATTTTATTGTAAGGTAAATGACAGTGTCATTGGCAAAAAGACTGACCCTTGACTTAACATAACATGGGGAATCATTAATAAAAATAAGAAACGTTAATGGTACCAGCACTGATCCTTTAGTTTAAGACTGTCTACAGTAACAACACTTTCCTAGAACTCAAACTGGTGTCTACTGTAGTTATGCATTATTAACCTGTATGGTTACAGCTTTTTCACTGCGAAACTAAAATTATCGTAATTTGAATGAGGATGAGGTTAAAGAATAATTGTTTAGCAAGTGCCAGTCAGTAGAAATTAACATTATTGCTCCAGTGTTTTTTTTAACGTTCTGCCTCTCACTATTTCTTGGGTCGCATTGTCAATTTTTGTTGGGGTGGGGATGTTGTCATTGTGAAATTATTAGCCTGCTTTCAGGCAGTAGATGTTGTTGTCACCATGAAACACGAATGCAATGCCCTATTGGAAGAGCGTGGGATAGGTCTTGGCCCACTCCCCACCCCTTTATTTGCGCCTCATTCGTGTTTTGTGGCGACAACAACATCTACCACCTGCAAGCAGGCTATGAAATTATTAAAATAATGATTTTCAGGTTGATGCTAGAGAGGAATTTGTTCCTGAGAAGTGTGAACTGTTTGAAAGTGAGGTTTACCTGGAAGAAGTGTCAGATGTAATATGTATTGCACAAGCTGAGTTACCTTCCTTGCTTGCTCCAAACCAACTTGCTGAAGCTCTGCTCAGAGTCAAACATGGTCCTTGGTTGTTGTGTCGGCTGGTTGCTAATGCCCCTGACAGCTTTGAACAAGGTACAATGCACCCTTTGATCAAAGCTAGTCTATCTTGAAGGACATTATAATATTACATGTAGATATTGGATTGATTACCTGTATATCATGATAAGGTTGTCTGATTTGTTATCCGCAGACCAGGATCACCTGTCCCAAGTCTATTGTTCTTATTAAGAGTAACTGTGTTGAATTATAGCTACTGCTCAACAGAGCATAGTCTGGATCTTGCCAAGGTTTTGTATGTATCATATCCTGGCAATTGAGACTGAATGTTTTAGCAATATGTTGTGGTTCAAAATTTTTTAAACCAGTTCAATTTTGATTTTCCATTGTTTCAGATTATGATAATGAATATTAGACAAAGAAAAATGAAAATTGAACTGGTTTAAAAAATTTTAAACCAAGAAAAAGTTTGTGGCCGCCATGTAGCTCTCAGAATGACCCACGGGATTGGTCCCAGAAACAATGGACACAGAGAACAATACAAAAGAAACAAAGGACCCTAACCTTAAAAACAATAGAGCTGCGTCCTAAAGGATCCAATGAAATTAGAGGTTGTAAAGAGCTGCGTGCTGACTAAAAATTTGAATATATATATACGGAAAGGCACTTAGGATTTGCCACATAGTTCTATCTTAAGGATCATGAAGTGAAGTGATTTAACTTATTTTTTGTAGTATGCAGTTCATTGTTGAAGAATGGAGAGGTACAAGATGAAGGCGATCTTGGTGGAATTGTGAGAACTCAAGTCATTAGGCAGCTCTGCTCTATGAACCCTAGTGCTGCACTTGTGGTGCATTCTGAGGCACTTAAACTCTGTCGCATGCCTGGTCTTGCTGTGGCCCTTATCCTTGATTTTGGTGCCGATGGCAATGGTAAGAGATGGTCACAGGGAACCCATTACATTTGGTAGTGACAGCACTGTTGTACATGTAGTTCCATCTGCCAAGTTCCTTTTTATCTCTCTTCAAATAATTTTTTACCATATTTAAAGTTTCAGATAAAATTAATACTGGTATGCCATTTATCCTTAAGGCCACATAATAAATTATAATTTAGAGTGGCTTTCAGCAATCACAGATATCAAAAGTAGCTTTAAAAGAGAACAACAGCAATCATACGCTGCAATTTCTTTTCTTGGCATGAAACAGTATTCTAAAATCAAGCTGATAGGTAGGGCTCAGAAACATGAGGCAAATCTTGCAAAAATGCAACGCAATAAAATCACACATTGGACATTTTTACAAGATTCAGACTGGTTGATTTCCAAAAACTGAGTAAAAAGACTGTAGAATGTATTGTTTATGTTCTTCAGTTGTTTTGCACAGTTTTCGGAGATCAGCCAGTCAGAATTGCCAAGAAGCTATACCTTTTGACTTTTGATTTGCACATGGAAGAGCAGGAGATATTTTTTCTCTTCGCTCTGCTTATGAAAGGAACATGGAATTTTCTATGTTCTTAAGAGACATTGCATTCCAAAAACTGAGAAAAATAGCTTTTTAAACTGTGTTGTTCGTCTGTTTTCTATTTTATTTGCAGTTAACTTTTTTGAGATGGACCAAATGAAATAATAATTATTGGCAATAACATAATTCAAATTTAGAGATATCTTCCAGCCTTCGATTGATGTAGCCATCTCGATGCCTTTTTTTAAATTTGGGTCATTACTTGAAATTAATGCATTTTTAGGTGTATCAACCTCGAGTGACTTAGTTGCATTTCTTAGTGGTCTTTTACTGGGAGGAGATACAAAGGCCAGAAACTGGTTTTCATCATTTGTCAGGATAGGACAGAAGGTAACTGTTTTAATGTGTACAGTATGCATACCTTTGTTGCTCTTTTTTGTTGCAGTGTTTATCTCAACAAAGGTAATTTAGTTGTGTAATTAAGGACAAGAAGTTACCTTTGTTGCCCAGAAAATTCACTGAGCCTCCATGTTGAATTTGCAGTGGGCAGGTTTGATGCTAGATCTTCTTCCCACTCTAATGATCTTAATGATTACAATAATGCGTGCACAATACAATACAATACATACTTAACTAACCACTCCCCATTGGGGCTATCAGGGCAAAAGAGAAACAATCAACAAAATGACAGAACAGAACAAAAGAAAACAACTGCTAAAAAACAACTGGCTGGAGGCAAAACAGATGGCAATTTACAAGTGCAGCCAAGACATTTAACTGGGGAATACCAGGATCAAAATCAGTGAGTGATCAGAACAGGTCTTGAACCGGGGATCTCAGGATCTCAAAACAACTGCACTGGGCTGTAATTAATGCCTCCACGTTAATAATAGTACGGGTAATCGTTATCATCATTTATTATAAATCTTTTAATTTTATTTTCTTAAATAAATCAAGAACAAAAGGATCATTAACCAATCCTAACCTTAACTGATACTCAAGAATATTATTTAAGTGATTCCTTTCCTAGAAAATTTTAGAAATTTTTTTTTTGCAGTCCAGTTCTTCAATCCTGTCATCTTTGCGAAACCAGTTGCTAAAGGAGATGTCATCCGTAGTTTCCAATGGTGTCAAGAAGGGAAATATTACCTCACATGAAGAAAAGACTGACATAGAGGTCACTATCCAAGAAACAGTAACTGGACAAGCAATCGGACATCAGGATGAAGAAACTTTGGAAATACTTAAGGGTGTGGTTTTTTTTTTGTTACAGAATGACCTACTCAAAATGGCAGCAATCTCTCTAAAGAATACTTGTCTATTGATTGCTTATTTATTGTGCTGACAAGTCACATTTCCCATTTGGATTTATTATTATTTCTTTGTTTATACATTAAGGGACAATGCCCTTGGAAAATCAACAATAGGATACAGTCTCCTACACAGGTCAACCTCAGAAGACATCAAAATTAATTTATTAAATCAAATCAAATTAACAGCCAAATCACATACAATATACAATAAGATAAAAAGTACACATTAGAGAGATTACGCATCACATTTGCAGCAAATGGCAAATGTCAGACTAAAATTTACATTTTGCCCAAAATGGAAGAAACTTGTTTGATATGAGCTCATTTCTTGCGTGTTGCCAGCAGGTATCAAGTAACTTTTCAAAAGAGAGAGACAAGTTAGAATAACATAATTTTCATACTTTCATAGCAAGCAGCAGCAGCCCACTGTTTCACGTTTGCTGTTTCACATAAATGCCATGCTTTATCTCTCTAATAAGTTATTTGCATACAAGACTGATTTTTGTAAGTGTTTATTATATTAAAAAATTATTGATTATTATAATTACCATTGTTGTAGTACTCTGTGGTTTATTTTATTGTCTTTTTATGGATTGATAGCCATGCAAGTGAGTACTGGTTATGAGGTGACAGAGGCAAGTTCCTCGCTTCAAAAAGTCAACATTGAAACAGTGGAAATTCGAGATGAAGATGTGATTCAGGGTACTGCATTGCTACGATTGTACTGCGCTATCAAGAGACTGGCTGGAATGAAACTTAATCAACAGGAATCAGAAACCTTGCTTCGACTGGTCACATGTCATCCCCCACCCACTGCTGCTGGGGTGAGGTTTGTTGTGGTTGGACTTTGTACGCTGTTAGTCTGCACCAACATTATGAGGTTAGTAGGACCTTATGCATTATTGGACCATTTAGGGACTGGTGCTGCAAATATCAAGTAAGCTTCGGCACAGTTTATTGTGAAGGCTGTTATCGATGTTGTGCATCTATGGAGCAGGACGGAGTAGGAATTGCGTCACAGAGAAAGAGCCTTTGCCTTTCTTCCAATTGGTCCTTAGACATGGAGCTTACTTCCATTGTCAGCATCTTACCCAAGGGGCTTTGAGTACCTATGTTGGTTCTCTACCAAGAGGGACTGGCCCTGTCAAGTTTTTCAGCACTATTTGAATAAACTGATATGATTTAACTTCTAGGGCTCTTGAATGGTGTGCCTTAACAATGTGAACTGTGTGCAGATATTAGAGAGGGACAATGCGCTCAATTGGCAATTGCTGCAATAAAGCATTAGAGTGCTTTGGCTGCCTCATGCATGTGTGGGGTCAAAGTAATATTAAAAGTGGATACATGTCAGTAATTAAATTCTGTTCATTCAGTTCCCCAGAACATGAACAAATAGCAACGCAGTGGATTAAGTGGTTGTCAAAAGAAGAGGCTCACTATGAAGCAGCAAGTGGGGTCCATGCATCATTTGGAGAGATTCTACTGCTCATCGCAATTCATTTTCATAGTAATCAAACTGAAGCCATCACTGATCTTGTGTGCTCCGTGCTTGGCATGAAAATCAGGCTTGGTTCTTTGACAAGAATGAAGACTCTATTTACCCAGGAAATATTTCCTGAAAAGGTTTGAATATTGAGAACAGTAATGTTGTGTTTTTGACTTTTTTTTCAGGTCAGCAGCAATTGACATTAAGGAATCAATGAAACTATTAAAAATTACTCTTACTTTAAGTAGTATGCAACAATCCTTTATTATTCCAACAAATATTCATCTTGTAAATTATACATTCATTTCTGGTCAAAGGGAAATGGTTAATGTAAATAATGTTTTCCGAAGAGATAAACGAAGGGAAGCATTTCGACTTTTGGTAGACAAAAAATGTTTTCCAGGAGCATGGAATTTAGTGATTTTGTTTTACAGTGTTATTGTAAAAAAAAAATGAATTAAAAAAAAAACACAAGCAGCCGATAATATCAATCACGTTTTCACCTCATATACATGTAGATAACATTTCTGTGGTACATTGTAACTCACGATACAATTTAGCAATAAATATATGTATATTAAGCAGTTGTCGTCAAATTATGCAGGATACAGTTCAGTTTGGTTAAGGCCACTTAAACACTATTGAGATATTGACAAATTAATCAGGCCTGAATTGTGTGGATGTTTGTTTGTTTTTTGTCATTAAATTTTCTTTGCTCTTTTTTTACACAGGTGGTGACAGCCCATGCTGTGACAGTTCCTGTAACGCCTCATTTAAGCTCTGAAGATGCAGGATTTCTTCCGATTCACTGTATGCATCAGCTTCTGCGATCCCGAGCATTCACAAAGCATGCAGTTCCAGTTAAGGTAAGGATACCACAGGGCATTATGATGTCTAGTGTGGTAGTGGTGGTGTCTTTGCTTGTACTTTTTTTGAAGTTGTTTAGGGAGAATTGAAATGCACCAATCACAGTGAGTGGAAAAAACGTACATTAATTAAGTCACAGTGGGGCTCTCCTGTCTTGTAGATGATGTGAAACCAGTGGAAGCATTGCAATCTGCATGGCAAGGGACGACATTGTGGGATATGAACAACAATAATTATTATCACTTTACTTCACCATGATGAATAACTGCATTAACAACATGGTTAACCGGCTGCCAAAAACTCATAATCACTACATTGATTATTGCCATATAGGGTTTACATTGGATGCTTAAAAGACAACTTTTTTCTGGTCAAATGAGGATAGGATGGAAAGAAGGGAGGTTAAAATGAATTAGGGTCGTGATGTTAGAATAAGTGCTGGAAGGCTGCACTGGTGACTGGAATAATAATGATTGTTGCTACATTTTCAGATGTAAATATCTGTAACCTCTGTAGGTCGTTTATTAAGCTGTAACCCATTGACTCCTAAAATGGCCCCCATGGAGGAGTAAAATTCTCTGGTGTTAAACAGAGTAAAATCTATGGACCTTAATCACACGGCGGTCATGAAGAGTCCCCAGGGATTGAAAACTTTTGTTTTGTGCCACCAAATCTTGGTCCCAAACATTTCAACTCCAGGCTCAGGGTACGAAATCTTTTGTCTACGACCAATGGCCGCTGTGCAAATAAGGCCCAGTAAGTCTCACAAGGCTCTCAAGAGGCAATGGGTTAACAGCAAACAAAAAAAATTGGTTGTGAACAAGAACAATAATAATAATAATAATAATAATATATTATTATTATTATTATTATTATTATTATTATTATTATTATTATTATTATTATTATTATTATTATTATTATTATTATTATTATTGACGACGAAATGATATATGAAATGGATCATATATGAACTGCGGATATGAAATCAAGTGAAGCTATGTTCCTCGCAGTAATGAACGCAATTTTTGCAATTTCGTAAAGAAGCCTGAAAAATTCAGGATTTAACGGGGTTTGAACCCGTGACCTCACGATACCGGTGCGACGCTATAACCGACTGAGCTATGAAGGCACTGATGTTGGGAGCTGGTCATTTGTGGGTTCTAAGAACCCACAAATGATCAGCTCCCTAACTGCAAGGATCATAGCTTCACTTGATTATTATTATTCTTTGAGCTTCTTTGCGTGATATTTTCTTCCTTTTTTCCAGTAGAGTTTATGAACTGTTTACTGCTCAAAATTTGGCTCGTACCTCACAAAATAATAGGGATACAGAAAAGTCGCTTTCGGTGGTTATGCATTGAACCCTTCGTTATTTATCAAAAGTTTGGGTTTTTTTAAATTATTGATCATTGTCCTGAATTCATGGCTAATTTTTCTCCAGGACTGGGTGTATAAACAGATCTGTTGTTGCACAACTCCACTTCATCCTCTTGTCGTTCCTCTTCTTGAGGCATTTGTTCATTCAGTGATAAATCCTGTTCCAAGTAGCAAATCATCCAAGAACAAAGAGGCATCCTTCACTCAGCTTGGATTCACAGATGCTGAAGTCATGTCAGTGTTTGCTGCAGATCAGCAGGCATGTGATATAAAAAATTATTATTATTATTATTATTATTATTATTATTATTATTATTACTCCTTTACATTTGCAGAAATGCTATATATTAAATTTAGTTTTAGCAAACAAGTTGATAAAGGGAAGAGATAAAAAGTCACTTTATTTAACGTCGGTAGTTCCTTCAGCTACGAAACTGGTATCAGTGGAAGCCGATGGTGCTTCCTTTACCCCCCTCCCTCTGTCAGTGCTCCGTTTTATGGATATTTAAAGCTATAGCTACATGGATCAGAGGAAAGTCGAAATGGACGTTGAAGTCACCGAGGTGCAGGTGATCTCTCGCTCCGAAAGCCGCACACAAACCAACTGACCTACTCCTGCTAAATTAGCGGTTGTAAGAAAGATTTGTTAGCTAATGTTTCGAGCGTTGGCCGTTCTTCTTTCATTATGACGAGGGACTGACTCTCACAACATCAACTCGCAATCTTTCTTACCTCTATTAAATCATTTGATGAAAAAAAATTTCTCGTGTTTTGCTCCCCACCAATGCACAAAACCTTTTTTTTCAAAACTTACCCTATCATTTGTCTTGATACTCTTGATATAAATTGTGGCCCAGTTGTGGTAAATACACAAAGATCCACATTTTTACCATCGTTGTCCTTTTTTTTTTCATAATCCACCACACATTCTTTAGAGACATTTAGCAGTCTCAAAAGGAACTAGAACTGCATCGCAATTCTAGATTAGCTCTGATTGATATTGTTGTGGTGTTAATTTCTAGGACCCAGGAGCAACTTTCAGAATCCATGGCTTTCCCTTGGAACCAGTGCGGAGAAGCTCAGTTTATATAGCAACAGAATTGTCTTCTCATCTCACATCTCAGATTCTGATGCTGTACTATGTTTTGACATACACAGACTGTCTTCTTTCCAATATGAAATCCTTAGGTGAGATGTTAATCTGTAACATTTATTAGTATCACCCAACTAGTGGACTAATGCAAATCTTTCATTTTGATTGGCTATGCTACCAGAGGATTATTAGTAATAGGCCTCGAGTAGCGAAAAGCGTGACGCTTTCTTTCGTTTTATTCCCAAATAAATATTTCATCAACTTGCATTTGCTAACTTTGTTATTGCCTTTTCTCTCCAACTAGTTGGGCGATACTAAAACAATATTATTAGACCCTTCGCCCTCAAGGGCCAGGGGTCTCATTGTTAAATATCAATATTATTATCGAGCATTTAATCTCATTGACCCCATAAAATTAACCCATTAACTCCAGTAAAATCACTCCTAGGAGTTAGAGCGGTTTTCAATTGAGTGTCGAAAGTAATTAGCGAATTGCTTTGGTTTTGCATTACTTCAGAGTTCTCGCGCCACTTTTTCAACCAATCAGAAGTAAAACCAAAACCAATCGGGGCTCGCGCGCGCACATTTTCCCGCGCTTTGTGTCAGCTACGTGTAATTACTTGGAGTTTTGATTGATTTACTGGATTGTCTCCGTCCTTTTTGATTGGCCAAAGTACTTACTTTGGTTTTGGTTTTAGACTCGATTGAAACTCGCTCTAATGGTTCTGGACTTCCAGCACGATAACATAAATCTTTTGTGTTTGTTACGGTTTAATTTTATATGTGGTTCAAAAAATTTCAAACTAGTTCAATTTTGATTTTTCCTATACTTCAGATCATGGTAATGAATAAATCAAATTTGAATTTAAAACCATCCAAGAAAAAACTGGAACCACAGCATATACAAAATATTAATAAATAGATAGGTTGTTTTGAACCCTGTTGGGGATATTGGTTCTTGTTTAATTTTGTAATTTTTAAGACCAAGTTTTTGGCAGTGATTTTTTTAAAGGTACTAAGCCTCTTCACCAGAATTCAGCTTTTAACGTGTGGTACAAGTTATTTAGAGTTTACAATACTGGTAGTCATGTTACTTACTAGCAAGCCTATGAGAGGCCACGGTATTCCCGATTTGACGTCACAATGCACTTTGCATTTCTCTTTTCAAATGTTGAATGAAAGAAATTTTGCATATTAAGGTAGTTCGCGAGATCTCGCGCGGGTCAGTTCCATTTCCTTTCCACATGAGATACGTCACGCTTATCTACGTACAACTCGCGCGAAACCTGTCGCGAAATACAACGTAGTGCAGGATTATTCAGTTGGCGAGTCTGCCCACAGGCGCCCCAAGCTCACAACGCGAGTTTGCAATGCATAACTATTATGTGATAAGAGAGTTTGATAGGTTAAAAATTAAGTTAAGTTGAAAAACTGAATGTTTTTCTCGCAATAAACTTTCCCTACCTCAAATATGTTGTTCACTTCTGTTTTGTGTCGATTCATAAGCCATTCTCGATGTCATGAAATCAGAGGATATAAACGAGTACTGATTTCACTAAGTTTATTGCGAGAAAAAGACAACTTAACTTAACTTAACTTTTGACCTATTAAACTCTCGGTTCTTATCACATGATAGTTTAATATGCATTGCAAAATCGCGGTGTGAGCTTGGGGAGCCTGTGGTCTACCAATACTTACCTGGTATTTTTGGGTTTTGTTTTCAGTTTCTAACAACATTCAACCGCAGTGGTTGTCACCCATGTTGCTCTCACAAATCCCCGTCAAGCACCTACTGGAACAAGCCAGGAGTAGACGCCAGGAATTCCGAGGACTTTATGCTCCCTTACTTCAGCTTATTAACACACATTTGCCGCATCTGTGTCTGGTCGACGATTGGCTGAGACAGGAAGAAGTATTCAACAAACCTTTTTCTGCAGGATCACAACTTCCCAATGTGAAGTGTTCACCCTCGTGCTTACAACAAGGTAACCGGTGTATTATGTTATAGCAGGAGCCCATCACCCGGAGCGTGCAACTTACCTATTTTCGTGCAACGGCGTTTTCACAAGTAAGGTTATTTTTAGATTGAATTTCCCGCTAATGAGACTCCCACAGGAGCCTGATGACCAATCACAAGAAATTAAGCTGACGTCATAGGGTCACCGAACCGGAGCTGCCTTTGTTTTTGGACCTAATTCGCGGGAAGGGCTAGTCTAAAAGTAAACCTACTTGTGAAAACGCCGTTTCACAGACGCTGTATGGAAGTTGCACGCTCCAGGATGGGCTCCTGATTATAGCGATTTTGACGTTGAACGAAACGACCAGTGTCCAAGCAGATTTAAATTCCCACACTGGTCCAAATGTGCTGGCAGGTTTGGATTCCCCAACAAATATTCACTTGCGCTTGGGTTTCAAATGTCCAAGCGGAAAGGAAAGGAGAGAAAAGGAACTTTATTTAAGTGTCTAGTCGTTCTAGCGCTGGAGCACTAATTGGGGACACTGTAAACTGAAATTAACAATTGACGCAAATCAAGTCAAATGTTGAAAACTGGAGTGGTTCTGCACCGAGAGGTTTTTCTCCGGGTAACAAACTCAACCCACATATGACGCCGAGTCTGGGAATCGAACGCGGGCCACATTGGTGGGAGGCGAGTGCTCTCGCTACTGCACCAGCCCTGCAGCCCATTGTACCAACTTAAACCCTCCCTTTTTGAGGTCCCAGCCCTTGAACCCCCCCCCCCAGTTGGCTAGTAAAATCGTCAGGCGTTAAACAGTAAATCTTTAAGTGGCCCTCACAGGAAGCAAGGGGTAAAAATAAGTTTTGGATCGCACGAGTAGCCTCAGGTGTAAGAAGATGAGAGGAAATAATGTTTGGTTTGACATGGGAAGGAAGGGTGAAAAAAAATTGAAACGCTCTTAGTCATGGGCTTCTGTTTACGTCTAAAGTACTGATTGGGCAATTGGGTCTAATGTATCAACAGAACCATGGATGAAGCGTTTGTGTTGTGATTCTTATCTGTATTTTCTGCAAGAATAAAAGTTAAGTTCTTTTTGAACTCATAATTCATTTCGTCGTCAAGTTAGAAATGAAAAATATGCACTAGACTCCGCAGCAGTCGTTGCAGACGAATTATGGATCAGCTTTATGCATAGCTTAGAATCAAACAGAGTCTGACGTGTTCTTTGATTGCACTCACGCTGATAAGACGGCCATGTTGGTGTCAAAACAAGAGAAAAATGTTGCTCATGTTTTGCATAATAATATAAGCAAATTGTCAAAAGACCTTTTCGCTATTGTTCTTTCCACATGGCCGCCGTGACGTTAGGTGCGATCAAAGAATCATTTCTCACAACTGCATTTGGTGGTTGCTTTTCATATCTATCACGCACAATGCGTCTTAAACGGGATGCCTTTTAGTTGGTTACTGCACTTTAATCCACCGAGTCCCTATTTACATGACCACCATCACTGCTGTTTTATTTGCCCAATAGCTCTGTCATTATTGCCGGACAATCCTTGCCCTGTGCTGCTTTTACTCAGAAGACTGTTGCGACTAGAGCCCAGTGCTCTGATCCCTTATATGGATGTTCTCGTCCATGCCCTTATGGCCTTACTGGAGCCTGGTGTCCCTCGGAGAGTACAGACGTTGTTCTGTGAATTGTGGACGAAGATTAATACTGTCGTACCTCGCAAGTAAGATTGACTTGAAATTTAACATTAAAAGAAAACCATAGGTGAAGGAAGAAACTGCAGTGATTGCAAGGTTGCTCATGTTTTGCATAATAATATAAGCAAATTGTCAAAAGACCTTTTCGCTATTGTTCTTTCCACATTCGTTATTGTTCTTTCCACATTCGTGAAAGGACAGCTCTACTTCCACGAAAACACCCAAAACCACAGAAAACAATGTCTACAACCCCTTTAATGTTGCTTTTTAGTAGGGCACGGAGGTTCTCTGTAACATTCGTCCAAAATTCCGTTCGGGGAAAACGATGCTAGGATCTGAGGACAATCATGAAAGGAGGAAAAATGTCTACCATTTCATCGGAAGAGCGCCAGCAAAAATTGATTAACCAATGCACAACAGTCCTTCCTTGTGACCCATGCGTGAGACCTTTTTTCTAATTGAGGGTAATTTTTGGAAGAGGAATCATCCGTTGTAATGTTTTTAAATATTTCTCTTAATTGCCATGCTCTTTATTGATGATTTACAATGAACACAAATTAATTTGGATCAATTGCTTACTGAAATAACCATTTTTAGCCTCTGACATTTTATCCCTTCAACACGTGAATCAAATCCGATCCTGAATGTTCGAGAATGTTCTTGCTTTCTAATTCGAAACTTGTGCCCATTCCTCCTCGCTTACAACATACTTGGAGCCTTTCAATGCCACTGAGAAATAAGATACGGTATTGATTGTAATGTTGCTGTCTTTACAGATTATGGCTGGCCACTGTCAACACTCTCTGCCCGGCAGAAACTCCTGTTCCACAATTGAAGCCTCAGCTGTACACAGATGAAGACATCATGAAAGATCCTTTGACTGTGCTTAGATGCGACAGGAGGGTGTTTAGGTAACTAGGACCAATACTGAAAAATGCCCATAAAAAATCTTGAAGTGCATTACTCGTTAAGTAAAATATAGGAAATTAAATTGTCATTATGCTACAACAAGTTGCAAAAATGGTGAGAAAAACACCTTTTCTACCTTTCCATTCCCAACAAATCTATAATTTAATCATTTCCCACCTCCCCCCTCCCTCTCCCTCTTTCAATGTTGACCGTTCAAGGTTTCCACATGATTTGGTATTGCTAGCAACATTGATAAGGGGGGGGGATAAGGGGGAAGGGGTCGCAGTGTGGGAGAGATGGGGGAAGCTACTAACGCCCCAAGGAAGCAAAGTGTCTCCACTATTTTTGCAACTTGTTGTAGCGACATTACAGTTCAATACCATGTATCAATAGACACTGCCTCACCTACGAATATATAGACACGTTATTACATTACACTGCAAAGTATTTATTTCTCTTTATATGAGACATCTTGATGGCAGTAAATGCAAGGCCATCCTTTGGAAAACGCAATGAAAGTTTGTTGTATCAAGCAAGCAAAGGACTGAAAGATAGTCCTTTGGCGACAGAACGAAAGAGTTCAGAACCTAGGAATCTTCAACGAAAATACCGAGGTACCACTTGCAAACCCTGGAATTCAATACACGAAATAGGTCTTTTTTTCCCCAAACATAAATCGCTTCAGTCGTTGAAAATCCAAAATTGTGTATTAAGTCATTTGTTTTGATTTTTATGGCTTTAACACTAAATAAAAGCTACCTTTAAGTTCAGAAAATTTCGAGGAATTTTATAAAAGGTTTTTGGTAAATCTTGAATAGGGGACCAAGGTCCCTGTGGGAGGTTATGGAGGAATAAGAAGCGGAATTTTTAGAGCAGGTACAGCAACAGTAGTGTTAATGCGTTTTTAAGTCACTGCGGTGTAAATTATTTCAGGGGATATCTAATGGTATATACCACGTCAAGTACTGTCTTCGCGATTTTGACTTAAAATCGACGTCACGGCGTGCCATTCTGTCTGTTTTTGAAATTTACATTTTCGTCATATTGCTGCACTATTTCTGTTTATATGGATGTGGCTGATTTGAAGTTGTACGTTGAGGATATCGTGCATAATTGCTAAATTTCTTCCAAGATGCTGAAAACGCACATGAATCCTCACTCCCGTTTGTGGTAGACCCATAGTAGAAAATGCTAAGAGATTTAAGGCAGGGAATTTTGATGCAGCGTTCAAGCAAACCACATGATTACGTTTGTAAGTTGTCATTTGTCAACAGCGCAGATTTCGAAATGACAGTTCTAAGGCTCACGCTTGAAGTGTCATAATTTATTTCTCAAAGATGTTGACCTTTCTCAATTTAGATGCCCTCCTTTGTTTGACATACTCGTGAGGGTACTCATGGGATACCTGGCGGGTTCCAGGGCCCTTTTGAGTCAGTACCTGCAGGCTCATCCTGCGTCAAGGACCGAGGGTGTGGCTGTTGAACAAGAGAGAGAGGAACTTAGGGCTGCGCTGGTGACAGCACAGGAAAGTGCTGCAATGCAAATCCTTCTCGAGGTTTGCGTCCCAACGGCGCAGGATCAGGTCAGTTGAAACAGAAATTTTGGTTTTATCAACGGAGTTGATCATGTAAATTGGCCACCGTACAGAGATTCTAAAAGCTGACGTTTCGAGCGTTAGCGCTTCGTCAGAGCGAATCGTCAGTTGAAACAGAAGCCTATCCCTATAACATTGGATAACATCCACCAAAACACCTTTACCTTTCGGATTTCTCACTTAGGAATAATTTGAAAGGTGAAAAAAAAGAAAGACTCAAGACTAATAAGACAAGCTGTTAAATTTCTCATTTTTAGAAAGGTACCCAACACAATAACTGTTTTAAAATCGCTGCCAAGAGGCCCAGTGGTTTAAATCTTGATTAAGGTAATCCTGGATCACGGAAAACTAAATTGCAGTCTAATTTCTGATCCAAAAAGTTTACACTAGATTTTCCGCCTCCCAAAATTGACCAGACTTTTGCTTTCGTTCAGCATGAAATTCAAGCCTGGGTTTGTGCTTAATATAGCGGATTGGTGTTAATCGGCTTTTCTTGTCCCAGGCCCCGGTTGAAAGCCGATTAACGCGATTAATTTAATCCTAGATTAAAAATTAACCACGGAGTTAATTTCTCTAGTCCCAAATGCTATTCAACGCTGATATTCGGCAAAACTTTACATTAGAAGAAGTCAATCTTGAAAAACAAAAATAAGCAAACGAAATTTTCACCAAAAAGTTGAAAACATGAAACAAAAGTTTACGCAAATCCTGGATTAACTTAATCGGCTTTCAAACAACCGGGCCCAGATCTGTAGCATGACACCAAAACATTGATACTTTCTGAGTCGCGTGTCTATCTTTTCTTTTCTTGTACTCCGTCCCGTAAGGATCGGGGATATACTTTATGTAAACACACGAAAATGTCGCGTGAGAAGCACAATTGGTTTTTTTCTACTCTTTTCGCTGGTAAAGCGTCTTGTTTCTTACCGCCAGTCGATATTAAAATAATTCACCGAGAAATTGTTCAAAGACATTTTGAACGCAGTTGTGCAATGGCTGCTTTAGTCGGCGCTGTCTTTTGATTATATATTTATTAATTAGTTATTTTTGTATTGTTATCATTGGAAAGCATTGTAAATGGAGTAATTAACAAATCGATTGTGGTTCAGCTTTGTCTGTGCTATTATCGACAACGATATTCTTATTCATAGTGGTAAAAATGTTGTGGACACGAAGACAAGAGGTGCTCTCGGCTGCGCTTCTCTCGTGCTCTCCAAATTTCCTGCGTGCATCCATAATTCGATATGCGCACCCAAAGCATGAACCAATTCTTCAATAAAAGAGTTGAAATCGGTTTATAACACCAACACAGTAGACAGTTTCATCGTCATCGTCATCATCTATCTTACTCAAGTCCACCATTGCGTCGTCAGCAACGTCAGTAATCTCGTCGTCGTTCCTTGCTGAACTTCCTTTATAATTTCTGACTTGTTAGGACCGACCTGGCTGCAGTGGTTCGGCTGTTGTGCGCGAGATTCAGTGTCGAGTTTGTTCGCAGCTCCATCAGATGTTTATTGCTGTTCCTGAGATCGCAAAACTCGTGCACTTTCAGGTACAACAACCATGTACAACCCAACAAAATGGGAACTCCCTACAGTTAGTTTGTAGGGGGTTTTTAAAATACTGTTTGCTCAACATTTTGAATCCAGAGGAACTGAGTTCCGTGGGATACTCATAGAATGTAAGAGCTATGATAGTAGAGGGGACAACCCTCTTTTTCTCACAGTTTGTCTGCAGAAAGAGCCCGGTTGCAGCTGGTGAAATGATATCAAAATTCTGGGCTGTTGAAAGGGCAGTGTCACTCTATTTTAGCCTTTTTATAAGGACTTAAGAAACGGCTTTGTATCATCGTAGACCACAGAAAATCGTTTTGACTTCATTACCAAGAATCACACGAGTTCAGAAGCTATTAGCCAAGGATGAGGAGGGTGGAAATGGATTTCAATTCAAAGGAAGTTTGCCAAATTTGTGAAATCTTGGTAACGTATATTTGCCATTTATCACAGTGACCAGCCGGTCCTTCTAAAATTTGTCTGAGTTTATCCATTTTCGACTGAAAACGGTAAGACTGCCGTAATAATCCTTCAGTTAAAGAACAATGGTAAGGTTTGTCGGTAGCCTCGCAGCTCCTACAAGGTCTCACCTGATTGGAGACCACCCTTGAGGTTTAACAAAAGAACAAATAACAGAAACAATGGACCCTAGAGGATAGAGTTGCAGCCCTTTTGTTTTAGGCCTAGGGTCCATTGTTTCTGTTATTTGTTCCTTTGTTAAGGGTTAGGGTGGTCTCCAATCAGGTGAGACCTTGTAAGAGCTGCGAGGTTTGTAGAGTTTTTTTTTTTCCCACGTCGTCACGTGACAAGCTGCAACCTGGGTATGTTTCTCGACCATGAGAGCGCTCCCGTGGAATGCTGACAGATGGTGTAATTTTTCGTTACCAAAAGGTGATGCAATTGAAATGAACTGACAAATTGCAGGAATACAAAATAATCGGAAAAAGTGGCAACAAAACGGGGTATCTTAAGCGGTCAATCTTGGTGGCCGCCTCGGTCAACTGGGCTTGACGTTTGTGCCAAGCGCGAGTCCGCGACTTAATTTCCATGTGCGACTGCATGCAATTAAAACGAAATTTGATGGGCTTTTATGTGGTCTGCTCATGGCATCCACAACTGAAAAGTGCCTGCGATGAAGGGGAAAGATTGTTTTTTGAACTGAAATCAATAACAAGGAAAGAGAGAACGACGGTAAGCTGTGGAAAAGATCAGACTCAAGTTTTATAGCGTGCTAGTAACGGGATAATGCTGTGATAGGTAGAATCGACTTAGTGTGGATGTGACAGATTTGGATTGGAAATTGTTCCTCATTTCAACTCGACAGGGTTACCCCATCGAGCTGCTGCCAGTCACAGTGGCCGGCATTCCTTCAATGCACATTTGTCTGGATTTTATTTGTGAACTGGTCAACCAACCGCAACTGGAAAAACAGGTTTGTTCTCTCGTTATTTTCTTAAGTTTAATCTGCATCTTCGGCTTCATCCACACTGGACCACACAAATACGTTTTCACTTGAAAACACATTCTTTTTAATGCGTTTTCGCCTGTAATCCACACTAAAGCGCCTGAAAATGCTGATGAAAACGGAGACCTTAAAAACGATTTCAAAAGTGGAGTGTGGACAAAGGAAAACGGATCCCTTTGAAAACGATGACGTAGGGGCGTAGAAAACTTTTGAAAACGCGTTTGTAATATAGTTGAAAACGACGACGTAAAAAGCGTTGGAAAACTTTGAAAACATTTGTTGTCATCGTTTTGAGCGTTGCAGTGTGAACAGGTGGAAACAACAGTGTGTGCTTCGTTTTCGTCAAGGTGAAAAGAGAGAGTTTTGGAAACGCATTAATGTGGATTAGGCCTGAGTATAATGGTATATTTTAATGCAGTACTAGTGTTGTTCGTTAGTCTTTCCTCTTGTGTGTTTTTTTTTTTTCAGTTATTTGGAATACAACTGGCTTCCTATCTCTGTCTGCAGTTTCCACTTCCCAAAGCTATGGGTGTGGCCCGGTACATTCTCAGTAGGCTCAGCTCACTCCTTGCTACTCTTCCCGCTAGCAAACGTGCTTCCTTTTTTACTCCTTCCCTCTCGACCCTTGTAAGATTTTGTCGTGCATTTCCGCCGTTGTGTGACGAGGCCACCAGTTTTTTATTGGAGCTTGGTCGCGTGGCAGCTTCTCATGCTTCTGCTTCGGCCGGTTTTTCTTTGGGTAAGGTTTTTATTTTCGAATCTTTCAGTCAGTTCGCACCCGCTCACATCACTCAACAGAATACCGGACATTGCCTTGTTGTTTTTAGCGTCTAGATAAGTTAAGGACGGTGCCTACTAATTAAAGATATTTTTGCCCCGGTGTGTGATTATGCAGAAAATGTAGACCGTAACAGGTGTAATAATTGGGGGTAACCACGCATTTTTCAAAGATAATTCGTGAATAGTTTTTATAAAAAGCTTTGAAATACAAAGCAATGTATGGGGTTTTTTCTCAAATTGAAGCTTAATTTCTCTCTCAAAAATGCATGGCTACCCCCAATGTTTTTTAGGACACCAAGAGTACTTACTAAGATCTACTTTCTCCGTATAGTTTTAAACCGCGCAAAAATATCCCTGTATTAGTAAGCATCGGCGATAGGAAATCCGAGTATCTGGAGATGCGCAGAACGTATGCGCAATAACAATAGTAGGCACCGTCCTTAAGCTAACCGTGGCGAGAAAAAAAAAACATTAATGTGGATTATAAGACCGATGAGTAGAGTTTAGGCAAATACCAAGCCATTTTTTATATCTGTAGTTTAAGAAATTTTTACAGTTGGAAGAATAGGGGTCCTTACCCCATCAACCCTCACGGCACCCAATTTTCACAGCTCCCTTGTTTGAGCAAATGCCCACAATTGACTAATCGTCGTGATCTGTTAAATTCTGTGGTTGCTTTTTCAGGCGATGGGCAGATTTTACGGCATCGCTAAACCCTTTCGTATCCAGTCTAATCTCAAAGGCTATGGGACAGTTTGTCGCTGAGTTAGCCAAAAAAACTTACTTCGATTTTGCGTAATGACCGGTAGGCCGCACAGAATTGACGAGCTCGTGATTGTGATTGGCCAAGTTATGGGTCTTTGTCGTGCTCTCTTCGGTTTCCTTTTACTTTCGTGAGTCGATAATTAGTTTCACTTTTGCACTTGAACTCGTTCTGAAAGGACGTTATAACTCTGTTTTCGGTTCATTTTCCTAGGTGCTCCAGGATCTCTATTAGATCAACTGTCGCATGAACAAAGGCAGCAAACCTCGGACCAAGAGGATCACGGTTTCACAGATGACTCCTGGCTTACAAGTGACGTAACTGTTGAACAAGAAACTGCCACTGCTATGGATGGACAAGTTAATAACATTGATGTAGGATTATGTAAAGCGATCGAAAAAACGTTTTCAGATTTAACCAAAGTTGCAATAGTCAAACGGCAGAATTGTGAGAACTAGCGACAGGATTTTCCCTTTGGCCTGACAACTTTGACATGCACACAAACAGAATTCATCTGTTGGCCCACCCACTTCGACAACGGATGGAATGGCAATAACTGGGAAAGAGATGCGCACATTACGGAAGGCTTTTATTTCCCAAAATTGAATTTGTATCGTTTAAAACGAGCATTAGTTTAGCCGAGTCTCTTTCGTTTTTTCGACGGAAACACACAAACCTTCAACAATTTATAGACCATTTAAAACAATAAATCCGTGGTTTCAGTTAAGTATTAGATTTACAGGGTTTATATGGGATAAAAAATGCTAACAAATAGTCTAATCCTAGCTTTTAGGCAAGATCATGAGATAAAATTTTTGTTGGACGTGATTTTGCCTGGTTTTGCGATCCCCTAATTACAGGGTGGTGCAAAAGACAGCTATCACTGTGAGATTGAGAACGAGTTCGTCCCAAAAATCGACCTGATTCGCGCCCTTTGTATACTTTCACGTAAATCTAGATAACTAACAATCCAGTATAAAGGTCCAGTGGTAAAACTCTTTCCTTGTCATCTTTTCTCTCTAAACCCTGTAAACTGGTAGGTCAAGTTGGTATGTGGTGCGTTTAGGCTTTCTGTGTTTTTGCACAGAGAATGTTTTACTTGGTCCTACTTGGTCCTGCAACCTTGAACCAGGCATCTGGCTCCCCTCTCGTAATTTTAGCTTTCGGTTTAGGAACGATTTTCCTGTGCATGCATACTACTTCACTTTTCAAGATTGAATTTCTTTTTTATCGATGGTTCTCGATTTCATTTTGAAAACTGTCATTTTTTTTCAAAAAACGCTTTCTTTGAAGTGCGAGTTTTGTTCAGGTGGGAGGGGTAACTAAAGTATTGAACCTGTCGCGTCAGAGGTATGGCAACTGTCGGCTCAACTGGGCAGCCAATACCAGAGGTTACACCATCAAGAGAAACTGGTTTAAATTGGCGTTTTCACTGTTCATAAGGCTGTGCCGTTCCCGCTATCTGTTAGTGAGCTCTCAAATAGGTTGGAACCCGAAATGCCACCTGGAATAGATCACCTGCAGTCCCTCGTTCAATGTAGACTACCTTCAATACATCACGTTTACATTTCAATACCATGAAATGGAATGTACTTTCCCGAAAAATTGTTGAATTGAATTAAATTTAAAAAGTATAATCTACATTGGAAGTGATCATTTATATTCTTCCGACTTTCCCTCACCTTGTCATGCAATCTTGGATGAGAGGTTGCGTGACGAGGCGAAAATCGAAATGCAATGTATTCAATCTTATAAAGCAGCTAGTGTTAAGTTCTTTCCAAGTTCCGGGAGAGAGACTCGCTTTTGCGATTTTGCGCTTTTGCTCGGTGGGCTTCTCAAAAGATCGAAAACTTACGTCTTGCACCTAGCACGCGCAAGCTGGCGACATTGTAGCCAATGTCATAACTTGATAGTGTTCTCGTAAGAAAGCAGGCCCTATTGTCTTTGGGAGTGTTTCGATCTTCTCGCTAAGTATGTCGTGATGTAAAAGCCAAAGTCACAAGAGGCCGAAAAAATGTTATAGTCTAGGTACCAAGAATATTAGTGGACTGTAGGTATTTTCACCTGTTTGAACCTAAGTATGATGAGAATGGAAATTGTTGAAATTTGAATGACTTCATGTAAAAACGCTCTTTTATCACCTTTGTAATTATACTAACTGATCATATTGGAAATGAAAACAATAGAACAAATAAGCTAACTCGATGTTGTACCCAATTCAAATCTCCCGGGGTTAAGATTGTTAAAATGATACGGAAATACCAGGAGCAAAACGTTTTATTCCCTAAGGCTTTAAATTGGGTACAACATTTGGTTAGCAGATTTGGTATACAGCTATTTCGAGAAAGTTTGTCAAGAATAAAGTGCACGCGACAATCCCGAAAGGTAATATGGGATATGATCAATACACTGTTGCTAACAACTGTAGCTGTCGAACCTACTTTTGTTACTTTCCTTCAGCACTCGCAAACATATATCAGTGGCCTCACGAACGATTCTTTTAAATTTCTTTGAAAAACAGTGCACTTAAAATCACCCACAATACCTTTCAGGATTGTCGCGTGCACTTTTTCCGACAACGTTTCTCAAAATAGCTGTATAAGGGGCGTCCATACGTTATGGGGTCACCGCCCATATCAGCACAATAATAGACGAGGTTATTTATGGTTGTTAATATATTTATTCAGCTTTTTGGCAATGAAAGTAATTTCATGGGAAGCCAGAAATTGTTAACATATAAAGAAGAAAAATAATCATGCTGTGTGGTTCTTTGCCTTTGACTATAAAGAACGCGATTTGTTTGGATGAATGTCTGTATTTTTTTAACTTAAAAAAAATAGATCCAAAATATTCTCTTGTATTGGTGTGCAAATCGTAAGCTTCTAGCTATGGGCTCCTAGCATAAAAGAAGGACTATTGTTCGCAAACCATTTCATTTCGCTTGGAATCATCTCTTGGACGTTTTTTCTGTTTTTGATTTACATCATCGATTTCTGCTTTTTAACAATGTACATTTACAGGTAAAGAATTTGAAGCCACCTTCCCCCCACAACCTTAAAGCCGAGGCATCTATTGTGAAACACAAGGACGCATTATGAAAGGGATCACTTCACGCTTCAGCATTTGGTCAAATTCACTGCAAGCTGACGATCAGCAAAGTGCAAAACAGGAAGGGAATTCCTAAAAGATACTTCGCAGGCGAGAAAAATGGTTGGAGGTCATTTTAAATAAGAACGACAGACAATATCTTGTGACATATAAAGGGTAGACTGCCGTTAAGGGCTTTTTTTTTTTTGCACAAACGGTCGATGGACCTCAGCCTGCGTCTACGGTTGATTGAAAATCATCTGTGTGCCTATGGCACCACGCCTTTCATAGCGCGTCCAGGTGTTGAAAGGAATTTGGCAAGAAATAAGACAAAGTTAGTTTGATTTTAAAGGTCATCATTTGCCCAAAATGCCTTGGGGAATCCGATGAAATCACTCGTTTTAAAATAACGATGTTTCAAAGCAAAATCAAATGACCGAAAGGACTTTTGGGAGACATTTCTTCGAAAATCGACGGAACCTTTACTTACAGGATATAACTTTAAACAAGAAAACAAAGAGAAAACAATGCAAAGCCTGTGGCAAACCGACGCTTAGACGTCATTCCTCATGGACCAGTGTTACGGCTACAAGCCGAAAACGTATTCAATTTAGGTAATTAAAATTCCCAACAATTTTAAAAGTACGAATTATTTAATGTAAATTATATACTTGAACTTTGCGTCTCCCATTTTAGCACAACAAAAAGCTGCCCTTCGAATGTACAAAAAATGTGTGCTAAAATGATCACAAAAAGTTACCGAAACACCCCTTCATTTTCAACCTTTATTTGCCATCGAGAGCCTGTGGTCGGAGCTAGTCACATCACTGAAACGTTTGAAAAGGTGAAAAGGAAGGTAAAGCTTTTGCGATGAGAATCCTACCCACCCTAACCTAAGGTAATTTTGTTACTAGGTGGTCATGTGACTTGCTCCAAGCTTATAATTACTATTGAAGAAATATACCTACTTTAAATTTGTAAGATGAACATAATGACTATGATTATCAATGCCGAAAAAATTACACTAGATCTGTTTTTCCTTACTGATGGGTTAGCTTGTTTTGTTGCCTTCATTCATGTAAATCTTCCGTTGGAGGAACATAAGTAAAACCTACAAATGCATCATCCGGTTCATCGACGCTGGCACTGAGAAATGCTGAATCAGCAGATTTGCCAACAGATCCTAAAATGAAAATCATTACAGGAAACGTCATGTTTGAGTCCTCGTAGCTAACCTAATCTTAAAATATCTCTGGTTTTTTTATTACGGAAATTCTTCGTGAAATGGGAATCAGGTAAGTTCTGTGAACCAAGATTTAAGAAGTGAATTTCACCAACAAAATCATAAATAGACCAAAAAGAGTTCAGTTCTGTAGAGACCAAATTGAATTTTTAACAACCGATCCTTCAATGCTTAAAGAATAAAGCTCTTTTTCTCCATCACTCAGAATTAGTATTTTATATGTAATTTCCAGAATACTATTTACATTAACAATTAAACTGTATTGAAGAAACAAAATGGGTGTATGTAAGTGACTTTAAAACAATGTGTTTTTATTGGTTATCACTACTATAAATAGACCTAATCGGCTAACTCAATGTTGCACCCAGCTCAAACCCTTTGGGAATAAAACGTTTTGTTCCAGGTATTTCCATATCATTTAAATATGAATTTTACATTATCGTGCAAATACAGTACACAGAGAATCTTGATCCCAGGAGATTTGAATTGAGTACAACAATGAGTTACTCGATTAGGTCTATTATAAATAAGGTTTTACAACAAAACGTCCACGCAAATTTGCTTTCTTGGTTAAAGCTTTAATTTCGAACTTTTTGTTAACCTGAAAATCTGTTTGAATCGATTAGGTTTGCCACCTAGGGATGGGTGACGCACTTTAACTTTTATTTGCAAACTGTTGCAATAAATATCTTGTCATTGTTGTTCATCTATTAGACTCAAGTTCACTGTTGAACCACTAAAACAAAACAAACCTGGGACAGGTTCGCGAACAAACTCAGGATCAAAATGCTTAAGATCCAATTGTCCACTCTGTTAAAACATGACAAAGAAAAAACAATCACTCGATACCAAAATAGGCCTTTTTCGATACATTAAAATTCTGCGTAAAAGAGAGGTTTAGAGGACAAAGACAAAGGAAAGTTGATGCTATGCAAATATTTTTCACATTAATTCCAAGGTGTTTCTATTGATTATGTCCTCACTGCCTCACTATCAAGCCGAATATTTGATATTTCAAAAATGGCCTATTAAGGTACCATTTGCAAGTCTTCATAAGACCGCCTTGCATTTACCAGGAAGGATTACGTTTTTGCAAACGTTGGCCGTGTAGCACTTATATTTAAACAGACTTAACTAATTAGAATGTAATGTGAAGTGTTAAGTATCTACCCCATATGAACCATGTGGGCGTTAGCCCTACTGATGGAAATGGGCCCACAAAAGGACAGAGAAAAACTCTGACCAGGGTGGCAAATGAACCTCCATCAGTAGGGCTAACGCTCACATGGTTCATATGGGGTAGATACTTAGCACTTCACATTACACTATAATCAGTCACGCCTTGTATTTAGCCAGGTATCAATGAAGACCACTCTGCTCTATTGGTTGAGCTTAATCGAGCAACCGCGCGGGAGGTCCTAAGGTTCGAATTATACCCATTCTAAAAATAACCGAGGAAAAAGTAATAACTACATCACTACATCTGCAAATGTTTAGACTTTAAAATCTTCCCATATAACGCACATAGCTCGTGGGCCCCGTTTCACAACCCCTCTTAACCCTTTGGCTACTAGAGATTTGGCAAAAAAACACATTTTGAAGCTAGTTGACGGGTTTTTTGGTCACTGTCGTGCTGTTTAAGAGCTAAATCTCCCTACAAACCCGTTTCCAGGTTGTACACTCCGCGGACTTTTCAGCCAGGTGCAAAATAAGCGCTTGCAAAGTTCGGGCATGCGCAGAAAACAAAATTTCGACACAAAGTTTTTGGGTTTAAAAGTAGCACAACACTTTCGACTTTCACTTTTCGCTTTCTCTCCTTCCCTCTCTTTTCGCTTTCTTTGCCTCATTTTTTTTTTTGAACTTGCTGGGCATTTGGTAGGCTTTATTTTGGTGGGAAGAGTTTCTGAGAAACCTTTCATCATCTTAGAATTAGGTGCTCAGAAAGGTAGGTGGGTAATGGAGCAAGCTTTTCATGGAGATTTTCAGGTCAGTGTTACATGGTTTTTTTGGCCGTTTCTCCAGTTTCCTTGACTGAATTGTGCTCATTCTGGTATAGTTTGAAAGATCTCTTCTCCCTGCACAAGTTAGTGGACAAAGCTGTTCCTGACCGTTAAAAGTGATGACGTCACAAGGGGTAGATGGGACCGTGGATAAAGCTGGACGTATTTTGCCAGATAGTAATCAAAGGGTTAAGGATGCTGACGTTGCCCCGGTTTATGATTATTCAGGAACTGTAGATCGTAACAAGTGTTTTGAAATCCAAAAAGAAAATTGGGGGTAACCACGCATTTTCAAAGATAATTGATGAATAATATTTGTAAAAAGCTCTATAATACAAAGTAATGTATGGCGTTCTTTCTCAAACTGAAGCTTAATTATCTCTCAAAAATGCATGGTTACCCCCAATTTTCTTTTTGGATACCAAGAGTACTTACTAAGATATACTTTCTCCGGATATTTTTAACCGCGCAAAAATATCACTGTGTTAGTAAGCATCACCGATAGGAAATCCGAGTATCTCGAGATGCGCAGAACGTATGAGCAATAACAATAGTAGGGACCGTACTTAACAGGGAGTTTAAGCAAAGATAACGGCACCGTCAACGAAAACGTCGCTTCAAAATATAATTTATTTTAGCCCTACCGTTGCTAGTTTATGATCCTTCCATCTTAATTAATCACGCAGTACAAAGAGGGCAAACTCTCTTATTAATGGAGTAGTCTAAACTACTACAGTTCTATGTGCACGATGTCTTCAAAACGTCAAATTTGGTTATCTTGCGTTGTTCTTTTGTAGAGTACAGCAAAGAAATGCACTGAAACTCGTGGGCACGTGCAACACAATTATTTTTTTTCTCTTTTAACCTCGATGATATTCTTGTTTTGTGGAGTTGTCTTTGCCGTAGCCGTCGTTGGTGCTTTAACAAAGGATCCCTAATGAGGACTTTAAAGGACGGTGCCTACTATTGTTATTGCGCATACGTTCTGCGCATCTCGAGAAACTCGGGTTTTCCTATAGGTGATGCTTACAAATACAGTGATATTTTTGCGCGGTTTAAAAGTATCCGTAGAAAGTAGATCTTAGTAAGTACCATTGGTATCCAAAAAGTTAACTATGTGCCGTAGAAGTGGCTATCGTCGTTTCTTAGCACTGATATCACTGTAGGAGGTTGAAATCGCGAAGAGCAGGATCAGGGCCAGATCGAACTGCCTGGATTAGCTGGAAGATCCAAGAAACAAAAAAAGTTGGGCAATTTGCCGGGTGCTTGAAATTAAGAAACAGGAGAACTTTTAGCAACGGAGTTGAATGATTCAAGCAGACTCACCACATTAGGGTTATACGGTGGATCGATTCCTTTGTCGTACAACATCTGCCAATCAATTGTCCTGAAAAACGCGTGGTTCCTTATGTCCTCCTATAAACACAATTTTCATTAACTAACAAATAAAAAAAGCCTTTCCCATGTGATTTGTTCAGTTCTAAGGCACGCAACAGAAAGACGAGCGCATGAACGCAGCAGAAAGAAGCCAGAGCGTAAGCAAGTGCCACTGATTACTTCTTGAGTGAGTTTTTCTAACAAACAACCTTCTCCTTTCCCTACGTTGCCGTCTGCACCCTCCTTTAGACGTTAAAGGGCACGCTGACCTGAGCCAATTGCGTACCTGTGATCGGTCAATTAACTAATCAGCTCGCTTGTACCAACGGACGTAAGTTCTGCTAAGGCACGCGGTTTAGGCCAATCATAGCGCTTGTTTTAAGCGCCCTTCATTATAATCGCACCTTAACATACTTCTAAGTCATGAATTTACATTATAAATCAACATATCAATCGGTTGTTCAATTTTTTTTCACTTACGAAATCATTTTCTCCCATTCCAAGTCTCTTTGATCTGTCTTTCTGGAGAAGCTATAAAAAAAAATCAAATGAAATTTATTACGTTGTATTCAATTAACAGGACCACCAACCAACTTTTCAGCCCGCTCAAGATAAAGGCAATGAATGAAACAGAAAAAGATACAAAGAATAAAACAGATCACCAAGGGTCTTATCCAACAAGACCATCATTTGTACAATAATTTTTCTGATATTGTAATCCACCCAAAACTGAATATCAAAAAAACGTTTACGGTTTTTGCTACAGAGGGGCAAAATTGTGAAACTCGCTTCTTGCTACACTTCATGAATCTGAAACCCTTCCAATCTTAAATAATTAAGTTAATGCGCACACTTTATCTCACTTTGGCTCGTCTCCTACTTTCGAGAAAGTAGAAATCTTTTTTAGTGAATAGAACTATTGGCTTGTAATTTATAGTAACTATAAGAAATTTTAACAAACTGCGTAACTATAAACCCCTTGGGAAAATCAGCTTTTAGGGGTAATTATTAAGTTGACAGGTAAAGCGTGTATAAACAAAGTTTTACTACTACTACTACCATCATCATTATCATTCGTTTCTATCACTGATGTTGGATAAATTATTTATCCAACATCTGAAAAATTTTGAACAAACCATTTGCTTCGCCAAGAAAAATTTTGAGTGAAAAAACGTACAACTTACATACTGGGCCCGCAGTAATTGGCTACTCAGCTGTTGCGATGTCCCTGCCAAAGTTTTGTATATATTGTCTGTATGTTTGTTTTGTTTTTTGTTTTGTTTTTTTTGGTATCATAAAGGCAAAGCTAATAAAATAAAAAAGCCAAAGACATGTAAGACAGCTTATCACATCACTAAGGCACGAGTAGTTCTTGAATGCATTAAAACGTAGGATTTGTCTTCCCTCCGCACACAGCCTACTTTCTTAGAGTGGATAATTTTAGTTTAGCTTCGAAACGCTCTTGAGTATTGTTTGTACCCAACACTTACTCCCTCCAAAATGTTTCTTGCACTGGTGGAAATATTAGTCCTGAGCCGCAAAGGTTTGTAAAGAATGTTGTCATACATTTCAGCTGTGTTGCGACTGTAAAATGGAGGCTGAAAGGACAAAAAAGTTTGTTATTGAAGTCTAAAAATGTCTGGTATCCTGTTCCAATTAGTTTAGGCAAAGTTAATTCCCAAAGAATGATTGGCAGGAAGTCAACCTTCAGGCCTTAGTTGTTCAAACGATGGATAGTGCTATCCGCTAAATAAATCACTATCCACTGGATAGCTCAATTGGTTTTGCTAGTGTGTAGGATAGTTATTTATCCAGTGGATAGTGCTACCAATCATTTGAAAAACTGGGGCCTGGACTATATCTTTAAGTCTAGCACTTGGCAGGCTCTCCTTGACTTGCGTTTAGCATGTGATTTTAGCAGCTCAGCTTCCAAAACTTTCCAAATTCTATGGATCATAAATGTTATGGGACTCCTATTAGGAGTATTTTGTCCTAGTGTGGTAGTGTTCTCACTGGTAGACCTTTTCAATTTTGCAGATCTATGAAATAAATGCATACCTCTCTTATATGGAGATCTGCTAACAATTTCAGTTACCCTACAGCAAAGGCTCATTTATTTTACCGTACACTACTGGTGTGAGAAACAAGAACTAGGGGACTGGTCATTATTTACAAGTGCAGAGGGGAGATTGGTGTAAATGGAAAATGTGATGCTCAACTTTTTCAGCCCCCCCCCCCTCCCCCCTTTATCAAGAACACAAACTTTAGTGACCCCTCCCGCCCCCCAATTAAAAACAATAATAATAAGCATCCACAGAAAGGTAACAAGTATTTTGGTTAACCAGTACTGCCGTGACTTCTGCCATAATTTAGAACAAAATGCAACGTAATCTATCAAATGTTGAATGGAAATGCAAGTAAAATATGGATTGTATTGTGTCACAAAAACCCCAACATTTTTCCCACTTAAAGTAAAGGTAAAGTAAAGTCACTTTAGTTAACGTCTGTAGTTCCTTCAGCTACGAGGCTGGTATCAATGGAAGCCGACAGTGCGCCCTTTA
>NC_090879.1:22727509-22732509 GCF_036669935.1 Montipora foliosa
AGAAAAATAGCAATTAACTCCTGCAACTGATACCCCTATGAACTCTGGCAATTAAAATAATACTAAAAATCTAATACCCTTAAAAGACATTTAGCAACATAATTCACAAATAAGCGAACATCGCTCCTTTCCTCACACATGACACCATGGATGCATATAATTGAAATGGCAATCCCATCTAGAATTTTTTTCTAGGTAAAAGTGACAGTTTGGAAATCAAGGAGAATGGAGAATAGCCCCGTTGATTTAAATTTATTAAAGATTTAAAACAAAAGCAGACATCAATGGCTTGTTTACCAACACACAACATGCATCCCTTCTACATGCTCACATCACAATAAATAAAGGAGACAGGTCTAACTCGCCATCTTAACTTATGCTGGTCACATCAATTTGACTTGCTTTTTCTCCCTTTCCTCTCTTTTTTTATATAGTCTGATGAGTGCCTGGGTGCCTGATGAAATGGCCTATTGCTGAGGGACAGAGGTGCCAGCCATGGGACTGTTACTTAATTTTAGGTGACCAGCCAGCCTACAATCACCTGACCTCCATTTCCTGATTTGATCACTCAATTTAGCAATTTCTACTCTGGATACTAATGTGAAGGCTCAAGGACAGTGCCCAGGATGTGTGGATTGCCACCCATGGCTGAACAGCTTCTGGTCATCCAGCCTTCATGTAAGGATTTCGGTGTTAACTACAAGTATGCATGCATTTTCACTGTTACTTACTTCGGATTGATTGTACCTCCTAAATCAATGCCATCCATATCCTTGCTCTATCAACCATAATTTAAACATAAAAGATGTACTCTCATATTTAAAAAATAATTATACATCATAGTGCAACATTTAGCTTGAAAGGTAAGCAAATTGCTGGACCTTACAAACACCTGGAGTGAATTTCGTCTACATTGGCTTTCCTGTGATCAACTAATCCCCAAGTATTAGTATCTCAATTTTCCAGTAATTAACAAGTTTGTGAGCCCCTATCTTCCATTATTGACATAGTGAAATTATATATAAAACTGATAATTTCATAGTAAAACCCATCTTGCTTCCTCATGCATCTCATCCTTAACTTATTTTGCCAAAACCTTTTTTGACAGAACTAACATGCCGGTACACGTAATGGCAAGTAAACTGGAAGTTTGCTGGCAGAAAATGAAATAATCTCTTGTCCTGCTCACTGCAAACACACTAATTTGTCTACGATGTGTACAGCATTATTTCACAACAATTTTACCTGAAGATCAGATTCATCTGCACCAGGTTGATCATCACCATCATTTGTTTGAGCATTTTTTGGATTATCCAGTGAAAAAAATTCCCTTACATCAGGACTGTAAAATCAAAAATTAAAGTATTTTTTAGTCTGAGGTTACAAGCTAAAAGCCTCTAGAAACTCTGAAAGCTTCCAAGGTGCTCTGCCTTCAAAGAACAGCAACATGTTAGTTTATGTGTACGGGAAAAGTGTCAGCGGGCAATTTAATGCTTCACAAATATTGGCATCACATTTTGAAACCAACCATGGATCCTTGAGAAATAAGAAAAATTTGATGCCTTTGATAAATGGTCTCTGAGTAGCACATTCTGGCCATGAAATTCAAAGTACGTTGCTATCCATGAAATTAACTTAGTAACAGGTGGACACAAACAAGCAAGGTTTACAGGTTGTGTTGTGGGTGTGGAAGGAGGGCCACCCTGCTTCAGCTGAGGGAACAAGTTAACGGTTTCACTTCTTGGACAAGACCAACATCAATACATTAAATTTTGTCTTCAAGAAGTTCCATGTGCCATTAACTTCAACGCTGAAAATTTGGCCACAGCTCGGTTACATGAAAATGGACCAAGATGTTGTCAACCCAGCTTTCACTCCTCAACCCTCCCTCACTGACAAGCAAAAACATCTGGAGTCAAGAGTCACTCTTAATAAGGAAAGTGAGTTTTTCCACTGGCTGAGGGACAAATAAAGCAGAAAATGTTTTCTCACACACAGCAGGGGGAATGGGGTCACCTGTGTGGGGGGTCTTCAGGTAACATGGTTTGTTGGTGGCTCAGTTTTTTTTTTTGTTTTTTTTTTTCATCTTTCATTGCCTGACCTTCCCCTCCCACCCAACCCTCGTGAGTCTTTTCAGTTCAGCTTTGTAGGTTTTTTTAGCATCTTTATCACATTCCATTCAGTTTTTAAATAGTACTAAAGTACGTCTTTTATGATATATTTATTACGTTTTGGTTGTGTTAATAAAGGTTGGGTGGGATCATGGTGTGTCGGTCGGCTTGCTTGGCTCCCAGTAACGAGTGAGAAGTGCCAATCAGAGTAAACACTAAACCAAATGCATGGTCCAATATTGAACAGCAACTTACTGGTCAATGGCTTTTGGATGATTCATAATCTTCTGTGTGACATCATTAAGACCCTCTCGCCTAATCTTGATAAATTCTGAGGGACAGAAAAACACACAAAAATGAAAAATTGGATTCCCAATACCTGTACACGCACAGAATATCACTGACCCTGCTTCATACACCTACACATACATGTATTATGACTAGACAATAAGGGTCTTCAACATAACTGCACATCAATGGCCTAAAAGGAACACCTGTGAATGGCTGGTTATCCAAATAACCCAACCATAAGAAGCATGTGGTCATTTAGGCATCCCTCACAAGGAATTAATGGAGTGCAAGCACCAAAAATAATAATCAATAGATTGGAATGATGAAGTTGAGTCATTCCTTGAGGATTTCTTTGATCTCTTAGGACTTGAGGCTTTGGTTGGAACAAGAACCCTCGCTTCCCCCTGGCCAAGTTCAACCAGACAAAAAGGCAGTTTACAGATGTATGACCAGAAAAACTTTTAAAGAAGAGACACTGTAGACAGGTTACTTTTGTCCTTGAGGCCATTTAAAGGCAGATGCATGCTGCAAATCCCCTACACCCTCCCCTCTCCCAAAGACAAAAGCATCAAACCCCACCGGGCCAAAGTTGTCTCTGGATACGTGAGCCTCCACAGCAAGCTACAATAATGCAGACTACCACATGCTTTCAAAATAGCTTACCAGGATCAAAGTTATTTCCAAGCAGTCTTTTACCAGGAAGCTTTATGTGTAAATCAGGATAAATTTTCTTGAGCTATGAAGAAAAAGTAGGCAAATCTGTAATCTACAGTAAAGTGATCTTAAACTTGTAAGGCTGGGTGATAAGTTTATCCCAAGGACGTCAAACACCAAGATTGACTTGAATGATATTGTGGTTAGGTTATAACAGTCTGTCTTATTCCACTTCATAGTTCTGTGTATTTGTCGTGCTTTATGCCAATTTTCCAATATCAGTATACTGTGCCATCTAACAAAAGCCACTGCTTCTTTCTCTTGCATCAAAAGAGATTTCTGTTTCCTTAGGATCATTTTCATATAATTGGTACTTTTGATATTAATGGAATTAATGAAAACCACCCATAACATGGTCATACCTTATCACACATTTGATGAAATTCATTGTATCTTCGAAAAATAAAGTAGCTCCTTCCATCAGGCAATTTAATGAGGACTTTGTACACCTAAAGAGATAACAAAAGCCAAAAAGGTGATGAAAATCTCACCACTAATGGAGAGCCATTGCAGAAGGGACATGTCATAGATTGCGGTACATGTATGTTTTATTTGGTGACTATAGTCATTGTTATTTGAGCCAGGTTGTTAATGAAGCCCCAAGATCTCAGCCTGCCTGAAGCTTGGTTTGGAAACCATTTGATGGGAAATTCAGGACTACAATCAGCTGGGCTAGTGAATCATTTCTGAGGATCTTTCTATCCAGCCCTTGTCTTTTCTTATTACTCTTCCGTTGGGTTGGAAGTTCAAATCTGATCTCGCTCAGGCTTTTCTGAGTTCTAGTTGGTCATTGTGAACAGATTCACTCTCTGAGGTACTTCATAAAACATGCGCAGAGAAGCTGACATGAACATTGAATGTGAATCATTAAGGATCATGATTAACGATTGAAAATTCTCTAACATGAATATATAATTATTGTTACAGTATTGGTTGGTAAAAAGAGGCCATCTTTGAATATTGTGGAACAGGCAAGCATCTAGTGTGTTACAAGTTCAAGCTCGCATTACTGATTTACATAGGTTGGGCTTCCTATTTATGCCTTAATATTAAATACTTCAGCCAATAAGCAAAGCTAAGCTTAACTGCATTATGAAACATAGGCCGGGAAAGATGATTTCCATCATTAAAAAGAATTCTCTATGTTTCTGGAGTAAGATTAACCCATTCAGACCTCAAACCCCAAAGGACACCCCCCCCCCCCCCCCAACCCCCCTTTGACAAGTAAAATCATCTGGCGGTAGACGGAGTAAAATCTATTAAGTCTCACTCTCAGGGGTCAATGGGTTAACAAATAAAGAAATATATTTTCAAGTGCTAATAATTGCCATTACAGTGACATAATTTAAACGCTACAAGTCCACCTCTGCCAGTTGACAGTTACAAGTGACAACTAACAATAATAAGCAAAGCACTTTGTGAAAATTTATTATTAATAAAATTTACTCATCCAAAAAATCACCTACTTATTGCAAGAACAAAAACGAATTTGCTCTTTGGCACTTTACCTCTGGTATACTTTAGTTTAAATAACAAATTTACATCCCAAGGGTTTCAATAATTTTGAAGTTTGCAACAGGTTTGAGTAAAGTAACCGACTATTATCAGGTTAAAGTGAACTTTACTGTTAAGTTTGAAAGAATCTAGCTGTCTTGAATTACCTTAATTTAGGGGAAAACCACCCAACTTCTTGGAGTGACGTAGACAATGCTTTTCACCAGCTGTCAGTAACTATTAACATTTTTAAAAATTCCAAAAACCATCAATTGAAATGTTCTTCTTGTCCTGAAACCACTGCTGGCCTACAGCAAACTAATACTGATTTTCAAGCATACATCGTATTCTTCGATTATGGTTCACTGATGGTGTAAATGCTTTCATCAT
>NC_090879.1:22737509-22745009 GCF_036669935.1 Montipora foliosa
GTTGCATAACATCCCGAAAGACGGCTGCAAAGGAGACTACACGTTCTTTTTCTTTCCGGATACGCCTTCCGTCCACACGTGTCCGAGGAATTCGCTGGCGAATCCGGACCTTTCTGAATACGCTCTCCAGAGAGGATACTTTTTAATCCGCTATGAATCCTTAATCCGGAACCGTGTGAATGCCCATCGAGCCCATTTCCTCACCATGAAATCAATTCTGAAGATGGCTGCCGAGGGCAATTATCAAGAAATATCACGTGTATGCAGTCAAACATTGCTATGAACACTGTGCACTAATCTGTGCACTTCACTTATGCCAAACGGCGCATGCCCTGTTACTTTTGTTTCCTTAAGGAGTCCTGAGCACTAGAGTGAATCCGGGTTCGTTTCGGATACGTGTGGACGGGCGAATTCGATTTGAATGCGCTACGTGTCGATGGAAATATTTTTGAATCCGGGAAGAAAAAGTTGCGGATTAAAAAATATCCGCATACGTGTGCGCGGGGCCATAGTCTGATAATATGACAAGGATTCAAGGGTAAAACATTGGCGTCAATGAAGAGAGGTATTGCGTGATCGCTTCTACATGAGAAGTTTATTATTCGAAGAGCTCTTTTTTGAAGCAATACAATTTTACTGAGACGAATCTTTGCTGCTTGACCTCAAGCAGCATGTTCATGTGATATACGGGTAAATAAGTGATTGATATCTTATAACATGAATTTGCCGCGTTTCAAAATGACGCAGTCTCGCAAGTAAGCCAACCGTTTTACTGATCTTTAAACAGTATCAATATATCAAGTGTTATCAAGTATTAGGATTTTGAGGCATACATCTATTATAAGTTGTCCTAATGGGTTGATGTTAGTTCAACTTTCCATAAAGAAGAACATCGCGGCACTTTCCTCTTTTTCCCGTACACTCATTTTTTTGTTTGTGTTTTGATAAAACAATCGCATTTGGGTGAATAGCAGATTGTCTTACCAAGTTTTTCCGAAATTGTTTTCGCTGCACGGACAATCAAGCCCGAAAAGAGTTACTATTCACACTAGATAAGCGTGGTTTCTACCAGAAAGTTCCACTAATTCACCAGGTTTCGAAGACTCAAAACATTGAGAGGGACCGACTATTTACAGATGCCGTGAACCGGCGATATTCAGTGATTCCCATTCCGATGGATCTGGAGAGATTCGATGGGCTAAAACAATGAATGACTGAATGAATGAGAACCAGCTCAACACTACCAACGCTAGTGCAGTCAATCAGGGGTGCTTACCACTAAGACTAAATTTCCGAAAATTCCGGGTGGAAGGTTAATGGTAAGAGCTTTTTTCGGAAATTCCAACCGAAAACAAAGTTTAGGAGTACGTTTTGAGGTACTCCGTTCATACCGATTGGTTCAAACCTACCGGGATGTTCCTTTCCATTTGTCAATTTCTCTTGGTTCCAGTAAAATGCTGGATGGAATGGCGGGGAGTAAATGGTCAATAAATTCGGTAAATCGCTCAACTTTATGCAAAGATCATTCCATCCAGATTATGTGGCTAAATGGTAAGCACCCCAGGAGGAGGTAAAAAAATTCCATAAAACGCGGTAACCAATCAGGATAAAATAATTATACACTCTTAGAATCAATTCCCATATGTCTCAACCGATAAGCGGTTAGTTTTACTGCCCTCTGGTAACACAAGCGTTTCCAGGGAGAGTTTGAGCCAATCCATCGTGTACAAAACGAAAACTCGAATTTCGATTTGTTTTTTACCGCAATATTCAACGCCAAAGAAAGTTTTTATTTCAGAGCGTGACCAAAATCAAGACACGAAGAAAGAGCAAAGCAAGCGTTGTCTAAACTTTCTCGCAATATGACTGGTTTATTTCCCAAAATGGGCGTTCCTGATTGGCTACTACATTGCGTGACAAATTGACGCGAGCATGACGCTTACAGCGTTACTCTTATCGGCAACTGCAAATTAGCCAATCAGATTACGAGATTACAAGCAATTGTGGTAAAAATTCTCTTTTCCTACAACTTTTGAGAAACTTAACAAAGAAATTCGGAAAATCCGATCACTTTGATAGCTTGATTATCCTGAGCCTGGAGATCTGTTAAGACTGTTGTTTTTAAGTTCCTCTTCCGGATTAATTGCATTGACAACGCCGGGATGACCACAATGTCCAACTGGGCATGGATCCATCTTACATTTTCCAGATCTGATCCAAATTGCTTTTTTGACTGCATCTCTTAAGATATATGGCGAAACAGCGACTCCAAAAAAAAGGAGTAAATTTACAATAGACGCAGCTTCTACAGCTATTTTACAGTATGTGGACGGAAAGGTTTGACCACATAAAATATGTAAAGTCATGCTAAGGAAACTGATCAACATCAGAAAGCCATGAGAAACCATCCTTTGAACTGGATTTGGAACAGGGAAACGAAACAGTTTCAAAATTTCCGCATTGTCAGGGCGGAGAAATATGGCAGCTACGAAAGAGCAAAGGGCAGCTACGAGGAGAAACTTGTTGGAGAAGACACCGTCAACATTCTTTAACCAGGTTCCAGTCACGATAAGGACGTATGCAGGACCAAAGTTGATTCGCACTTCACGGAGAGAATTTTTCAGTCCCTCAGGCCAACGCAGAAATTGAGTGGTTCCAAACAAAATGAAGAGCGATGGCAAAGCATATGAACCGTCTTCTGAAATCCAAGGTACCAACACAGAAAACGCGAGCACACAGGACTTAACTCTTTCTTTCCACGAACTTAGCATGGAAAACATGTCCATTATCGCTGAAAGGAAAGTCACCATCACATTTATTATCTGCAATAACAAAACTTGCCCCAACCAAAGTTGAGAGAGTAACAGGATAAGAATCGCACTGTCCAAGTCACGACGGGGAAGCACGTGTAATCTCCACTCAAACTGTTTCTTGAAAAATATTGTGAGTTTGATTCCAATCCATAGCGATGAAGAGGTCGCTCCAAGAATATCCATTTTTCGTTAAGTTTCCAAGATTCTATCAATTCTGAAGTTCTTTCAAACTACTAGGTCAAACGTGAGGAAATTCCTTTTTATGTGATTTACTCATGCATCATTTCTTGGAACTGATATAATTTTAGACGAATACTTTGGGTTATTTCCCTTGGGAAACCCCCTAAAAACCCTTATTTTCCGAGAATTTCGCATACTCGGCGTTTATCAACCAGGGAACTCCAAAACAGTGAGCGAATTGGAGGAGAAGCAAAAACAAATACCCTATCTGTACAAAAAAGTATGAGGGAGGTCCTTTCACGAAATCGTTCCATATTTGACTCGCGTTGAGAAAATTACCTTTTAACTTTTTGACAAAGAAAATTATATAGATATTTGTGTGCTTTACTCGAATCCGATGTCATTTTTCTCCGGTAAGAAAGTTAACGTGATTCACTTGTTTTCAAACGTGACTAGAATAGTATTTTGTATGAAAACCCTCCAAAGGCCAGTTGGCGGTAATTTCCCGGTATTTTATCTCCGAAAAGAACTACGTCAATTTCTAGGAATTCTGACGTCACCATATTTTCCCTGAAAACGTTACCAGTATTTCCACGAAATAGAATGTGTCATTTCCGGTTCCAATTTTACATTTTGTTTAAAAAAATGAGTGAAGCACTTTACAGTTTCATTCATTTTAACGGACAATACCCGAGTTAAGTAGTGCTAACCAGAGTCTGGGCAAAAGCGAGGGGTCTCAATCAATTTGTGAACAATTGAGACATGGTCATCCGTTTTATGAAAAATCCCTATTTTCTGACGATGGCAAGTACGCTAAAACGACAAAAGGTGCTTCATAGATCGCTCAAATGCGAAGCAGGATACGTTTGTCAAAAGTTATCGCGAAGTGTGTATGACAAAAACCGAAGCCACAAGCGGTACAAAAGTGATGGCGACCGCTACAATGCAAGCAATGAGATCGTGAAGGAAAATAGCAAACCGGCAACACAGACAAAGGAGTTGAGGGATTGTCACAAGTCCGAGAACAGTCGATTATGGCCAAGGTCGTTGATCGAAGAGATCAACAAAATGCTACAAATCGAGGATCATCATGTCATTTCCTCTAAAGACATCACAAATGTAGAATGGTGTCCAATTTTTGTAAAACCAGACATAAGAGGTCACGTTAGAGGAGGCAAGGAATTGCCTCATCACACGTGTCGCGAATGCAAGCGTTTGTGTCTTCATCTCCTTGGTCGCCCTGGAACATTAAGGCTGTGTTTGGAGTGTTCAGGGAAGTGGGAAAAGAAATACATTCCTCTTTGGTATTTCCACTATGGTTGTAAATATTGCAGGAAAAAATGAACTTCAAGTTCCAGAGAAAGCTCTGAAAGCTCGCACACAATGAAATAACTGAAGATGAAAATTGGCGAATGTAATCTCTGAAGAGTCGCCCATAACGTCCAGCACGCACCCAGTTTGAGACCTATATTTAACTAACATAATGACGAGACTCTTGTATGTAAACGACAACTCACGGCTGCTCTGATTAAAGACATCTTGCGTGTTAGAGATAAATAACTGCGGGACTCAGTGAAAAGAACACTAAAGATCCCGGCCATTGTTTACGACTTGCTCCCAGTGCCGAGACGAAGCCGGCATGCTTAACTGATTTTTATAAATCAATGCCCATTTAATTATATTGAATCTTAAGTTTTCCCTTAGTTTTTAGATCTCTTTGATTACTCGTAAACCGGCGTAAACCCTGCACGTTTGTATGCGGGTATCTGTATTATTATAATAAAGACTTCTACCTCTGGTACTGCTGCTTCTACCAAAATAATCCTAAGACGAAATTAGTTAACGCCGGTGGAGATACAACCATAGCCCCGTGTAGACTCAAAGATGTTGGCCAAAAACTCCCAACAATGCTGGGAATTGTTTCGTCCCTTTGCACGGAGCTTTACTTGTGTTTTAAATCCTTTTAATGTCTCTGTCCCTACCGCCTGTTTCCCTTTGAAAATTAACTATCACCAAATACAGGTAATAATTAACAATTATTCCATGAGCGCGCGTTGGATATGAGATGGTAAATAGCCAACGAGGCGCGTAGCGCCGAGTTGGCTATAACCAGTCTCATATCCAACAAGCGCGAATGGAATAATTGTTTTATTAAATTCCTTAAAGCCCAAAAATTTGGAAGTATGAAATACGAGCGGAAAAAGCGAGCAAATCCGAGCGAAATCGAAAAAAACTTGATGAGTACTGATGCGATGTTGTGTAATACCTTGTTGTCAGACAGACGCAGGCTCATCACAAAAACATTTCTTGCCTTTTCGCGTACTTCTAAACGTCGGAATTGATCCAAACTTTCCACAAAAAAAGTTTTTTTTTCTCCTTTGTCTTTATTCAAAGAGAAATTTGGCATTCCGACGAAAACATTTTTAGTTTAGCAACGCTTAACGCAATCATTTACCATATAAGGTCAAACCAAGGTATATGAGCTGATAACCGAGATTGAGTGAACCAATCAGAGCACGCGAAATGCAATATCCGAGGTTGAGAATTTAATAATAGTAAATACTGTGTCAAATGTTCTCCATTGGAATTAAGTCAAGATTTGGAACACCAAAGGTAACTTTTGATATTTTTGGATCCGTTAAAGTGAACTTTTTTAATTTACAGAGTTTCTTCGTACATTGTGTACACTTTCTAACTGAGATTGAAACATAAGACATGAAACTTCAGTCAAATGAGACGGATGTTGCTATGAACCAACTTGAATTTTGATCATTTCCTCATCATGATTAACCATAAACTAACATTATCTTGTTTGCTAATAACAAATGAACGTTGTGTGTTTGAAAACGGAAAAAAAGTTCCATGAAAGTGCAAAATGTTACCATGAAACGTTCATCTCTATCATATATGTTAATTGTGAAGTTGAATCAAGACTGTTCTTCCAAACCGATGTACTCAGTGGAAATGTTTGATCAAACGTCATAACTCTACGTTCTCATCGAATTCAGAAGCTTTAATGAAGGTGAAAAAAAAGTATTTTCCTTGAATTTAGAAAAGCTCCAAGACGTAATTTCGCCAGGAAAGACATGTCACATTCACAAAAAACTACCAGCTACTTTAAAGCAAAAGAAATGCGCCGGCGGAAATGCCGATAGATTCAAATTGGCTCGGCGTGAGGGTAGTAACCACCGTTGACTGTCACCGTTTGAACAATGTTATCGCATTAATCAGAATAGGATGTCGCACATAACCTTGCCGAATCTTAAGACTCAGAAAAGCCGACGAAAAACTGCAGCTACAAGGATACGAGCTGTATGAGTCGCCACGGAAAAGAGAACCACGCATGACATGATTACTATGATACAAATCCCTTGAAAGAAAGGCCAAGGAAAATTTTGAAACCATAAAATATGCCTTGTTATACAGAGGAGACTGAAAAACATTAACACTGCATGGCAAACTTTTCTTCTCTGTGAGCTGGGGACAGGGAGCCGAAGCAATGTCAAAACTTCAGAGTTGTCAGGGCGGAAAAAGATGGCAGCCAAAGAGGAGCAAAGTGCGGCTACTGCAAGTACCAAGGAATTTGAAGATTTTAACCAAGCTCCAATCACAGCAAGAGGGTAAGCAGGACCACAAATGATTCGTGCGTCACGGAGGTAATCTTTTAGTCGTACGGGCCATCGCAGGAACTGAGTTAGCGCAAAGAAAACGGACATTGTTGGCAAAATACTCGATCCTTTTTCTGTCATCCAAGATACGATTATGCAAACACAAAGCACCCAGGCCTTTAGTCTCTCTTCCTTTGCAATTAGTATTTCTTTTGTATCCATTTTCACTGAGAAAAGCGAACTCATCGTTGTTATTATTTGCAACATCCGAACTCGCTCCAACCAAAGTTGCGAGAGTAACAGGATAAGAATCGCACTGTCCAACCCACAGCGGGGATGGACATGTAATCTCCAGTCAAAAGATCTCTTGAAAAATATTGTGAGTTTGACTCCAGTCCATAGCGATGAAGAGATTGCAAGGAGGTACTCCATAAAAGCCATTATTTTCTTTGGGTGGCGTGAGAAGTTGCTGACGAGCAATTATAATCACTATGAGTCCGTTCTAACAAAAGATTAAGCCAGAGGGTATGAAATTCCTTTATTATATTGTTTTGTTTTTGTTATATTTCTTGGAATACGATTTTAGACATGACAAGCACCTGGGTTTCTTCCAAGAATTAGCAAAGGCGAGTTCCGGTCGATTAATATGATAAATAATTTAGAGGCTGAATTCAGAAACAGTGATTGCTATTATATTGTTTGCAATTGGTGGGTTGAATGGAGAGTAAGAAAATACAATCGTTTTAACCAAAATTTTAAAACGTACCCAACCTGAAAATTAATCAAGCGGGCCATAATTCATGTTGGTTATGAAAAGGAATATGCCAACGTCACTTCCGGAAGTTGCAAACTGTGGATTGGGCAAGCGCAGTACAGTACCTTACGGCAGTTCATAAGGC
>NC_090879.1:22750009-22770009 GCF_036669935.1 Montipora foliosa
AATGTGCGCGTCGGGTTAAAAAACAAGCATTTAATTGTCTATTTTTTGTTATGGCAAATAGCGGCAAGAATTTGCATTAAAAATCTTTTTTTAAATATATGCTTGCTTTCTTCCCGACGCGCGCACGTTTTTTGAAACTATAAACTCGCTTATTTAAGGCCCCTGCGTGCCGTGGAACAAATCCTGCCAAAGCTGAAATTCATCAAATCAGATCGTTACGATAAGCAATGCGAATTCGGTTGAAGGTGGGACTAATGTCAGTCCAATACAGGAAACACACTGAATCCTTTGAAAATGACAAGCCTTGGCAAATTAAAAATAATCATACTACTACTATTAAATGAATTACAATAGTATTACGGTGCCACGAGAAAATCCAACGCTCCTCTCGTGTTCTCTTTAAGCAATAGAGGACGTTTTCCGTGTTTCCATAGCGTCATCTTAACACTTGGGGGAGTTGGGAGAATTCTCGACAGTTATGCAAACCCTCGACTGCGTCTCGGGTTTGCATAACTGACTATCTCGAATTCTCCCAACTCCCCCTCGTGTTTAGATGAGGCTATGGAACACGGAAAAAAGTCCCCTATTGCTTTTCTGTTTTTTTTTTACTTCTAGATTGAAACAGATTTTCTTGATACATATTTCCTACCAGCCAATCAAAACGCGCGTCTGACAACACATAACCAATCAAAATTCGTGGTCACAGCCGTGTTTCCGTACTCTCATCTAAACACAGCTATTGACCAATGAGAGTGCGCGTACTATCCTAATTATTTTATAAAAACTTCTCGAATGCTTTGCAATCCGGTACACGCAAACTAAGTTCTTAACAAATCACTGCGCGCAAGTTTGGAATTTTTCCTTCAGGCCATACAGTTACCGAAAGTAATTATGCTGCATTTCAATTTTCTCTTACTGTTTTACAGATACCTTTCAGCCAGAGAAAGTTTCAATATAAGTGTATATCAAGGCTACAACACCTCGACACAAGAAAATTTTAAAGGGATAGAACGGACAACCGTCGGGAAAATTTTCTTGCGCTCATCTGTAACAATACACTGAAGACTTAAAGTGTTTGTAGTCCAAAATCATCATACCTGGTACTGGTTCTCGCACAAACTCGGGATCAAAATGTCTTAAGTCTAGTTGTCCCGTCTGTTGACGGAAAAGGTACAAAAATGAGGGTGTGAGTTTAACAACGTCAAAAGTGCATTTCAAAGCTACAGATTTAATGACAAAACGACTTACAGCAGCTTTAGCACTTTTTGTTTGCTATCCTGGAAGCGGGAGGAATAGTTTTTTTTCCTAACGCTCTGAGACAACCTTACGCAATTTCAAGCGAACAATCAAAGAGGAAAAAATACGGAATCGCGTCGCTCTCTCTCAAACCTTGGGAAAACTATTTGCTCCAGCATCCTGGGTGAATAATGTCACAACAAAAAACAAATTATTGGTGGGTCACAACTCGCATCCAATTTATGATTAATTAACGGAATAAATAAGCTAAAGATAAATCTAAAAATAAATCTGCTTTCAGAAAATGGTTGTTGCGGAAATAACGTGGGAACAAACCCTCGGAATACACTGGGTGCGACTTGCTGTTGTTTAGAGCGCCGCGTATGATTTTTGCGATTTTGCGACAAAACGCCTCCCTCTCCCCATCCCCAAATTATTCTATTGGGGGCAGAATAAAAATAATGCTATTCCCTTTATTCAGAAAACAGAATGAGAGTAAACAGAACAAGTAATTTGAATATTTCATGTATTGCTATCCTAGAATCCGAAAAAAATGGTGCTTTCGAAAAGAGACCATAAAAATGCTACCTTTCTAACTGAGTCTTCTCTTTGGAGATTTTGCTCCATCGATGTAGACAACATGTAATAACTCGAAACTAAACTAAAAATAATATCCATTGATTTTTAGCAAAGCGCAAGTTTTAACTCGAGATTTCTTGTTTGCTATTATTTTAGCTCTAATGAACAGCGCCGTTCCATACTTACCACGTTTGGATTGTAGGGCGGTTCAATTTTCTTATCGTATAGCATCTGCCAGTCAATACTTCGGAAAAACGGGTGGTTCTTTATTTCTTCCTATCGAACAACAAATGAATGTCAGAAATGTCACTTGGTTTCACATTCGAAGGGCTGAGCAAAATTGCCACTGAATTCCCTTTGTATTTAACCCAAATTGCATGCAACAGCTGCCAGTTCGGTGCTCAACCAACCCTTTCCCCCTCTTCAGCCTCACCCTCAATGCGTAGTAAACTTGTCTCAAAAGAAACGTTGATTGAACTCACAAAATCATTCTCTCCAACTCCTAGTCTTTTTGAGCGATCTTTCTGAAGAAGCTGCGAAACAAAAAGGTGGTAAGAGTCTGTGAAACATAGACGTACCACTTGAATAAAAAAATATTTTTGAGCGGCTTTTCCTCGCAACCACGCGAGGCCACAATGTTATTCACCTCTTGAGGTTAGTAAGAGTCATGCATGGAGAAATAAGAACGTGGAAACTCGTTTCGTTACATCATTCAAGCCACGTCGTTAAGTTAGTAAAAAAAAGAATAACACTCGTTATCAGTTGGGAGTTCACTTGTGGCGAAACTTCTCGGTGGCTGGAACACTTGTTGCCAATTACCACTAAAATTCGAAGTGGAAAAAGGAAGTGACTTACTCCTTCAAGGACGTTTCTTGCACTGGCGGATATGTTTGTTCTAAGGCGAAGTGGTTTGTGAAGAATATTATCATACATTTCTGCCGTATCTCGACTATAAAATGGCGGCTGAAAGGGAAAAGATATAAAAAGTGTATTTCAGAGAACTTTTACGACATACTAGACGCCAAAACATCTAACAAACGATTTATTATCCATCTTAATTGTAAACCAAGCAAGGAACTTTTTATTCGGGAAAGTGTGGCAGTTTTGTCTGACAAGCGCGGAGAAAAAACGAGGTTGGTTCTGCAACTGTCCAAATAATCAAAAGCACAAACATTTAAATTTACAATATTCACCGATAATCACTGAGCCTGAATACAAATTTTGATTTCTTACTTATACTTGTCTTGAACTGATAGTAATAAAAATGTTGTCGTTGCTAAAGATCGGTGAAGTGGCATAAAGCGGTGATGTACATTGTTATTGCCAGTTCCCTTTGGAGTTTTTCACGACTAATTGTTTGAGGGACTATTGGTTCAGTTCTGGCGATCTCGTAACAGCCGTGGTTGTCCTTGCCAAAGGTCGATCCGTAGCGGCTTAACCAGCGTCAAAATTCCATCACCCAAGAGTGAGATTTGCCTAAAATGGCCTAGTCCTCATCAGCGTCAAAAAAGTGTCTCTTTTTTAACCAAGTTTTGCGGGAAAATAAAGAATTAGGTAAAACATTTGGTCCACTGTTTATTTTCCCGCAAAACTTGGTTTAAAGTGCACACTTTTCTGACGCTGATGCTGACAAACCTGATACCAGATTCTTACTTTTGGGTAATGGACTCTTGCCATTTTCAGTGAAGATAGGCCAAAGCGATATTTTTCGACTACTGGTTTCCCGACGCATTTTACAATTTTCTCTCCGCATGCCCTATCCGCTAAAAATGCACAGGACAAACTAAATCTTCACCAAGCGCTAAAAGCGTGAAAGAATCCTGCAAGATAATTAATTTTCTTACCAATCCATACATCATTTCATATAAGACTGCACCAAGACACCACCAGTCAACAGTTTTGTCATATTCCTGCTTTCGAAGAACTTCTGGCGCTAAATACTGAGTACAAAAGTTGAAGTTATACCTCAAGGTGACCACACATTAAGCCTGCAATCATTTCTTCGGTGGGGATAAAATGCCGATTGAGTTTGCGAAATGGCTCGAGGAACAACATGCGATGCGGAATGTTATACATAATAACAGGAACAAACTGCTCTGCACTGTCTCAGGCCAAGCCCTTTTTAGGAAATGGTTTCCTATTATAATGCATGAGGGTGACATACCAACAAAAACACAGCGTTTGGGTCAGATGAATACCCCCGTAATTCATGATGCAGTTTTAATGTTAACCTTCATTAGAGAAAGGCAAATCTCTCAAGCCGAATTCTCACTAGCGACGCAGGAACAAGCTCAACACACGAAACACGCAATACTAACTTTGTTGTTCATTGCACGTTGCGTCTTTTGTCCTAACGGAAGGTACATGTGTACAAAGGGATCAAGAATCCACTGATCTTGCGTACAGTATGTTGTAGAATACCCGGCCTGTCCAAAACACTCTCTGTCGAAAGGCATGCTTTGCGCGTTTGTTTATGTTTTTATCCTACTCGATGAAGCCAGTGGGGAGAAAATAAGCGACAATTTGTGTCCTTTCCTACAAGCGAACGGAAAAGAAGCTGTCTTGAAGAATAGAAATGTATATTTCCAATAAATAAAGCAAAGAGCGGCTTTAACACTAAAATAATCGGGTTTCGTCAGTTAACACGGCCCGCATCGCGACAGCGATTCAAATATAAAACAGACATCGATAAAGTACACCTTTATTGTCTTCGATTCTTCGTTCTCGTAAAAAGGGCTGGACGTTTGTTTTTTACAACAATAATAAAAAAGAAATGCTATTATTTTGTTCGATACTATACAATTTGTGGCAGTCAGTTGTTCAAAAAGACTCCGCTGCAATCGAGTCACGTACACAAACATCTAGCTCATTTCCCCGACATAAGCTTTATAAGACGCAAAATCATTTCAGCCATAGGTTGTCTGATATAAGAAAAAAAAATTCAAGGTGAGAGGAGAACACATGTAGCTCACTCAGTACAAACGATGACTTCAGCAAACTCCAGTAATCCCTAACTGACTTCCGTGGCTCAGGTCTCTGAGGTTTTCATTCGGATATATCTCCATCGTTCCTTTATCACGGCCCAACTGCTCAGTTATCCACTGGTGATTTTCACCGTGTACATGGCGAATTTGTGGCCGACATATCAATAACGATTAAATCAACAAAACTACCGATTAGCAATAAAATGCACACATTTAAGGCAAAAGGAATAATAACACTAATAATATAATACTAATCCGGCATTAAATTCGAAAACTATTCCTCCGATTGCGATGGATTCAATACAAGATAGAGACATGCGACGGTCGATGGAGGATTCATGGTCCAAGACACTTAAGTCGAGGCGTGCTATGCATGCCGTTCGACAGAGAGCCTTTAAAAAAACTGCAAACTGCGGTTACTCTGTTATGCGCAAAAGCGCAACCGTTGCTATTCGGCTAAGTTCAAACACTGCCTAAGCTCCCACCTCCAAAAAGACATCGTCCAAAAACTACAGTCAAGTAACAAAAAAACATCGGGGTGTACATCGTTCTTAAACCGTCAACAGGTGTGGCATCCCATAGCGATGAACGTCACGGTTCCATGCAAGACATGCATAGGAGTGCCATGGGAACCTATGTTGCCGCGCAGCCACGTTGACATTGTTTACACGTTTCCAGTCATTTAGCCACTTATTATAGCTGCGTAGCCAGGAAGGAGGTAGCGTTGCTGCCAGTGGCCGGTCATTAAATTCATGAAAATGCATTAAATTTTCATCAAATTTTTCATTAAATGATATCCATATATGTATGTATGGAAGAAAATTTCCCGGGAGGCCCACGCCCTAATCACGTAAATCACCTCTTCAATTGCTGTGTTACCAGCATGGATGTCCTAGTGGTGTAGTACCACACCCGACTCAAGGCGAATTGTCTTTCAAACCTGTATATATTGAACCCACGTCACCCCGTTACTAGTCGGGGTGTGGATGAAGTACATAGCAGTCTATGTATATGTATTTTTCTATTAAAGTGGTTTTGATGCATTTTTTTTCACCTAGAGTTTGGATCCTACCTCGGGTGTGCCACAAAATGTTGACGTTGTCCCAGACGGTTCTATTCCTTCTTTACAAAGTCCGAAGTCGGTCAAAACAACATGACCCTAACACAAACATCAAAGAGATATGGGACAATGTATGATCTATTTAAGCAACAGAGGACTTTTTTCCGTGTTTACATAGCCTCATTTTATTCTAAACACGAGGGGAAGTTGGGGGAATTCGAGACAGTTATGCAAACCCGAGACGCAGTCAAGCACAAGCATGAGCATATGCTGTGTTTCGTTTTCACACGACGCATGCGAACGCAAGCATACTCTAACCTAAACACTGTTGACCGATGAAAACAAATGTTTGTGACAAGACAGAATGGAACTCTATCGTTAAAACACTCTTCAGTAAATTAGTATTACAACATTAGTGCTGTCAAGTTTGCAAAAAGGGAAAGACAGAAATCTCCTTAGGAACAAGAATCACCATAACAACAAGTCAAAGACTTTCTGTACCTTGAGTAGACTGTCAACACAATGGCAATAAACTAGCACATGCAATGAAATACATTTACCCACAATGTAGGAGGGCGGGAAAGAAAAGAACCCAAGTCAAGTCGAGATGAAACTCAAATTAGCCTAACTGTGGCTGTACCCAACTCCCCTCCATTTTTCCTCAGGGGGTGGGTATGACTGCCAAGGGCTACTCCCATAAAGTCTCAATGAAACAATCACACTGGACTGGTTTTATTTTTGTCCAAACCTTTCATTGTACCCTTGAGAAATCGACATCTTTATGTTAAGACGCTTAATAATTACTGGTACCAACCTTGTGATCTAGAAGAATATTTTCTGGTTTTAGATCTCTGCATAGGAATAGAAATAGAAACAGGAATGAATAACATGTCAAGTTGAACACAACATACCATTCTGGTGAACTTTTTAAGGAAGTATGAGTTAAAAGAGGATTCTTATAAACCTGTAGATTATCGCAAGTGAATGAAGATATCCAATTGCTGATGCTATTTCTGCAGCGTAGAATCTTGCCCTGAAAGAAAAAATTAATATAAAAAAAAAGAAGGTAAATGAATATCACACTGGTGACCTGAAAATAAACCATTTCTTCCTTTTTACTGTTGTTTTGTACTAATGCTCTTTCCTTTCTGTATTTTTTTCTCCCAGGAAAAGAAAAAGCAGAGATATTACAGCTACAAAAGTACAAATCACCGATAGTAATAGGTACACATAAGTAAATGCAGAGAACTTAAGTTTTACACTTAACCGGTACAAACCACAGACTCGTCACAAAACTCATTTTCTATGTAACAAGTGCTGATTTTTATTCTTCAATAGTTGAAAGAAAGCTTTTGTTACCAGCCACAAATCAATGTACAAGCAAAATATATCTAACAAGTTCCAACTAAATATGTATGGAGCAAAAACTAATAATAGTAATAACACTTCATTTGCTCTTGCACTTTACAATAATAGTAACTTATTATTTACCTTATGTTACTTTATAACACATACAGAAGGTACTGCTAGACTGAGATACCAGTGGAATGTTTTCAAGTTCCATTTGACATCACTTGCAAAAATTCAGATGATTTCAGGAAAAATCTTCCAAAAGTTGCCACTTTTTGAAATGATTTGAAGAATTATCATTATTCCTCATCCTTCACTTTTTGAGGGATTTTTTTCTTCAAAATCAGCTGAAGTGTTGAAAGTGACGTCAATTATTGATTGTTATCACTAACCTTGCTTCTGGGAAATACCGCTCTTTTTGTAAATGAAAGAAGAGCTGATGACAGGTAAGAAGAAAAATAATATGATGAGACTTAATTAGACTTTAACCAATGACCAGCTACCATGTCATTCATATTCTTTTTGTGTTCAGCGTATAAAAAATGAAAACATTTTGAAAACAAGTGAGATAATAAATACCGCTAAAGTGAGTTTTTTTCACCTTTTTAACCATGAACAAAAAAGTACAACATTTTAAACACTACATTGCATTACCTCTCCCCCATTGACATAATCCAAAACAAAGTAAAGCTTGTCTCTGGTTTGAAATGAATAATGCAAACCCTTAAGGTAAAAAAAAAATAGAACTGTACATCATTAAACTGAAAGGTTTCAGGCAAAATAATTATCATATTAAACTGACTTTTAGAAGATTGTTTTGTTGTTTAGGAAAATTTGCAAATGCAGCAAACCATCCACCTGACAAATCACTTCCGGGTGGATAACCCAATTATTGGTGGTTTTGGTGGCATTTATAGGCTTTATATGGATTTTCTGGTGGAAAGCATCTATTTATTACTAATATCGTCCTTTTGAGCCTACATATCCTCAATTAGAGGAGAGTGTCTAATCGGTGTGGGTGGGTGGGTCGTGGGTCATGGGTCCCTAACACTAACCTAACCCTAACCCTTTTTTTAATCAACGACTGGAAATTCTCGAAACAGACAAGACCTAAGACCAAGCACTGAGAGAGCTAATATATATCTCTTTTAATCTTCAAACAAACACGACCCACCACCCACAACCCACCCACCCACGTGATTTAGCCTCACCCCAATTAGAGATGCATGTCGGTAACTTACAGATACAAATGACTAAAAGGATAATATTACTATTGATGTTGATCTTTTGTTGATAGAGAATGGGGAATAACACCCACCCAAAAAAAGGGTGCTACCAACAGCAACCTGCCCTGCTAGAACCACAGAGCTGTGGGAGAATCTTGGGACCCAGGACACTAAACACTTGGTTTAAATTTAAAAGCAAAATTTTATATACACTGTAAGTCAAAAGTAACCATTTATAAGAACATAAGTAATGGGGAGTGATTAACCCAGACTCCCAGGGGATCCCCATTGACAAGTAAAATCGTCTGGCATTAGACAGAGTAAAATACTAAGTCTGGCCAGTTTAGGCCGGTTTGGACGTCAAAGGGGTTAATTAATTATCACTTGCCAGACTCTAGCCTATGTGTACTAAAAGTACTCACAACTAAGAAAGGATGTTTAACATTCATCAACAAAACGTTTCTTTCTGCCATTATGTGTTTCGCCTAAAAGATGAAAAGAGAAACATTCAGTCACATTTACATGTATCAGGAGCTTCATAAAATATCTCGTTTTAAAAAGACAAATACTGACAAACCTCATTTCGTTTTCTTATTGCTGCCTTGTTAAGAACTTTAATGGCATAGAACTGATCTTCTTGTTTGTTTTTGGCAAGAAAAACCTGAGGTAACAAGAAGAAAGGAAGTTGCAAATTTTATCTTTACTCATATTGTATTTTGCGCATTTAGAGATTACTTCCTGATATCATTCAACCAATTCGAGAACTGGGATTTTATAGTGGCATTGTCCATTTTCTGGCCCACTGGGAAGGGAAAATACTTTCTTCTCTATGCAAATAAAAACTTTTGCTAGCCCAAGGGTGCGACTAGCAGATGTTTTGAGCCCCGACAATGATACTTAGTCACGATTGTTATTTTGAGACAGGATATAAGGGACTGTACTGGTGAGCAACATTTCTTGTTTGTTGAGCACTGCCATTGTCACCTTTCGAGATGACCGTATGACTTGTGTCACAATAATTTACTGGAACCACATTTATTTTAAACAGTGGCAAGCTTTTTTATCTTACACCTGGAATCAGTTAGCTGACAATGTAAAGTTGTGTACTTTTAAACCATAAAAAAAACATTAAAAAATCAGTTTGTTTTGTATAAGAATGTGCACATTGGTTTTACATGAAATGAAGAGCATTATGGAATCTAGAGCAGAGTCCACACGTAACTTCCCTTTCCCAGAATATTGATGGGAAAGAAGACTATTAGCAGGAAAAAACCTGCATAACTTGTCTTAAGGAGAGGTTGAAGAAGAAGTTTAAACAGCCATGGATAACTTTTATTTAAGCCATACCTTTCCAAAGCTCCCTTTTCCAATCACTTTGAGAAAAAGAAAATCACTTGGCTTTGCCCTTTACAACAAGAATAACAAAAGAAGCACTGAATAAGTAGAAAGAGCTTCCTCTTTCTTTAATATACTGTACTTTTGTCTAATACCGTAACTACACATTATGGTTTTTATTCCGTTCTTGGAACTGGCAATGGAGGATCCCACAGAGTCTAAACTATTAAGGTAAACATTCAATTTGGTGAACTTGCATTAGTACAAGGGAATGATAAAAATGAGATACTGTATGTGCTAAAATGTATAGCATCATGCTAAACCTTACTTTTGATTATAGGAATCCCCAAGATCAATCCTGTTGATATCCTTGGCCTAAATAAGAAATCAGGAAAAATCCAGTGAATGGTAAATACATGGCTGTTATTGCCCAAGATAACCTGTAGTCTTTGTTGTAAATAGATCATTCTTAAGTAACACTCACAGTACCCTTCTCATTACTAATCTGACAGGGTGCAGGGATGGCGCAGTTGTGAGACCACTCGCCTCCCACCAATGTGACGCGGGTTTGATTCGCAGAGGCGGCATCATATGTGGGTTGAGTTTGTTGGTTCTCTGCTCTGCACAAGAGGTTTTTCTCCGCGTACTCCGGTTTTCCTCTGTCCTCAAAAACCAACATTTGATTAACGTTGATTTGCTGATTTCAGTCTACAGAGTCCCCAATTAGCGCTTGAGTGCTAGAATGACTAGACACTTAAATAAAGTGCCTTTCCTTTCTATCACCAGTGCGACACACTTACAAGAGAATCAGCTTCATCAGCACCAAATGGCTCAGCCTCATCATTGATTTGAGCATTCTTTGGGTTGTCCAGTGATAAAAACAGACGCACGTCAGGACTATTAAAGGAACAAGAACATTTGTTTTCTGTTAACCGGAGTTAAAAAACCATGTGAAGTCATCAAAATAATTACCACAAGAAACAACGTCCAAACCAGATAATACTCGTCAATGAGGCTCAGTTCATTTATTTACAGAATAGTTTAACAAAATGTAATGACACATGGTGGCTAATTTCAAAAGGACACAAAGTCCCATACAAGGTTAAGCCACACACCCCACCCCAGATGAAAAAAGAAGAGAAGTTCCCTAAAACATGTAAAAGAAATCCAACAAGAGCACAGGGTTAAAGGATTAATCCTACGATATTTAAACAAATGATCTTATATGAACATACAGCTGATGTTGTCTTGATCAAAGACTAATCTTAGATCAAAGACCAATCTTCATTCAGGGATAAAAGAATTAAAGACCTAGATTGTTGGTATGTCAGGGGTTGAATAAGAGAACTCTGACATGTTTGTCTATTACATAAAAATAATAGAAGCTGTGTTACATTATTATGATCTAATAATATCACTCAATACAAAGAGTTTATGTATCCTTACTGCTCAATCGCATTGGAATGGCTGATTATCTTGCTTGTGAATTCATTCAGTCCCTCTCTTCTCATTTTTATAAACTCTGATCAAATAATTGAACCAAAACAAAACTTATTAGTCCATAGACCAAATGCAAAAATGGCCCCAAATAAATATTCTTCTTCTTTTATCTTTGTGCAAATTAGACTGAGTAGCCTTGATTGGCAGCCAAGATGATTTCTTTCAGTTTTACTCTGCTCACGACGCTATTCAGCTAATTTGCAAAAAGATAAAAGAATAATAATTATTGGCAGCCACTTTTGCATTCGGTCTATGTTCATTCTTAGATGAAAATAACAAAACAAACTTAAAATAAAATAATGCATAGTTCTACCCGGATCAAAGTTATTTCCAAGTCTTCGTTTTCCTGGTAATTTGATGTTCAATTCAGGATAAACTTTCTTGATCTGAAAGCAACACAAACCATTTAACACTTCACTTTTCAGTCTGTCTAATTGGGTTAACGTAGCAAGCAAATCTTGTATCAGACAGATTATGACAAATATTTGTCAGACACTTTCAGGCATGGATTGGCCCAAGGCTGCTTACAATGCAGCCAAAAGATGACATGATGGCATTGATGATGATGGTGATGATGAATGGACCATATCTGAGTGGAGGATGTAAACTGCAAGTTGCAGGTTTCATGTCATTGTTTCACCAAAGCTTCCAGAAAGAACCCAAACCTTTACTAATGCTAACATTAAGCCTAAAAAATAATATTTAAGCCTAAGGTTAGCATTTTTGTAAAGGTCTGGGTTGTTTCAGTTATAAATATAAAATAAATATTGCTAGTGCTAATCACCCTTACTTGCAGTTGAGGACTGAATTTCGAAGGGCGCAGCTCACGACATCGGGCTGAAAGTATATAAAGGCGCCTCTGGATCCGCTATACAGTTCATGTTTGATGTCGGAGCACAGCACCACAGCTAGATGTCAATTAGCTGTGAGTCGATTTTGATGAGGGAGGAAAACCGGAGTACCCGGAGAAAAACCCTCGAGTCAGGTTGAGATCGACTGAAACTCAGCCCACATGCTGGCCGAGGCCAGAATTAAACCCCGGCTTGCAGTGGTGGGAGGCCCGATAACCACTAACCCTGACTCCCCAAAAAACAATAACCTGCAACCTTTAACTGCAACCTGCACTTTACACCTTCTGATCTTTGAGAGGTTTTGCTGTACAAGTGCAGTAATGAGTTTTGCTACCTACACAGGCAAAATGAAATTTACAAAACTCAGTCTGTATTATAAAACATCAAGTCTCCTTTCAAAAAGGTGCTGACAACACATCTTCTCTTTTTAACCATTACCTTTCCTTTGTAAAAAACTTGTAACCTTTGAAAATGTACATTAAATCAGGGTTCATACTCTTTTAAGCACTTCACATTCCATGACTTTTTCCATGACCTTCTCTAGCTTTCCACAACCTTAAGTTTCACTGTCACGTAAGAAAATTTTCAAAACTATCCTTAAGTGAGGATTTTACTCTGATAAAATTGGAAGAAATTAACAACCTCTTTCTGCCCAACTTAGTGAAACTTCCAATTGTTTTATAGAAACTTGTCTTTATTCCATTTTATTCTTGTTTTGATGACACTGCATTGATTAATTTACCATACATTTTATAATTAACAACTATTCAGCGAAGTGGAGGTGGCTAGGGGTGGATATTTAAATATCCAATGCTAGCCACCGACACTGAGGTGAATAGTTGTTTTAGTATATACTAAAACAGTGAGATAATATACAGCACAAAAAATTAATTTGGATGTTTTCTTCACTTGTCACGGATGCAAATTGGGACGCCATTTTTTCCCCGAGTTGCTCGGAGGTAAATAGCACAGGATATTCGGAGTTTGACGAGCCAATCAGTGCACGAGTTCAACGCTATCCACTGTTTTAGTATATACTAATTATAATTTTCAACGACTTTCCATGACCGACCATAAAATTCCATGACTGTCCAGGTTTTCCACGATCCGTACAAACCCTGTAAATTTAAGACCCAACCGCACTAACCTTTTCATACAGATTATAGAATTCATTGTATCTTCGGAAAATGAAATAACTTCGTCCATCAGGAAGCTTGACAAGGACTTTATATACCTTAAGAAATGAAAAAAGGAAAATGATGGTAAAGTATATACCAATGCTTTTACTGGATGGGTAGAGTGGCATTAGAAGCCTGTCTGACAGTATACAGAAAAAAAATATTAAACTAAAGAAAACACCTTAAAAACCCAGTAGTTGTAACAAACCAGTTTGTTGGTGGCGTTGAAGGCCAGTGGAAGTCCTGACTCTTTTGGTTCAGCATTGGATGAAAGAAGGAGTCATGGGCCATGGCAAACCAGCTGGATCGTCAGTAGAGTCTCCAGGTGTGTTAAATTCTGTAGTTTAGCAGAGTTTTTTTTTTTCCAAAAAAGGGAAAGAAAACAGAGCTTCCTGTGGGGACCCAAATTAAAAAAAAAAGGAACCCAAGGAGACTCTGACAGAACCCAGGGTTCACTGTTTTCAAAGGACATGCTTGAAACAGCAACACAGTGGTTTGTATATAAATCTCTCAGGTAAAATGTTCGGAGAGAAGCAAATGGAGTGAAAACTGTGCAACTCACAGCCCTGAGGAAATGTAATAGTTGTCACATAACAATAATATTATTTTAAATAGTTTGATTCACAAAGGGTGTAGAGTTTATCCCAAAATCATTTAAATATTTAACAGCATCCAAAGAACACCTTGAACTAACGGAAAATACGTCATGTAAGACCATTTTGATGATTTTCTAAAAGGAAGCGAAAATAGAGAATAAGACGGAACTGACTGAAAGATAACTTTACTATTAAAGTTCACAACTACAGAAAAAACGTATTTACAAAAGTGCGATGACTTTGTAAACCAGCTAGGAAAAACACGATTTCAACTTTTTTTCCAGCTGATAGCTGTTCCCGAATGAATGTTGCCTTGCGTCGACAAATTTGCTGCAATTTTGAGATTGTGAATAAAGGAAGCTTGTAAAACGGCAAGATTATCGTGTTCTTCGTCGTAATCTGACAACGCTATCAGCTCCAACTTAAAAACAAACATTACAAGAAAAAACCCAAAAGCTATCACAGAAAATTAAAGGACTAACCGACGAAGATCGATTATTTTGTCAGTAGGAAAGTTTTTCCACCTTTTTACTTACCGTAAAACGCTTGGACTTGTCAGAGCTTAATGTCTCAGAATCTGGAACAGTTACACCGATCTGCTGAGACATTCCTGCTTAAGAGAACCACCCTGGATTTTAAACTTTCAAGTGTGCGTTTCCGCGCGAGCGACTTGTCAGGAAGAAGTTATTACTTTGTTCGCGGTTTTCGACGACAGAAACGGTACTGCAGCGTGAAATATAAACCTGAGATTTTACGAAAAATGACATATATGTCGATGACAATTTCCTGAAGAAAGAGTCATTTGTACTTACACCCTACAGTAAACAACCTTAAAACAACTTTTCCAAGATATGAATAAAAAGTTTTTTTTAAATTTCAGTGTGGGATTGGTGACTAAGGATGGGCCCAGTCTCGTTCCCAGTTTTCCTCAACACCGTAAATATCGAGGCGTTGCCAGGGCGTGGCCAGACTTGTTTTCGTCGGGCAATTTGTGAACACAGGTACTGAAGTGATCCTTTTTATCTGGACGATTTAGGTCATTGTCTCTTTTAGACGCCAGAAAAATTCAGGCGGCTTTCAACGTTGAAGTCGTCTGAATTTTTCGGTGTCTTTAAGAGACTATTTGCTTAAATTGTACTTGTAGACAGTTTTTTATCCAAGGGCCAGCTGAACAAAGCACAAGCGCCGGATCTTGGGAGATCTAACCAGCAAATAATATTTGGACTAAAAAGAAAATAATTATGTACGCCATTAAATCAATTAAATAAAATTAAATTAAATTAATTAAAAATAGTTAATTAAAAATAATTAACTAAAAATAATTAACTAAATTAAAATTAATTAAATTGTACGTCCAGACAAGTGCGAGGTTCATGTATTTGATGCCGTTTTTAATGGGATAAATTTGCTGATTGCTAAAGCTTCGGCTTGCTAACATCTAAACAGTGACTGCTAGTACATGTAATTAGCAGGGGCTGTCAACATCTTAACTTGTCCCGAAGACCTCGTAATATATTCACTGTTAACAGTTTGCCTTCGAACTGAGAGTCATTCAGGCGCAAGCGACGGCCAGGCTTTGATTTGGTGCGTCCTACGGGACAGGAAAATGAACCATATGAAATACCCGCTAAAAATGATTTTATAATTAAAGTAAGAGTTCATTCAAGATAACACAAATCTAGTTGATTTATTGGGTAAGCTTGTTTCCAGAGATGTCTGCAAAGGAAGTAGCGTGCTCGAGCACAATACTCCAATTTTGTCACGCTGCGTGGGTTTATATGATGTTATGCAGTCAGTCCAACATCGTGGAAACTGTAGCCTGCGTAGCTGGCTGGATTTTAACCTGCAATCTTGGACAAAACTGTTGAGACAGTGACACAAATTCACCTTTATTTTTACACACCGCTACTCGCACTCCCCTTCCCACTCCCCTCCCCCCTCAGTCAACGTTGCTACGTCTTGTCATCTGTCCTACAGTATATTTCCAACCATGCAAGATAAATCAACATTGAGTTTGGGGAGAGGGGAAAGAGCGGCTTTTAAAGGGATAATTTTCTGGAGTTCCCTAAAATGTCTGTGTGTCTCAAAAGGTTTTGTCTAAGATTGTGGGCGAGAGTGTCCTAGAGAGCAACAACAACAACAACAACAACAACAACAACAACAACAACAACATTTATTGTACCCGACAGATTTAAATAAAGTAGGTTACAAAAATAATTAAATTTAAATATGATAACTAAAAGGGTACCAGCACCCTGAAATATCTATAAAGTTAAAAATGTCAGGGCGCTGGATCAGATAAATTGAATTAAATGTTAACAGCGGAGGTACAATATGGAGAGTACATTTTAACTAACTATCGTACACACAAACGTAACACTAACACTAACATGCACATAAACGTGACAACTACAGTGTATAAGGTAATCTTAAAAATACAGCTAGAAAGAATATGTAATCTTTTAAACATTTTCGTAATATTTTAAAATGAACCTATTTACGAAGAGTATCATCAATATAATTTAAGATAATGTTCCTTAAGACTTAATTTAAATTTTGAAAGAGAGGCAGTTTTAATCTCTTCTTTAATTGAATTCCAAATCATATGCGCTCGAAATCTTATATTAAATTTACCATAGTTCGTTCTAACTCTGGGAAGGTAATATGATTGTTTCGCTGCAGATCTTGTATTATATTGATGAACCTCACTCACTTCAGAAAAAAAGGTATCAAAAACAAGAGGTAATAATCTATTTTTAAATCTATACATAAATAATGCAATATGATAGGAGACCAGGTCTTGTAGTTTAATAATATTTAATTTTTTAAACAAAGGACTTGAGTGCTCATCGAATTTTGAGAATGTCATGTAGCGTAAAGCTTTTTTTTGTAAAACAAAGAGAGGTTGTAAAGCAGTTGGATAGGTGTTGCCCTAGCAACAGCAGTTGTTATCTGCGATAAGAATTGCGACCCGATTTCCGTCGCTCCTCAACCGTTCGTAAACGTTCAACATTTGACCAACATTGGTTCAACAACAGTTGAACGGGTGTTGGGCAAATATTGTACGCAAAAACAAAGTTGTACGGAGGCCGTTCAAACGGTGCCAACATTGCGCCAACAAAAGAACCAACACTTTCGCGAAATTTGATCGCGAGGAACTAAGAACTAGAAACCAGACTCTCTCGTCCAGATGAACGACGTGCCGCCAGGTCAAAACTAATTTCCATCCCTCAAACTGACATTGGACATTTCGTCCAATTGCGTTTGGACGCAATATCCCATGTTAATATCGTGCCGCCATATTGATTTGTCGATCATGGAGCGATATGAGCATGCGTGTGTTCTACAATTGTTGAAGAGAGTAGTCAAGCGTCTTCAACACCATTCAACATTCTCGAGAACAAAAGAAAAGTTGAATCGATGTTGAATGAAAGTTTAAACCGATTTAAACTTGATTCAACACGCTTTCAACATTTTTTACGCTTTCAACAATGTTGGACGGCCTGTTCAAACGCACCGAACATTTGGTTCAACAAAGTGTTGAATGCATGTTGAAGCAAATGTTGAAACTGTTTAAACCGGCGGGCCTTTAGACTCACACACACGATACCGCTGGCTAAACAGGCAAGGCAAACTAATTGTTAAACTAAAGAAGTTCTGAAAATTGTGACATTCGCAATTTATGTTACTCACATTAATGTCATTCACAAAAGTCCGATTTCCCCGTTTCTGTTATTCTATCAACGTGAACTTGAGAAATGTTGTTTAATGAGCCTTCATGAAAATACTCTACCCTGGTTTCTATACAGTAAAAAAATGATGTATACACATGTCTTAGTAAACGCACGAGAAATATAAATAATTGTGTATCACCAAAAAGATTTAACTAACACGGCGTCGCTTTACAATCAGTTTCTGGACTTGCAGTAACTCGTGTAACACATCGTTGGCTGTTGGCCTTTGTCGAGGGTTAATGGCATTGCACTTGTTCATTATTTCCCTGAGCTGGCTTTTCACAAAATCACTTCCTTTTACTGTGCCAAAGATCTTGTCTGCCACCCAAGGTATTTTCCAGATGTCGATTTTTTCGTCGAATACCGGTCTTAATTGGAATGGCAAAGGTTCTGACAATCTAGGCCATCCTTGGCGCTCTGTCTCAAGCTGCAACGAAAGTGACACATTGGGCTTCCTGTGACATCCTCCTTGCTCAGTTACCTCTTCCAAGCCGTCGACGTCGTTTACAACCAACTGAAAATCGTCTGTGATCAAGTACTGATCCAATAATTTATCTAAAAATGGACTATCGCACATGACACGGACTCCAATTGGACTGTTGTGTAAATATCTCAGGACCTTTGCATACGCCACTATGAGTTGCATTCTTGTCTGTATATTGTTGTATTTCGAAAGCTCTTTGTGTTGAAAAAGTCTGTCTAGAAATCGAAGACTCCCGTACTTGTAGTACATTGTAACAATCTGGAAGTGTTAAATGAAAAAAAACCGATTAAGAATAGCGCCAGGGAAAAGAAGAAAAGCAAACTGTAAGGGCTCTAGAACTCCAATGCTCTAGCTCGAACAGACACCTTACAAACACACCTCTATCTTTATGATCGAAAACACGCTATAGTCTATAACACGCCATAGTCTATAAAATTGCTCTCTCGGCTCTTTACTGTAAGTGTAAAGGCAGTGAGATTTTTTTCTGATGCGACAGTGTATTACGGAACCCAAAGGAACCCAATGAAATGCTAGGCAGAAAGACTTAAGAATGTGCCAGAAAAATGAAAGTAAGGGAAAGGAAAACAAAAATTTTGCTCATTTGAACTTTTAGGTAGTTGGTAGTTGGTACAGTATAAAGAGTCAAATTCACGGATTGTAAAAAAATGTAAAGAAAGTTGAAATCATACAATTCCAAGTGGAAACTGAGTAGAGTCACAATGTATTGTGCTGATGAATGTCCAACAAACGTTATTCTCTACGTTCTCAAATCCCATATACACATCTTGTTTTCGATTTCTCATGGAACCGGGACATGAAAATGTTCCAAGAGAAATCGAAAGCAATGCCGATGCAATTCTTTTGGGGGTAAAAGAGGCGTATTATGGTGAATTTGTGGCTAAACTTCAGAATACCCGGCCACTTATTTGCATTTCATTGAATAAGAATAGGGAATTTGTTTATTGATTGCACAAAGACACTAATGAAAGTTCAAAAACGCTAATGAACCTGTACAAACACATTCATGATTGACAAATAGCTTGCTTTCGATATATTAAAATTCAGTTCTAGACAAAAGGCATCATCTCGAGGCTCTGGGGAATAAACTCATACAAATCCTTATATTTATTCCCCAGAGCCTCGAGATGATGCCTTTTGTTTAGGACTGAAGTTTAATATATCGAAAGTGGGCTATTCTATGCTAAATACGTTAATGAACGTTCCATCGCAGTCTTGAAACTCTGTTCGTGTTAATAGCTGTGGTTACACACACACCTTCGGTTTGGGGCCTTCCGAACGGTAAATGGCTTGGGTTTTGTTAAGCTAAGGTTTCATGTTACCCTTGGGAGTGCTGTTCAGGGTAAAATATAATTAGATATGAGTTCACTATCCTTGCAAATTAGTTCTGCTTTATGAGGATTGGCCAAGCCACCTCAGGGAGCAGATAAACCTTACTTTTCAGTTCAGGAACTGTCATGGGAAGTTCTTTTGTTCTTTTTTTATGTATCCATGGAAATAACCTTAGGGAAGTTTCGGTCTAGGGAAAGCGCTTATTGTATGCCTGTTCGCTCCAGGGAGCTTAGCCTCGAGACGTTTTTGACATAAACCGGGAGTGAGCTGAACTAAATTCCAGAATACCAGTCACTTATTTGCACATGAATGGCGTGTATAATTATTTTTAACTTGTGTTGACAAGACCACATTTTATATCGCTGAGTATCTTTTCATTATTACAGACGATAAGTTTCAAAATCTTAGTTCCGTCCATGCCTTCAAAAAATCGCGAGTTTAAACTCCCCATAGATGAGTTCACGCTAGTGCATCATGGGTAATCAGCGCAAAATGGAGAGAAATTCAAAGGTTTATGAGGAAGTTCAAAACGATGAA
>NC_090879.1:22780009-22787509 GCF_036669935.1 Montipora foliosa
TGTTTTGTTAGAGTTCTATAGTTTTGAACAGTTATTTTGATATTTTAGTTAATTCTATGACCATTCGATCAGTGCTGAAATTGCCTAAACTTGCGTGACCTAGCCCCTTTAACTATGGCAGCTTGACCGGCGGTAACGAAATTCGCTCTTCGTATACGGTGTTCAATGAAAAGCTGTCAGTCATCCAATTCAAATATCAAATTGTTCGTTAACCCAAACGATTTGTGATCACTAGCACTAGAAACGGCTGATTCACCGCTTAGATCGTCAGTGCCATTAATCTCAGACCCCTCATTTTTTATCCCTTGCACTTTCTCCTTTTTTACATCCACAGAATCAAGGGATTTTTCCCTAAGAACGTTGAATTCCGTTCCTGACTCAACAGGAGAGGTCCCGTTAGTTTGTTCAGAACTGCTTCCTTCGCTTTCCTGTGAATATTTCCGGGCCTCAGCTTTCAATTTTGCCTCTAGTTTTCTTTTCCCTTTTCCCTTTTTGTTGCTAAATACACGAACGTTCGGGTTTAAATTGAAGCGGACGTTCTTGCTCGGAGACTCCGGTGTCCCGTTGAATTCCAACTCTTCCCCCTGGGAATCATCGGTCGATGTACTGGATGTCCGCCTCAGTATTGATTTTCGAGTCCTCATTGCGTTATTAATAACATCAATTGGAACAAAATCATCTCTCTTTTCTGCCGAGGTGTTCATCACCTCAGGGTCCAAGCTCACGGATTCTTTCTTTTGATTTTCGCACTTTGCTTCGTTTGACTCGTCCAGGTTGCTAGAATCGGGTTTATTTTTCTGTGATTCATCCATAAGATCTGTGGCTGATTCCTCGCATGAAGTGAAGTTAACTCCCACGTGTTCCGTGTTTGATTCCACGTTGTTAAGATGTTCGCTACAAGTGGTCTCAACTTCAAGGCTGAGGCAGTCATCCGTGACAGAAACAACTTTTACGCTCGCTTCCGCGTTTGTCGATGCCTTGATTCACCACACAAAGAAAAAGAAAGAAAATAGCATTGAATACATTCAGATCTTTGAAATAAAGCAAAGATCTCACGAACTTGAGTTAAAATTGCAAGTCGCCTATTGTCTGCACCCAAGACAGGTGCTATAGTTGAGTACCAGCTGAATCAACTGAAGTCAGTATTCATATACGTGCTCAATTAAAGAAATGACTACAGGCAGATATTCACGGCAAAGGTCGTTTAAGTATAAAATATAATGCACACTGGTGCAAGGAAATCAATTTTGATTACGATGGTTAAACATTTTTAACGTTAGAAAATGAAATCTTTTTCCAGGCCGCCAATGAGTAATGATCTTTTTATTTCATAATGCCTGATGATGAATTAACTGTAGAGGCTGCACGAATTTAATACCGAGTCGACTTTCGCTTTAAAGATGATAAAAGGCATTTTCTGTACTGCGTCGTTTTTTCCTTTAAATCCATTAATTAGATCTGATTATTAAGTTGAAAAAATTATTAACGAGTAGACATCGATGAGACCGATAAAAACTTTTCGAGAACTAAAAAACATAAATAAGGAGCAGAAGCTAAAGCTACAACTTGCTCCTTTGGATAAAGAAACAACCAAAAAGGAAGCAAATACCAAATTGAGCAGAAAAGCGAGAGCGAACGCACATGGGACTAGCACCGAGTGTCTACGACTTCCATAAGTAATGGATAGAATTGTTTATTGTAACCTATTGCAACAAGAGCTGGACTATTACAAGGAGAAGTTGGTAGTTAACCAAAACAGTAATCGCAACGCTTAGACCGAAGAATACGTAATACTTAAAAATTTCGCGAAACGATCAGTAATAGTTGGTAGAATGGTGGATTTTTAACAATTCGATCGCGTGCAGTTGACTGAAGAGGAGTTAAGAATTCTGCTAGGAATTAAGGGAAAGATACGATTATCCCGGCGGATGACATCTATGGAATCAGAATGTGTTATTAACAAGAAAGGGGCACAGGAAGAGCGCTATGTGACAATTGTGGCCCAATTTATCCGCGTTACAAAACTCACCCAGGGATCCTGTTCGGCAATTTCTTTCATCATCAGACCAACAGTGTCCTCGGTTATAAAGAACTTTGTCTGTAAATTCAAAGCAAGTATAAAAAGTTGCTTTGCCTTTCATCTCTTTTCTCATCCGTCTACAATTCGAGGATTTTTCGAGTGGCTCCAATCAAAATTACTAGCTTAAACGACTCCATCTACCTATGTCAGCATTTCTTCCCTACGCAAATGACTTACAACATCCAAATGGACTAATGAAGATCTGGAGCCGAATAGATTTGCCCAGTCGCTGAACTTTCTTTTCTGCGGGAACTGTCAAAACTGGCACTCGCTTCCGGTGTGTATGCTGTAAGCATACTGAAGTGCTGGCCAATTCAAATATCTGCTTTTATCACAACTATGCAATTTGCCATTTAACTAAAAGATTAAAGTAATAGACCTTTTTACCGATGCGGCGGCCACTTTGATTTCTATTGTTTCGAATAGCTATTATGGGATGCCCATATGTATTTGCCCCCTGAGCATCCCATAATGTCTTTCGAAACAATAGAAATCAAAATGGCCGCCGTATCTGCAAAAAGGTCTATTGCAGAATACCTAGCTTCCCACGCAGACACTCTCAGGGCTTCGTCACGTGTTTCTCCCCCAAGAGGAGTGGTGGAGCCTAAGAGTGTCTGCGTGGAAGGCTACAGAATACCCGGCAACTCGAAATAACGCTTCCTAGTTCCGGGGTACGTTGCTACTAAGTGTCTAAGGGGGGGGGGGGGGGGGGATAGTGAGTGAGCGAGTACGCTATTACAGCGTAAACTGTGGCTACACGGCTACGTCGCTCCGCATCTTTGTGGCTTTGCCACGTAGCCATAACAGATCAGCCGCTTACACCGAATATCTAAGCCGCGAGTTTTTTAGAGTGGCCGAATATTCTACAGTTCAGCCAACAAAATTTTAAGGGAGATGGTGAAAATTTCACTTTTTAATCAGTTTCCTCGTACCAGTGGTCTTTTTGTCGCTTGTTTTATTTTAAACTTTGTATAGAACAATTGAGCTCAAACAAGAAAAACGAACTGCTGTTACCTCCAAATTTTCTTCTCCAGAACCGGCCTGAAAACTGTCCCACACACCTTTACAGGCGTCCAGTTTCCGTAGCGTCAAAACGAGATTTTCCTTGCTGACGTCAATATTACAGAGCTCTGTGTCAAGGTCATGCTCATCCGGGAACTGAAGGTACAGGGTGAAATCTGGGGAAGGCAGTTCTCCGGGCTTGGGAGTCCCGGATGGAAAACTGATGTAAGCCTGACAAAAGAACGGAAGGAAAAAGTTAGGGCGGAAAATATGAAATCCTTGCGATGGGGAGAGGAAAGGAGGGCAGGAAAAGATGTTACTGGAGATGGTTACCTTTTAATGCGGTAACACAGAATTTGCACTCTTTTACCTCTCCTTGTATACTTTCCACCGATATGCAGCAAGATCGACGGATGCCAGCCTAACCCTGACCCTTCTAGCTTAACCCTAATTATCCAGAAAGGGGTACCACGTGAACAGTCACCAAAACTGAACCATTTTGAAAACAATGCTTCGACCTTAAAACTGTAGATCAGCCACAGGCTTGAAAATACTTTCCTTGTTGATCTGGAGCTCTATTCTGTCAGTTTTCATTCCTATTCATTGGATTCTCTTTATAGACGGGAAACCGTGTGATAGACCTAATCGGCTAACTCAATGTTGTACCCAATTCAAACCCTTTGGGAATAAAACGTTTTGTTCCAGGTATTTCCATATCATTTACATATGAATGCTACATTATCATGCAAATACAACACACAAAGAATCTTAATCCCGGGAGATTTGAATTGGGTACAACATTGAGTTAGCCGATTATGTCTATTATCAGATGTCCAAAGTCCTTTTGAGCTAAGTTGATGAGTGCTAACATTTTGCCAACTCATTTATTTCACAAGTATACGTGATTGTCCAATGGGGGGAACGGGATGGAAAACTAGTTTTAAAGCGTAGGCACCGGTTACTCAATGCAAAAGTTGATTGGTCCATGATTTAACGTATTCGGGCAAACTGACCTTGTTTTTGTTGAAGCCGAGTGAGATCGACTCAAGGGCGATATTTGGCACATCGATGACAAATGTGATTACATCATTGTCTTGGTGATAACTGTAGGGGGGACAGGTGAAGAAACAAGGCGACGAGAAATCTGCAAAGGGCAATCATGATAAGGTAAGTGAAAGAATTATTCATGAGGCAAGGTTCTACCTTCGGGATATGGTGGAAGTGACTTGATACACTTCTTAGGTTGCACTGATACAACTCTACCCCTCTTTTTCCCAGTTACAGTTCCCGTGCCTCAAAATGAAGGATTAAAACCCTCTTTTGCAACTTTCGATTTCCAGTCACGTGGTCACGGTATCTCTCAAGTGAGATTTCGAACTTTTACTTCCCAGCTTGGCAACTTCAAGTCCTGTCTGTACATGGAATATGGTTGCCGTCAGTCAAACTCAAGAGTTAAATCTCCCTATTCGCAAAAACACAAATTGCAAGTTTGTGTGTTTCAAGCATATTTATCTCATTCTCATTTACTAGAAAATTCCTTCGTGTTCAACTTCACCAAAATTGTCTAAAATAAATTCTAATATTCAGGGTTAAGCACCGAATTTCAGATTTGTCGGTTACAACAACACTTTCTCTTGCTCGTTAAGTCACTGATTATGTGACTAAGTTCTAGCTATTTGACTGTCTAAACAATAAATGAATTGGACGTACCCATAGAGCTGTTAGGAATCTTAAACCGAATATCTAAGTCGTCTGCCACCTCACTTTCCAGTTGTTGTTGATTGTCGTGTTTGCTAGCGATGTCAGTTTCTGCTGATGACATCTCGATATTTTCCACTGGGGTTCCCGAAAAGTCTCCTTTGCTTGATGTCGATGAAATCTCAATGATATTCTGTGAATTTTCTACTCCTGTTGCTGCATCAGTCGCTTCTCCTCCGTCAACTATCTCGCCCTGTGAAGTGAATGGCATACGGTTTACCGCCACTGCTTGAAGCCAATTAATTGTAGCCCAAGATCAATGGCTTGGGCTTGTTGATCTTTTACTCAACTCCAAGGAGGTTTTTCTCCGGGTATTCTCATAACCAACATATGCATTTGCTTTGTTTTGCTTTAATTTGATTTCAATGAGGGAGGTATACAGTATTTTCGTGACTTGTGATCGGCTACGCTTTTACCCCTGAAATACCTAGTGAAGTCCATGGTATTCGTGAAGCGTGATTTTGCAATGGTTTTCCGTGAAACGAGAATAACTGTTTTAAGTCTCTGTGACCAGCGACTTTCCCGTTGTCTTTGTTATTTCGTGAATTGTGAAATTGTGAATTGTGATACGCGCTCTCGAGCCCTTCTTTACCACCCTTTTCAATTGATTTACAGTTTCCCCTACGAGTAGAGCATACGAACTCGGCTATTCAACTTATTGAGACTTTTATAAAGGGATTGTAACCGTTCTTTTTGTCAACTGCACCAACATGACGCGGAGATTCAAATTTCTGAGCCCAAGTCACCCAATTACGCGGCTGAGTTTGATGGTCCTCTAATCAGCTCAAGACTTTTCACCCAACACTTCAGCTTTCACCCTTAAAACGCTAGCTTGCAGTTGATTGTATCTCAAGATAACCCTGACAGTGATGGCCTTGGACATCATGGGTGTGTTATCAGTGACTGAAGTGACAACATCATCATCACCATCATCATCGTACTTTAAAATAATTTTATCACAAGTTAAGAGTTTGGCTTCTGTCCCAAGCTTCAGGATATTGGATTGTCACCTATCGCTATCAAATGGTTTCGCAGCTATCTCCTGTCGCGCTACCAAGTTGTTAAAATTCAAAATGCTATTTCAGCTCAACTTCCTATGACTTGTGGCCTGGAGTGCCACAAGGAAACATTTTGGGACCGCTGCTCTTTAGTATCTACACTAATGATCTTACAGGTGGCGAACAGGCCACAATCTGGTGGGTACCCTCTGTTTGACACAGTGTGACCTTCCCCCCTTTGAAAAATCCTGGCTACGCCCCTGAAATTTCAACCTACAGGACCGGGTAAACGCGACTGATAACTGGACCTTTAGAAATCAACTTCTTAGAGCGAGTTTCAATTGAGTGTCGTAAAACCAAAACCAAAGTAATTACTTTGGCCAATCAAAAAGGATGGAGACAATCCAGTAAACCAATCAAAACTCGAAGTAATCACACGTAGCCGACACAAAGCGCGGGAAAATGTGCACACGCAAGCAAAGATTGGTTTTGGTTTCACTTCTGATTGGCTGCAAAAAAATGGCGCGAGAACTTTCAACCAATCACTGAGTGAAATAAATGCAAAACCAAAGCAATTCACCAATTACTTTCGACACTCAATTGAAAACCGCCTATAAATCCTAGTAAATCTATTTTAATTATTTTTGGCAACAGAGCGATGGTCAGCAAAGTAGAGGATTTTCATCTAACTTTGTCAGGAAAATAAATTACACCGGCCGCCGTTGCTAAGGATCTGGGAGTCATTCTGCATCCCTGCTTGACATCTCTATTAACTATGTTGACATATAATGATCATATAGCTTCAACAGTGTCCAGTTGCATGGCGCGCCTAACTTTAATCGAGTTAGACATGCTTTTGACTCAACCACCTTAACTATTATAGTTAATGCCTTAGTCTTTAGCAAGCTATATCATTGCTGTAATGTTTGGAGCAACACCTCCGGGTACAACTTAAGTAGGATCCAAGCTGTACAAAACTTCGTGGCCCGTATCGTCAGCAATTCAAGGAAATACGACCACATTTCCCTTATCCTTAAAGATTTAAAGTGGCTACCTGTAAGACAGCAGTTGTATTATCGCCACACAATAATGACCTTTAAATGCATGCCAGGTTGCGAACCAGGAGCCAGTTGTTCAAAAGCCGATTAACGCTAATCTCAGGTTAAAATTTAACAAATGAATTTTATTCTCTACTCCCAAATGCCGTTCAAGGCTGATATTCGGTAAAACGTTACATTAGAAGAAGTCAATCTTGAAAAATAAAAATAAGCACAGGACACCTTCACCAAAACGTTGAAAACATGAAACAAAAGTTTACGCTAATCCTGGATTAAGTTAATCGGCTTTCGAACAACCGGGCCCAGCCTCTTTATTTTCTAAATATATTCAAAGAGCTACCATCACCAAGCGTACAACGAGGAACTCCCAGATGCTAAATATTCGTTTGTACAAACCGCCACAGAACAAAGAACTTCCTATTTCAGGACAGTCAAACTCTGCAACTCACTGGATTTCTACTCTTAAGTTTCTCTTCAAATTTCCCTTGGCACTCTCTTAAATGTTAATATTACTAGCCAGATGCTAAAAACAAACACCTACCGTTTGCTCCAGGAAGCAAGGCATGGGTGAAGGTAAAACAGGCAACGTTACGATTAATCTTCT
>NC_090879.1:22792509-22815009 GCF_036669935.1 Montipora foliosa
ATACAGCTGAAATGAAATTATTTCATAACATTTGTTCAGGTATCATCAGTTACTTTGTACCTTGCACTAAACCAGAGCTTATTAATAAAACATGCCAGTATTTGTATTTAGGTGTACCCTAAAGAACATTTACGCAGAATCAAATTATCACTTGCAAGCAATAATTGTTGATGCATTGCACTTTCATAGTATTTGTACCTCAGTACTCTTTGATCTAATCACTGTAGCAGTCTTGACTCCCTTGAACTTCATCTTTGGAAATTTAAGGCCTGGAAAATACAATACACCGATAAACTAAACAATGCTGAAGCAAACTTGCCTGATAAATGAAAGAAATAAAGAACTTAACAGCAACAATTGTAAGCAAAGAATGTAACTTGGAAAACTGTGAGTGCATGCTCCCAACAGGGCTCTCACATAATTGGTGATACTTATTCATCTTAAAAGGGGTACACCATGAAACCTTGCACAGTAAAATCTTTCTTTATGACCTTTCCTCATTCTCAAAAATATCCCTCAAATTTAGGAGAATGTTATGAAGAAGGAGAAGTCAAATATAGTAAAGTTTTGGTCATTCATAACTCTTTTGGTTTGAAGATGCTGTATCAGCTGTCTACAGGAAGACCAAAACAGGGTGACAGAGCCCCTTTAAAATTAAAAGAATAATTTTTAAGCTAATAATAGTATAAAATAAAATAAAATAAATTATTTGTTACATTTCCCTCTTTCACCTCCCAATCTCTGAACTAAAATTTACTAAAGGCTAAAGATGTAAGGATTGAGACCCCACAAAGATTATGGCCACTCCACTTACTTTTCTTGTCCAACGTTGCTTTAAATTCTCTCAGTATTCCATCAATTGCTGTATCAATCATCAACTGTTTAAATCTTTTGTCCTGTGATGTTAAAAAAAAATATTAACAGTACATGCTTGGGAATTCTCAAGTGCTTTTATTCAGTGATAAGTTATTATTAATCTACTGTTTGTGTCAAAATGAAAGAAACAGTCTGAGATGGGTTATATTCTGTATCTATATCTGGAGCATTTTATATCAATAATACATGTATTAATGGGCAATGTGCACCAAACTATCTCTGGATGACATCTGACATTCATTAATACTTTACAAGGTAACAGTGCAAACAACTACAATACTCAGATCACCCCTGAAAATCCCAATTAAGATATATAATGTCACCCAACTAGACTGTCTTTTGAATCAAAATTGAAAAACGACCATTCTGAAATTTAGATATGGATATGTGTTAGGTGATTAACCTACTATATCTGACAGTTTTTTTGCATCTAACCACAGTGTTAACTGATGCCCACCACCTGAATGCCTGTAACAAGCAAAGCTAATAAAAAACTATCACTGCATTACCTCTTGGCCCTTGTTGTAGGTATCTGGGTGAAACACAGCATCGTAAACCACACATTTCTTTCCCGCTGCATTAAGGAAAGTGAAATAGTATTGTATTATGTCTGTGAAATTATATATCGCCTCTGAGGTAATCGTTTTGTCCAGCTTAATAGTACAGATGCACTTATAGGCAACTTCAAGTGATTGAAATCTTCATTTAAACTCCAAAGTTGTTGGACAATGTTAAACATCAGTAACAAAACCAATCCATAACTTTTGAGAGCCAAAGCACATCTTAAAGTTAAAGTATTATACGGTGTATAATATGTTTTTCTGACAAAATTTGAGTTCTCAAAAAAGGCATGGGGGAAAAAATCAGGTTGTGCACTCTTTCAGTGGAACTAAAGTGGTTGCTCTTACCTCTATCAATGTCATCTCTTGGGGGTGATAAGCTGTAAGGTATGTGCCACTGATGGCCAGATTTCCTTAATAAGCAATGATAGGAAACTGATAAGCAACTCCCACAACTTACTATTGGCCTGCCAGCAGACTCGTTAGTTTTTATTTATGACAGCATGAGCTATTTTGTAACCATGAATGTGACTCAAGAATTAGCTGCTTGAATGGCTAATGCAGCTCTAGCTGAAGAACCCGCTTTTAGCCTAAATGATTTACAGCCGAAACCCTACAAACCGATTGAGGTAACCAAGGAAATGATATGGATGCTATATTTTTTTCCAGAGATTATTCATTTTATATGTTGGGCTCCTGTTGACAGTCTAACAGCCTTTGCTAGTTGCTTAGTTGGTGCTCAAGTGAAGCTATGATACTCGCAGTTGCGTAGAGAAGTCTGAAAATTTCAGGACTTCAATGGGGTTTGAACCTGCGACCTCACAATACCGTTGCAACACTCTAACCAACTGAGCTATGAAGCCTCTGACATTGGGAGCTCGTCATTTGTGGATCCAAGTATTCCCGTGAGGAATAAATCAATGAACAAAATGATATATGAAATGAACTATTATATTATTGAACTGCGGATGTGAAATCAAGTGAAGCTATGATCCTTGCAGTTTAATATGGAAACAATTTTAGTAATTGTGTAGGGGAGCCTGAAACATTCAGGACTTCAACGGGGTTTGAACCTGTGACCTTGCGATACCAGTGCGACGCTCTAACCAACTGAGGTAAGAAGCCACTGATGTTGGGAGCTGGTCATGACAACAAAAAACAATGATACAATGTATATCAGAACATCAGCGCTGTAAATAATTTTTCTTTATTCACAGGACATATGTCCTAAATCAAATCTTCATTTTGGTCGGGCATTTGACAAATTGGACCAGACATAATATTATTTATTGACTGACAACACCTTGAAGAAGATAACTCAAGATGTGCTGGTGAGATGTTCGGTCATCGTGTCTGATCATAATGTGAAATTGGCTGGACATTTTCAAAATGTGGTCGGACAATGTCCGATGACGGACTGTTATTTCCAGAATAACTAGAACATGCATAGTGTAGTGGATATCGCTTGCGGACTGCAACCCATACTCCGAGCTCAAATCCAAGCTCGTGAGCTCCAAAGTTCTGTCAGCTTTCCATCCATTTTTGGTGGGTAAAATGAGTACCAGTATTACTGGTGACAAGTTGTGCATGCGACGGAATTGGAGTAGCATCCACCCCTGCCATACGTAACAGCAGAAGCTAAAGAAAAAGGAGCCTTCGGGTTGCCTTTGATTTTGGTCAGCCTCTTGTGTTGTCTAAACAATGATATTATTATAACCACTCAAGATTGCTTTATCAAGTGGATGGTTACATCTTTGACCTTTCGAACAATCGAGGCTACACGTACAATAGCCAGGTGTATGTTTCTGTTCACATTTCCTTACTTTTTTCCATTCTCCTCCCTGTTCACATATTGCGAAGAAGCCTTTGCAATGTGCTGATTGGAGCAAATGTTGATAAATGCTTTCACTCCACTGCTGCAATCTGTTGTCTTAACCACATAACCATCCTGAGAAGGAAGAAAAACTTACATGGATAAGTATTTTAATTTAAATAACTTTTTTTACCCAGAAATCTAACATTTTGCGCCTGTAACCATCATGCAGCCACGCCCAATGAGCCCACAAGAGACAAGTAACAACAAATTATTTTCATTACCTCTGGATTCACAAATTTGATATCCATTCCTTTCATTTTTTCCATCTGTGTTATTTCTTCTTCATACTTCTGCAGACAATACAATAAGACAATATTGTGTCAAGAAATGGTCCAGTGCACTATATTTACGGTATTACTGAAATATTCTGGCTAGTATCTGATACAACTCTTTGACAGTGCTTGCAAATAACTGACTGCGCCTTACCTAAGGCCAAAAGTAAAGTAAAAAGTCTCTGCTTATGAGCCAGAAGGCCCATCAGGCCGGCACTTATCTCTGGTTTCATTAGCAATGAAGCGACCAGGAGTATTTCTACTCCCCCCTGGATGGGATGCTAGTCTATCGCAGGGTTACCCCCAGCATTTCGCCGGTACCGATTTATACACCTGAGTGGAGAGAGGCACCGTGAGAGTAAAGTGTCTTGCCCAAGAACACAACAAAACGTCCCCAGCCAGGGTCCGAACCTGGACCACTCGATCCCAAGTCAAGCACTCTAACCATGAGGCCACCGCGCCTCCCAGGCCAAAAGTAATCTTGTTTTCTTCTCAATGAACAGCCTCTCAAGTAGTGAAAGGATGTTTTAAATGTTTGTTTGGTTCACAGTATTTTGTGATTGCAGCAGAGAGGACCTGAATTACACAAAATACCCTTCGAACCTTCTTGTTTTCTGGGTCTGATATCTCTTTTGCATATTCCACCAACAGTTTGCGAAACTCCTCGTCCTTCATAGCTTTTTCAAATTTATCAAGCTCCTGCAAGGAAAAGGTAATATTATTGCCTAAAATGCATGACAACCAAACAGAAATTCACTAAAGAGTCTAGAGAGGCCCTATGATACACTTACTTACTGACCGAGTCAGATTGGGCAGGCAGAAAAACATTTGGCTCTTGGTCACAGCACATACATGGACTTCAAAGCCCTTGCTTTGTTTCCCATGAGCTTAAACCCAATATTTTCCCGTCCTACTTGGTTAACAGCCACAAGTGACAAGTGTGACTGTATGTCTGAAAGTATATCTATGTCAGACTTGAAAGTAAAATAATGAAACCCTATGGATGTAAGAGTTTTTTTATGAACTGTAAAAATAAATAATTATGCTTTGCCAGGCAGCCAAAATATGTTTCTTACTTTATGCATTTTTTCCAAACCAGGAAATAAATATTGCAATACGAGAAGTGAGAAATAACTGAAACAAGGTGAAGACAGCACTTGTACCATACGTGAACACCTATTACATTTAATACTGAAATTAACACCTTGCCAGAACGCCTCAGTTCTTGCGATATTTGGAGAAAGGGGTAACCTAACCTCTTTGGTCATTTTGAAGTCCTTCTCATTGCTGGTTTGCGACATTTTAAACTCTTTTTGGAGGAAAGTACTTCTGCAAACAACTCCAGTAACGCAATCGTTTTGTTTCCTTTTCGCAAAGCTTGGCTGCTTAGTCATGATCGTCCCAGTCCTTTCCGAGAGCACTATCTGCTAGAGATGGGAAAGCGTATATTCGTAGGCTGAATATTGAAAGGAAGGTAAGAGTACATCCAGCATATCAAAACCCTATGAAGTCATAAAGCAGTATTTTCTATCGAGTTACAACAAGACGCCTCATGGACGCGTACCGGGATGAAATGCGTTGCATGGTTATTTCCTAGCCAACCGCGAGTAGTTCCAGTCCTTTGTGGCGGTTAACGACTAGTTCGAAAGTTCATTTAAAAGTACAATTTTGTCCATTTGCCCCCACAAAGGACTGGAACTATCCACAAATAATTTGTAACTTGCGGCTGCTCGTTGTCGGTTTCTTACCTTCGGCTGTACTCACAGTTCGATATCGAGAACATTCCGTACCTGGTTTGTCTTCGTAGACAGAAAACCACAAAATAAAATATATCTCGTGACCCCCTTCCTGCCATCACGTTCGGCATGTGTAGTTGCAGTTTTTACCGCAAGAGTAGCCTCTACTCGATAAGTGAAATCCATCTCTGAGGTTGATTTTATTAAACTTTAGAGACCAGCGTTAAAACAAGGTGGGTGAATTCAGTTTTAGCGCTTGAGCACAGAATTGTCTTGCAAAACGTTTAAAGGCAACTATTCCTCTGACCTCACTGAAACCGCGGTTTGTGGTTCTCAGAAAACGCCAGGTGCTTCAGGATATTTGGAATAGACCAATTCGGCTAACTCAATGTTGTACCTGATTCAAATCTTTTGGGAATAAAACGTTTTGTTCACAATATTTCCATATGAATGCTACATTATCGTGCAAAGGCAATACACAAAGAAGATTTGAATTGGGTACAACATTGCGTTAGCCGAATTGGCCATTTCCAAGTTGCTGTTTGTCTCGGTTTCGAAGTGAGTCTTGATGCTCAACTATTCAAAGGGAAATGACTTTGATTTGCATAAGAATACGCAACTCATTTCCATTTGAATGGTTGTGCACCAGGACTCGCTTTGAAACTGAGGCATGTAGCAACTCGGAAATGGGTTATTGGTCTATTGGCTGCATTTTCCATCTAAGAGAACTTCTCAGTTCATATGAGTAAGTTTTCTTTATTTTTGTTAATTTATTATCTTTTATTTTCTCTGTCTTTCAAAACTTGTATTATAGAATAAAAGCCGTAGTCTGAGTGAGAAACTCGCATACCGACGAAGTACTCATCAAGAAAGGAGAAGGTTGCAACCAGGTCTGAAAGTCGGAGGCGTTATACAATACTTTATTAAATTCTCGCATAGGGCTTTTCAGAATTTAATTAAAGCTTTAAAAATTTAAAAAAAAGTTGTAGTAATATTAAATTACGGGCAGAAACATACTTATTAAAGACAACGTTTCGGTGTCCTCATGACACCATCATCAGGTCAAATATAATATTTTACAGATAACTCGAATATTAATGTCCAAGATTAAGTTCAAAGTCCCTAGAGGCTAGGTGAAAAGTTTTGCCTTTATCGAGTCACTTTGGATATTCAGACACGGTTTGTGCTCGCGAATAAGGGTATGAAATGTTCCTTATTCGCGAGCACAAACCGTGTCTGAATATCCAAAGTGACTCGATTAAGGCAAAACTTTTCACCTAGCCTCTAGGGACTTTGAACTTAATCTTGGACATGAATATTCGAGTTATCTGTAAAATATTATATTTGACCTGATGATGGTGTCATGAGGACACCGAAACGTTGTCTTTAATGAGTATATTTTTGTGCCCGTAATTTTTATCATCAAATCCATTACATTATCATGTTTGATAGTAATATTAAAATATCTGTAATAATCATAAATAAAAAACTATTATTAATTCTCCACAAAAATTTTCTTTAACAATCTTAGGTTCGGCTGATGGACATGATCAATATGGAGAGCAAGTCAGAAGGGATGGAGATTAACACGTATGGTGGTGATCGAAGAACGGACGGAGATCACCAGCGATGCGAGATGCATGGCAAAGGTTAAGAATAGAATTGGAAAGGCAAAAGACACTTTCAAAGAACTGGACAGCATACTGCGTTACAAGAAACTACCTTTCAGAGGTAGATTTCACGTTCTCAGATGCTACATTTGGTTTCCGTTGCTTTACGAGTGCGAGGCTTGGACAATATCAGCGGATTTCATAAAGAAGAATCAATACTACTTAAGCAATACAGGACGTTTTCTCTGTTTCCATAGCCTCATCTAAACACGAGGGGGAGTTGGGAGACTTCGAGACAGTTATGCAAACCCGAGACGCAGTCAAATGAAGGAAAATTCTGGTTTTTTTTACTTCTTGATTGAAACAGATTTTCATACCAGCCAATCAAAACGCGCGTCTGACAATACATATCATCACATCATATCATATCATATCATACATCTTTATTTACCCTAGGATTTTTAGAGTTGCTTGGTGTAGCTAATATCTCCGAGCATTTACCCTCCCAACCACGATACATCACAGAAGACAGACCAATACATAACCAATCAAACTTCGTGTGATGTCACTGCCGTGTTTCCATACTCTCATCTAAACACAGCTATTGACCAGTGAGAGTGCGCGTACTATCCTAATTATTTTATAAAAGAAATGTGGTTTCTGCGAAAAATACAGCGATTTGATACATGGCCAGAAAAACAAACCAGGAAGTGCTCCAGAAGCCAACGCAAGAGGGACTGCTCCTGATGGTTTGCGTGCGTTGTTTCGCTCCAGATTTGCAATGTTTTTATAGTTAGGGATCTCCAGCCCCACCCCCCACCTCTTGATGCATCGCTATGCATTCATACTTCCGTGCAAACGTAATACACTCGCAAAGAAGCAAACAAACAAGAAAACAAAACAGTTTTTAATAAAAACGAAGTATCACAGATCCTTTAATTCTTCCTGTTGTGTTTAAATTTGCACTCTCAATGAGATTTTAATAAAAATGCGTTTAAATGGTAAACTTACACAGGGTTTTAAGGGTTTGTTAGCATATTGATAAGTTCTCTGTTCTTAAATAAATAAATAAACTTAAAATAAAGTGGTCAAGGTTAATGTTAAGCAATAAATCTCGATTAAATTTTCAAATAAATAAAACTCCTTTGAACATTGCTAACGAAACTAATAAAGTCTTGTTCGCTCTTCTATGTAAACCAATTCGTTTCTGACGTCTCGAGAGCCGTAAAAGGGCCTACGAGCTAACATTTTAGGAGCGTAGTTTTCTCCCTGTATAAACAGGATTTCAATTTTTTGGTGCAAAGAAAAAGCCTCTCTGCTTTTTCCGTCTCATTATGCTGTACAAGAAATATCAAGCTTCTAAGTTTGTGGTCTTGGAGCTTACAACTCGCAGATCTCTCTCAGGAGTTATAGTCATAAGCTCCAGCCTAAATACTGTTAATTTACTAGCCATTCTTACTATCCCGCATGCGACACAACCTCGTTTTAAAGATGGGAGAGGAAAGAGCGTGGAAGCGAGGTTGCATATAAAGTAGGAATGCAATGAGTGCAGAGATCCCGCGCCAGATTTTACTTGGGAAAGAAAATGATCGAGCCATGTTTCTCTAGAAAGGTTAACTAAGCAATATTTTCAACTAGGTTGACTAGTAAAGTGCACAAGCTAACAGCCAGAATCAAACTACTTACATGTTTGCACAGAAATCTCAAAAAGTAGTAAAAAGTCTGTAACACCAAGCAAACTGTGAATCCTAAAACAATATTCGTAGACGCTTTCCTGCTTGCAATCTTCGTGACATTCACTCTCTAGATTGAAAAGTTTAACGTTTGACTAAGGAGGATGCAGAAGCAAGCAGACGGTAACTACCAATCACATGAACAAAAAAAGAAGAAGCTCGTTTCGATGACTTGGATGCAAAGTGAAACGTACAGGTTAATTTCGGCTTCAAAATTCACTTGGTATAAAGACATTGTCGACTGCTAAATCATTTGCATAGAGCCATTTTCATTTGCATACCGTCACGATGACGTAGTCAAGCAAATGACTGAGCAAATCACAAAAGCGAACACTGGCGCGGGAAAAAGAAAGTCGCTATTGGTTTTCTTGTTCGTTCTGATTGGTTAAAAATAAAGAGCGACATTTTCAAGCAAATCATCGCGTGCAGTGAAGCAAAGCATTCAAAGGCTACTTTCTGACAGAGTAGAAACCATCCTAATAATGCTAACACCATGATGCAGTTCTAAATCCACATCCTCACATCTTGTACCACAAAAAATATCGCAAGGCTTTACGATAGATGAGCTAATTGTTTACCATACTTATAAATAAATAAATAAATAAATAAATAAACATATAAATACGTGTGTTTTCATACGAAAACAAGCGTGCAGCAGTTTCGGTGAAAAATGTTCGAAAAAAAAGCACTTCATTCAGTCAAAATCTGAATTTCGGCTGGGATAGAAAACTTTTCAGTGGCGTCAAAATAAAGCAAAATCGTAAAAGGCCACTAACTGATGAGAACTTTTGGAGCCATGTACAGTTAAACCTTGACGGATGGTTCCTCCAAAAGCTTATATTAAAAGACAAATTGTTTGTTTAGCAAAAAACGTTTTTTAAAGACCTCCCTCAAACAACCACCTTATCATTGCAAAAATGTGGCAAAGCGAAAGCAAAAAAGCTATTAATAGCCGAGAACCTTTTGAGATACTCAATGAAATACACATAAAAAAGCGAAAAAGTCAATCGACAACAGTTTTCATACAAGGCACATTGGTCTCCTGAACTGGAGATCATTTAAACTGAATTGACACGTCTTCATAGCGCAATAAAGGTACCGTTATAAGGGAACACTGCCTCCTATTTGTAAAGATAATCTCGTTGTCTTCACATTGTCAAAAAATTTATGTCATAATTGAGCGAGTGTAAGCCACACGTTCTTATTGGTCAATTCAGAGGTGATAGAAAAATCCTATTCACTTCCGAGTACCGGAAGAGTAACAAAATGGTTTTCCCTTAAAGTGGTAATTTTCGGTGTTTTAGTTATTGTACTTGAGTGCTGTAGAATAAAAAAATTATCCAACTTCATGTCGGTAAAAGTGGTGGATATTTGCATCCACTTCGGTGAATAATTGCAAATTATCGGGTAACGAACAACTAAGTTCGCGAAATCTACCCATATATGTGTATCGATTTTACATTGTAAAAAAGTACTTCAGCACTTATCGGCTATCAAACAACCAACTACTATAGAGCGGTTACCTTGCATTCTAGTCTATTCTGCATCACACAAATATTCCAAAACCGTTTTTGGCAATCATGACCTCTGATTGACATTTGCGTTCCTGATGATCTGCGGGTGATCTCTTTTCACCATCTTCACCGAACAGCCACTCCTTCGTTTCGAAATAGTTTACGGGATTGTGAGTAAAATCATATGTGTGTCTCTTTTTCGGAACAAAGCCAAGATCTTTGTTGCCATGGTATCTTGCTTCATCCATTGCAATCCTACGATGATTGGCATTTCGATAAGTCCTTTTGTAGCTTTGTATAGTTTTTCCAGGTTTCTGTCTGTTGTGAGAATATACAACATCAGGAAGACTCGCAGTTCCAACTACCCCTCTGCGATCGCTGTGAGAATGATGCCGACTCGGTAAGCTGTCAACAGACACATGTGGTCTGCCTCCAAGCTGTTTCCCTTGAAAATTCTCATCACTGGAAAGTCTCACAGAAGAGAATCTCCCAGGCGCCAGCTCTTTTGAAAGGAATCTTTTCAAACGTTTTTTCTTGATAAAGTTCTCTCGCTCGGACCCACTGTTGTTCACCTCTGGTTGAAACTCGCCTGTTGAACTTCCCCCCCAGGACTTCAAATCTTGCCTCATGGGAACGTCAGTTTTCGTTTTTACAACGAGCTCTTTTGTCAACGCGTCCGGAATCGGCGATGAATCACATTTATCTTCAGGGATACAAGTATTTAAAGCCACTTCTGTATTTATTAAAAACGACTCCTCCACGTCTTCCTGTATTTTTGCCATTCGATCGATTGATCGTCGTAGAGATCCGTACTTTCCCGGCCGTAGCGTGGTCACAACAAAGTTATCAAACTCTCTGCGCTTACTTCGTCGATACCTTCGCTCTCTTTTTCGTCTTCCAGAGGATCGAGGGACATTTGATAACTGAGAGAAGTCAAATGTGTGTCTCTTATTAGTGTCTTCCGCTTCTGGCGTGGAGGCGAACTCGTTTTTCTCATCCTCTATCTCATCGTATGAGCGATGCCGCTTTCTAAAGTGATTGCTTTCGCTACTTACGTCTGTGGACTCACTCTCATGTCCGTCCTCTCCACCGGACCCAGACCCCAGTCGCACAAGTCTTTTCTCTTCCCTTTCAAGTTCCATTTGCTCTTCAGATGACACGCTGCTCTCCATATCTCTTCTTCGTTGATTCAAGGTGGATGATGGCGACAACGCAGCATCCATAAGCAGCTCCACGAAAGCATAATCGCCTGCCTTTGATGGCGAGATTTTAGGGTATTCAGTGGTATCTCCCAGATATTCACTTGTCAACGAATCTCCTTTGCCTTCCCCGAAAGAAACTGGAAATTGAGCATTCACTCGGGTTTTCTGTGGCGTGGACTCTGCAGAATTAGCATCTGGTTCATCCGAAGCACCGCTGACGTTGGCTTTTAACGGCGAATCCCGTTCGTCGGAAAATATTCCCTCGTCGGCAGCTCTCGGAGTTAATTCCCTGGAATAAGACTTACGGATACAACCACCAGAACATCCGGGACCTTCATCGGCAAACACGATGCTGTCCAGCGAGCTTTGAGAGCTTTCGGTAGATAACGAGATGCAATCGGAAGACACTAGGCTGTAACGATGTCCGAAGCTTAACGAACCATAATTGATCTTTTCTGCTTTTTCTTCGATATCGTCCAAAGATCCTTCGCCGTAGGCATGCTGGTCTGGGTGAAACCAAGAAATAATTTCGCGTGAAGTAGGACTTTTCGGCGAGGTAATTTTAGGGTCGACGCTGTTTTGAAGAAATGAACTAGTTCGAACACTTGACTTCTCTTTGGCCTGACCATAGTTTTTTGTAGGGTCGGTGCCTTGTGTTAAGATATCTTGAGCATAGTCATCTATATAGCTGTCCTCCGCCATCCCAGCCGAGTTGGCTTGCGGATTTTCTGAGCGCTGTAGTACCTGATCTAAGGTGTCTATATCAGCGTCTTTTAAAGTGACTAAAGAAACATTTGAAAATGGGCTCATTACCTCGGGGCTCGGACCTGTCACTGTGATCTTCGGCACTTGACTTGAAATCAGCGGATGACTGACGTGTGAACAAGGCGCACCAAAAGGACGCCTGGGTGTACTGTGAACAAGCACGGAAGAGTCTGGAGCAGAGATGCAATGACGTGGCCACGAGCGCTGAACATGATCTCCTGGGGTTTGTCGTAAAATCTCTTGTGATGCGCCACGTGCAATAATGTCTAATTCCATGGCTGGCTCGATCTGATGGTGACCGTCAATGCTTCTAATGAAGCCTTGAACTTCAACGGCATCCTGCTTTGATTTCTTAACAGGGCAACAAAAGCAACAAACCCAAGTTTGCGTTGTCTGACCTTCAAGATCAAACGCCATCTTTCGTAGAATGATGCCTTGAACTGGTGAACTAGGATGATAAAATCGATAATAGAACGCCATGCAGAGGGCACCAAACACCATTCCTCCCCACACCACTCCTAACGCTGAGAAAGCCATGGCTCCCCGAAAAGTTTTATGGGGATACCACATGGCAACAAACAATGAATTCTCGACTAAAATGACCGAATAGTAGAGGATAACGCGCTTCCGAGTCACACCCTCTCGCGCGTTGAAAAAACAAAAGATGTACATGAACCCGATCACTGCGCAAAACAGTTTCTCGCGGCAGGGATGCTCTTTGCCGTCTTCATCCGTGCAGAAAAGTGGTCGCTGACAAATCAACCACGTGGTCATAATGAGCCAATGCAAACCCACGGCCAAAAATAGCCAGTTTTGAAAGTATGACGCAAAAAGAACCATAGCAACAACGCGTGAAGTCACCATAGCGATACGCCATAGCAACTGCAAGAACAAGCCCGGAAGTGAAATCCTGTAACCTTGTTTCCGGAAATCACGCAAGGATTTGCTGTAAGCTAAAATGGCCCAAATCATGGATAGCAGCGAGGTACCCGCTGTGGCGACAATGAGCCAGTCAGTCTTCAAATCAAAGGGATATCGCTGAAGCAAAATATATAGTTGAAGTACAAGCTGTGGTGCGGATTGCACGAAAGCTTGAAGGAGTCTTAACATACTAATGTCCCGCCACTCTCCCAGGAACGTAACGAAGTCCAAAATGCTGGCGTTCCTTTTACGTGCTTTCCAACCTTTCTTGAGGACTTTCCAATACCTATGAAATTAAACAAACAGGACCAAATTTCAGGCCAACAGGATTCTGACAAAAAAAATGTGAAGTCAACTGTATGGTTCTAAGGCAAACGTAACCCAAGTAGATTGGCGTCAGAGATGGGGCTTCTCGTTAGCGGGAAAATGGCAAACGGGTTTTGGTCCCCAAAACGTATTTAAAAAAAACGGGTTTATAAAAAGGAAACCTTCATTACAAGACTTCGATTATTTAAAAATGGCCGCAGGTTCCTTATAATTTAATAGTCAATTGGCGAAATATGAAAAAAGGTTTCACGAAAACAAAGACAAGAAATATGTATCAAATTCAACCCAACCGCCATTTTACTGTCTTTACACTCAATGGCATGACAACACCAATTAACTTGTCATTACACGCCATCGTGAATACCGAAATGTATTTGCCAAAAATGACAGCAAAAAGGGAAAAATGACATTTGTCTTTCCAGATTGCAATCTCACTGTCGTAAATTATTATTGGTGTAGATAAAACGACTTATTTACCCTCCGGTCTCGATCAATATCTCAATGACCTCAATGGGATGTCAAATTAGTGAAAGAGGAGTATTTTGCAAAAAACAAAGAGGCGTCTCAACCGAATAATTACAACAGCAGTACTTAGCAGTAATCTTCATTAATTGCGATAGCGCTGGAATATGCAAAACTATCGACTACAGACTTAAAAGATGCTTTGCATTGGTTAAACCCTAAGTGAAGTGTCGTCACAATTCAAAAGAACTTGCTAGGCACCCAAACAGATCACAGATCGATTCTGTAATGCATTGTTGCTTGCCTAGACTGTATGACGAAATACTATTTCGCAGCTGGGGTTTGAGAAAGGAGAACATTGAAAAAAATAAAAAAAAGTCGAGACGAGAAAACTTTGTTGCCTTCATTTACATCAAGTCAAGCCGAGCATTGGTCAAAGAAAATAGAGAATAAAATTTGCATTCAAATGAGTCCAAAAACTTCAAGCCCATGTATCTTTCAACGACATTTTTTTCTCGCAGGTTTAAAAAACTTCGAATTATCGCGCTGCATTTGAAGTTTTCGTTCCCACAAATTGCGGATGTTTGGAACGAAGACACGAAGTAGCCCGTGCAATAGCAACCATAGCAAGTTCTGTATACATTAAGAATAAATCTAAGACCCTGCAGTGAGCTTAATGATATTTTTAAGTAAATAAGGTACTCGGAAAGTTCTCAGTACTGTAAATTCCGATTTACTTCTAATTTACGTCATGGTAAAAACAGTGTTGTCCGATTTTAGTAGCTAGTTTTTCCGCACCTGAAAAATTTAGCACGCTCTAGCGGGTTCCACATCAGTCAACACACCAATTCATATAATGCATGTAATTTCTAGCAGACCGCTTGTGAAGACCACATGTTCCAAAAGGGTCAAAATAAAAAATGGCACACAATCACACGGTTTTCACACCACTAGGCATTGGCCGTTTTTATACTAGAGACGCATAATCCGTCCAGACGAATTATGCGTCTCTCATGTTATCCGTCTAGTGTAAAGACGGGACGAACTATATGAGACGCATAATTCGTCTTGGACGAACTTGGGCAAACATTTTTTCTGCGTCTGTTAAATTCGTCTAGTATAAAGACGGGCACTAGACGCATAATGCGTCTGGACGAACTTTCCAGTTTAGTGCGTCTTCAAAGACGCACTAAAATAGATTCTTCGTCCAGACGCATAATGCGTCTTGTGGCCGTCTTTATACTAGACGAATTTAACAGACGCAGTAAAAATGTTTGCCCAAGTTCGTCCCAGACGAATTATGCGTCTCTAGTATAAAAACGGCCATTCTCCTCTTGTTTTTGTCACGATGCCTGCTTGCGTCCGATGAAGCAAGGTGACAAACGAACAGTGACTGCCGTGGGTTATCCGTTTTTTCAGAAAAATATAGGACGTTTTAAAATTAAAGCGGTTTAAGGCGACAAGAAACAATCTTATTTGTTTTATTCCTTTTGACAATGCCTGAAGAAAAAAAGTTGTTTCAAGGTAGATTAGCTCTTCGCTGAATTTCGAACACGTTTATTTAACTCTACGCAAACGCTATAAAAAATCCAATCTTGATCATCAAACAAGCATAAGCTAGTTATTACGATATCAAAAACGGCAAATTGAACGTCACTGGCCTCAAAATAGTAAAGTGTTTGAAATGAAAATGCAAATTCATATAGATCTACGCTCAGCGATATGTCATAGTAAAGATAATTAAGAAACATTGATAAGCCTAATTCTTGACGGTCAATGTTTGTGGGATGGGCATCCTAAAATCACGTATTATATTTCATTGATTTGAAGCGATCCTATGTGTAAAATATTATAACTAGCTTGGCCTGAAATTACAACAGGACCGCTTGGAAAGATTTATAAGTGACTCCGGAAATCCACTAATCGGAAGATCAAGATAAGATATTTTTATCTAAAGAAAACAAACAAAGTTATTCTCGAACTCGTCTCCTAACCCCCGTGGCCCCGAAGGAATTCAAAGAAGAAGGTTGATTAAACTTTAAAAAGACGCTCATTTTCTAAGATCTTACCTCCAGAGCGGCCCGAGTTGAAAGAAGTGCAGAAGATAGGTAAAGCAAGCCTCCCTTTTGCCATCGTCCCACAGCCACTTCAGAGAGAAAAGTTGCATTGCCAGTGAAGCGGCAGACAAAAAACTGGCTGTAAGACCAAACCACCAGATGTTATTGTTTCTGAAGTACTGCACACACACTAATATATCCGTGAGAACGTCCGCAAGAAATGTAATTAAGGACACTAAAGTCCACCACTCGTCCGTGAAATTTGTGGAGCGTCCTTCCAAGACATTTTTCAAGTTCGATTGCGGAGTTAGAGGCTCGTTAGATTCCTTCACGTCACCTGCAAATAGTTTATTAGGGGTTGCACCATCTCCGTTTGAGCACGTTGCCGTCCCGTTTTTGCTCGCCATTACTTTCTTCCTCTGTACCTTTTACAATGATTTTTTTCTTCCAACGGCAAAAAATTGAAAAATATTTGTGACGATTTGTGACAAGATAAAAAAAAAGTGAACCAGTCAGCGGTTCCCCATTGTAACCATTAAGATTGTGTGTTAACAGGATTAAATGTCCTCACCTCAATCAGTCAGTCGCAAATCGCTAAATGGCCCTTTGATTCCAGAAGTAAAAAACAGTAGCGTCGATCGAAATATGAATTAGCCTGCAGGCTGTGCGTCGAATGGCGCACTTTGTGTACTTTGGGCAACTGGAGAGCTGTTGACCGATTTAGCCAGACATGGAGAGCCTGTGTGCATACATGTTCAGCTCAAGAAACAGCCTTTTTACAAGGTCACCAGAATCTTAGACTCTTTAAAAGGGACACCAGGCTCTCGGAAATCTTGGCCCAATTTTGAACTAGAAATGGCTGTTGCCATTTTACAAGGAAGACTACTTTGTGCAGCATTAATTTTGTCCTCCACCATTTTTGTCTGGTACATGAAAGTCTACCCAAAAATTAATGATTAATAATTAATCATTAAGAACTTTGAGATTCTTTAAAAGGTTTAGTGGGCATTCTATAACACAGTCATTCTACGTTTTCTGGCTCTAGGGAGCTTACAATAATGGAAACCGGAAGTGAACATTTCACATGCCTGGAAAGTAGTCTCTTTCAGATTTTTTAACTACTCGTCTCTACCGGAGAAAAGATACCAAGCAATGTGAAGACGAATTAAAAAGGGAAACATCTCAATTCAAGTTGCAGTTCGTGGCTCAAACATGGAGGGTATCAACTGCAGGTTGCAGAGTAGGGTTGCAGTTCATTGTTTCACCACAGCTGAAAAAAACCAAACCTTTGCTAATGCTAACATTGGGCCTAAACTGTGCTTTAGTTAGAGTTTAAGCCTAAGGTTAGCATTCTTGTAAAGGTTTGGGTTGTTTCAGTTATGGTAAAACAGTGACCTGCAACCTTTAACTCCAGTGCTGGAAATAACAGTCGGTCATCGGACATTGTCCGACCAAATTTTGAAAATGTCCGGCCAATTTCACATTATGATCGGACACGATGACCGAACATCTCACCAGCACATCTTGAGTTATCTTCTTCAAGGTGTTGTCAGTCAATAAATTATGTCCGGTCCAATTTGTCAAATGTCCCATAAAAATGAGGATTTGAAAGGACATATGTCCTGTGAATGAAGAAAAATTATTTCCAGCACTGAACTCCAACCTGCAGTTTAAACCCTCCTTGTTTGAGCCACACCCTCTGGCTCAAACACGTCTCGTGATCATTTTTAGAGCAAAACGACTTGTAGGCGAAACAACCACTATCTACACCAGTCCAAGCTATGCCCCAGAATCAATAGTGATGTTTCTCGTGACACCACTCATTGTTATTAATATACCAACCAGAACCTAATTGACTGCTGAAACAATGACCTCTTTTGTTTTGTGGTTGGCAAATTTGAATATCAAAAGAAATGTGATGTCAATGTTTGTAGACAAGAAGTATTGCTGTAGGGTGCAGGAAAACCCTTGGTTCAAGGCCTCAAAAGTCCATTGTCCAGGGTATACATAGTGTTGTGTCATTTATAGCCATGAGAAAGTTTCCCATTTAAAAATGATCCAATTCTCCAACAATTTCCTTTAATGTGAAAATCCAACAAAACATTTTTATTACTACTCAATATTTTTTCATAAAATAACAATATATATAATTATTTTAAATTTGATGTTTTGTTAATTATTATAAACCATTAACAGATTAAAGCTGGATCCCAATACTTTATGGAACCCTGCACAGTACCAGACATAGGAAATACCAAAACATAAGATGACTAAAAATGTTATTTCTCCAGAATTTTAACACATTCACACCTCAATCGCCTTAGGACACCCCACCCATTGACGAGTAAAATCGTCTGGTGTTAGACAGACTAAAATCTAGTGAGTGTCACTCTCAGGGGTCAATGGGTTAATGGAAACAAAGTTTTTGACTGAGTTTAAGGGAATGCAAAAAAAATGTGACCAGGTAGGCAGTAATACTAAATAATGGTAATAGTAAGGAATTTATATAGCGAATTTTCTATTGACATATTCAAATGCACTTTACAAGCAAGTGGTCTATGTGTGAGATCGGACAACAGCATATATAGGTGCCACTGGCAGCCGCTATCAGTCCATTAGCGATCTCACCCAGCACATGAATGAAAGAAATGAGCTCTGACCACAACACCGGGAGCTCCATGCCCTACTCTTTACGAATAGTGTGTGGCCAAGAAATGTTTCTCATCCCTGCCAGCTTCATTTTTTTAAGGCCACCTCTGTTTTTTTTATCATTAATTTATTATTGAAAAAAGTTGGAATGAACAAAACCAATAGGCATAACTTTTTACTTTGTACCCAGTTCTCCTCAAATTCTGTAATACATGGCTTTTGTCTGCATTTTGATATGAACACAGACCAAAATTTTAAAAGCCTTGGTACGCTAGGTCTGTGTGAATAGGTCAATTACCTTGCAGCATTTATTTTGCAAGTTTGCTTCTGGGGAGTTTGACCAAAGAACTTCAACTTATCCCTAGGGCAGGGTATTAATTTGTACCGTAAGTGGTCAATTGTAAATAATAAAAATGTTGCAAATAACGAGGGGGAAAAAAAACTACCCGCCCGCTCTCTGAGTTTTATAGAAATCTGGACAAGAAACATTTCATTTTTTGCTTGGCCTAATATAATAATCAACTTGGTTGAAAACAAAGCGAAGTCTTAAAAGGCTTACACCTAACCCCTCCCCAGCTTCACTTAACCCTTAACGCCAGACGATTTTACTCGTCATTGGGGAACCCCACAGGAGTGAAAGGGTTAACATGAAAATAAATTTTTCAGTTTTCTCTCAAAAGAACTAAGCTACTAATAAATAAATATTGTATTATTGCATTCATTTCACTCATCTGTCCCTGTCTTCTGACATTAAAATGGAAAAAAACAGTGGCAGATGATGAACTGAACAAAGTTTCTCAGATATAGAAAAGATCAGATAATTCTCTTTGCTCGTGAATCAATATTTCTTGCAAAATTATTTGGATGACAGAAAAAAAAACTGTACAACATAAACAAGTGCATTAAAATTTGAGATTAAAACTTGGCAAACTTACCAAAGATGTTTAAAAAAATATGAATACCTAAGAAGAGTTGCCTGCAAAACTAACAACAAACAACATCACCAGTATGCATAAATTACCGGTATGTGAGTATCCACAACATATAAGCTTAAATATTTTTCTGTGGTCATAAATAAGACAAAATTTTAACAGTAACCAAAAGACAAACATATTATCAGTCTTCCAGAATTATTTACCCACAAACTTACTATCAAAAATAATAGTTATTTGTATAATTATACCACACAAGTGAATAGTGCTCTCCACACGTGTTGACTGTGACTGGCTAACTCAGAGGTGATTAGCCAAGTACTATTCACCTCTGAATAGCATGAGATTTGAAATTTCCAACCACATTTTACAAAAATAAACCATTGTAGCTTTTTGGTTCGCTTTTTATTCAACTTGTGTGGTATATACTAAAACAATGACCTCAGTTTAGGGAAAGTAGTGGATATTTACCTTGCGCTTCATGGGAAATATCCACCACTATTCACCTCCACTTTGGTGAATTGTAAACAAAATTTGTCAGTGACATCCAAAAGAAACACAACATTAATGTCACATACCCCTCTAATTGCATTGAGTTCAAAGGCTACATAACATTGAAGTACTCTGTGGCCAGTATTACAGAGTTTAAGCACCCGACGTTTTTGAGCTGCAGATGGCAACCGGAAGTGAGTTGTTTTCTCTTTTAACTTGTCTTGTCACTACTACCTTTATATTGCTAAGTATCTTTCCTCCACTGGAGATGATTAGGTTAAACATCTGTGAGACACCACTGTCCTGGCATGCGAAATGTTCTTTTCTGGTTACCGTCCGTGGATCAAAAACGTCGTGTGCATTACAGCCACTCTGATCTTCGATACATTGAACGAATGCCATCTCCAGAGATTATCCCATCTCTTGTTTGCCAACAGTTTGCACTTTCTTGTTCATGGAATGCAGTTTCTATTGATCTAATACGTGACAAGAAGTCCACATCCAGGGGAAAGCTTCCTTGCTCTTGGACAATTGTCCCCCTATTCCTTCTTGGGTCATAATAAGGTCTTTGGTGAAGAGCAAAAGAATACTCTTCATCACTTTCCTCAGTGATGGTTTGTTTGGTTTGGATTTCACAGCAACAGCACAAAAAAATGGTCACTTTTCGGTTCTCTTGGATGTCTAATTGAGTTTTCTTGACACACATTCCCTTCACTGGAAGACTAGGGTGATAAAAACGGTAATAAGCAATCATGCATAGGACTCCAATTCCAAATCCACCCCATACAATGCTAAGTGCGGCAATCTCAACATCGCCATATAGGGTTCTGAATGGATACCACAAAACCAAAAACACTGTATTCTCGCATAACATGATCACATAGTAAGGGATAACTCTAATACGAGTCATGCCATCTTTGATATTGAAAAATGAAAAAATGTATACAAAGCCAATGACAAAGTCAAACAGGTATTCACGACATAAATGATTCCTTCCATTTTCATCAACACAAAAAAGAGTGTTCTGGCAAACAAGCCAAGATGTCATCAAAGCCCAGTGTATCGCCACAGCGACAAACAACCAAGTGGTGTAATATGATGCAAATAAAACTAAAGCCACAACACGAGATGCAACCATAGACAGTCGCCAAATAATCTGAAGAAAAAAGCCAATCCATGACATGTTTGTGCCTTCCCTCAGGAAATCCCTCAGGGCCTTGGTGTACGCAACAATGGCCCATGCCAGTGACACTAATGAGCTTCCTGCTGCCAGGGCAGTAAACAAGTCACTCTCAATTTCAAACCGCTGGTTGTATGCCATTATAAAGAGCTGAAGCACCAGCTGAGGAGCTGATTCTAGGAAACATTCAAACAGTCTCAGCATGCTGATGTCCCTCCATTCGGCAAGGTATGCTTCATAATCAGTGTTGGTGGCATCATTCTGACGAGTGCGCCACCCAGCTCGAATTACACGGAAGTACCTAATAAAAATACCAAAATTAATCTTAACCATCACAATTTTCTCAAATTTGATTGGTTCATTAACTGCTTTATTTTTCACTAATCATTGTGTACAGTTGTAATCGGACAGTGAAATTGGACAGTTGGCTGTAATGGGACACCTGCCAATCATATTAAGTGCACTCAGCTTAACCCATCAATCACAGAACTTATAACAATACCCTTTGCGACAACCACCTACCCTATACAAACTGGGGATTTTCCAAAATGAAAAAATTTGTAACATTAAACAGTGAAAAAGGAATGCATTTGTTTTCTCAGAAATTGTACTGGTCATGACTAATTGATAACAGGACTTTTGTGATGTCCAATTCTGTCTGTAATTATACTCGAAATTAAACAAATCAGACTCCCGCATAATCACTCGCTCACTCACTTGATTACAGGCTGAATTGGACTCCACTCAGTTCTATTAACATAATATATCACTGAATGAAATGATATATGAAATGAATCATATATACTGAATTTGGGATATCACATTAACAAAAATTGGGGTAATTACAAATTCGCTTCACACTTAATTCTCCACAGGTTGTTTCTGGAACGACAGGGACACAACTGAATAAAGGTAAGGTCCCAAGGATGGCTGTGACAATTTCTTAAGAATGATAATGTTGTTGCTGGAAAGACATGGACAGAAATGAACAAAGGCAAAGTCCAAAGGGGTACAATTCATATCCTTCTTAGAAAACAAGCCTCCACAACAAGTGTCAGCAATGGTTACCACATATTCATTTCCTGTCACAATCCATGGGACACGGAAGAGTTTGTAAAAAGGAAAGCCCTAAATTGTCTAGGGACCGTGGACAGGGAGGGGCTAGGGAGGGTACTGCCTCCCCCCCACTTTTCTCCTACCATGTTGTTTTCCCCTAAACCTCTCCCCTCTCCCCCTCCCTTCACACTTCCATGATCCTTGCCCAAACCTAGCCCCCCTCCTACCCCCCCTCCACATTCAAAAGTACTCCTCCAGCTAGCAAGGAGGACATCTCACT
>NC_090879.1:22820009-22827509 GCF_036669935.1 Montipora foliosa
GCTAAGTACTGTGCCATTTAAATTATTACAAAGTTGTGCTTAGTATACATGTATTCAAAAAAAGGCCTAGCATGTCTGTACCCACCGCAATGGTAGGAGGCAGGGTACGAATGGGCTAAACTGGTAAAAAATAATGTCTAATATAATGTTTTGCTGACAAAAGATCATTGGGGACACTTCTTATTTATACTGGCTTACATTCCCAATATAACTATATTTGTGTATTTTGATATTTTTGAAATTGCCCTTGGTCTTAGTTCTAGTCCTTTCCACTGTACATGTACTTCATCTGGACAAAAGATATTTGAGGAGTGTATTGCAAAATTAATATTCATATGTAATAATTTTTTTCCTCTTCAACCGAAGACTCTTCTTGAACATGGAGGTGATCCTAGGTTAGTGGCAGATGATGGAACAAATGCAATGCAGGTGAGTGTTTGTGGTATTACTGATTTACGTGTATGTTCTGGAAAACATCTTATAACAGGATTCAGGTAACTGATTGTAGTTGTATGATTCAAGGGCATTCTTGATAGAATTGTTGGAAATTTTGAATTGAGGGCGGTGCCTACTAATTCAAAGATATTTTTTCCCCAGTTTATGACTATGCAGGAAATGTAGATCTTAACAAGTGTTATTGAAATCCAAAAAGAAAATTGGGGGTAACCATGCATTTTTCAAAGATAATTCATGAATAATACATAGATGGTCATGTGATACTGGTCAGCCGATACCTTGTTTTGACAGGTGTCAATTGATCAAAACATGGATGTCCAATATCAAAGATGTATGCTGTAAACTAGCATGATACTGGTCACATTGGCATACATGGAGGGGTGGACATACGTATGTGCGGTCGATGCCGTAATGGCTATAAAACCAAAATTTCTCCCATCGATGTATTACCATATTTTATTAACTATGGTGCTCCGCCTTTGGCGCAAGCGGAGCTCCGCTAATATTTATAAACAGCTTTAAAATACAAAGCAATGTAAGGCCAAGAGTAATTACTTAGATCTACTTTCTCCAGATATTTTAAAACCGCACAAAAAATATCCCTGCATTAGTAAGCATCACCAATAGGAAACTCGAGTATGCACAACGCAATAACAATAGTAGGCACCATCCTTAAAAAGCAGCAATTGAAGTCTTTTTCAGGTAGTAAACTTTCAGAGCTACACTTACTATGACAGTATTGCTTCACAGTCCAATGATAACCTCTCCAAAAAATCACCATAATATGAAACAATCATGTTAAGCTAACCAGTACTTCCTTTGTACATGTAAGTGGCTCCTGGCCCCAGGGCCAAGGGTGGATAGCTCTATCCACTGGATAATTCAATTGCTTCAGCTAGTGTTTATCAGTTGGATAGCATTTTATCCAGTGGATAGCGTTATTCACCTTTTGAACAACTGAGGCCTGGAGTAATTTTCTCTTGATTTCCACGTATATTGGGCCAAAGATGAACATCAACATGTACTTACTGTCTACCCAAATAAATGCAAAAAGCCGTACTCACCACAGTCTCTCCAAAGTCCTTGAGTCATCTTTACTGCCTGTATTTGATGTTCACTTGGTAAATACCAAGTAAACCTACATGTAATTCTTCCTCAGGTGGCAGCAATTCCAGGGGTGGAACAGGTTTTGCAAGAATGGGACATCAAACAAACAGATAAATTGCTGGAAAAACTAGAAGCTGAGAAGAATAACAGACAAGAAGAGGAACGGAAGTTAAGGGAGGCAGAAAGTAACAGGTTAACAAAAGAACAGGTTATCCAATGGGAAGGATGACTGTTAAGTCAATGAAAATGAAATTCTTGCTTTGCGTAACAGGATATAAACATTTCAACATAATAATGATACTCCTAATAAAAAAATAAGAAGAAATCCTTATATTGATTTTTGATTTTACATGATTTTAAACTCTGCATATCTCTTCTTATGATTTAGACTGCAATTGCAGACATATTTCTGGCATTTGTTTCTCTCCCCTGAGAGAAACGACTGCCAGAAATACACATGCACATCTGCATTCAAAGGCTAGATAATTAATATCTAGCACTTGAGCTTCAACTTGGGATGCAACCAAACAAAGATGCTCTTGAAGCGTTTACTTGCAATATATGAGGCACAGAAATAGGCGCATTTAGTTTTGAACGTTTGGAAGGTACTCCCAGGGTCAAAGGTTCAACTTAGCTCAGGGAAATGTTGTTTGTCACAGAGTTACATTCAAAAGATTTAATGAAGCGTGGTTGAAACAGTGAGTTTGGCAAATGGCTGTTTACCTTCCTAAAGTTAATTTTTGATAAGCAGTTTTGTGAATGAGGGCAGATACAATATGAAAACAGGCAAACGTTGCATTCTTGTGGGGAGAGCAATAATTCCTTGAAGTGGGAATAAAGCAGAACAAAACAGTCCCTCTGACTGTCCAATGTCCATCCTTGGCCAATAGTCAATTGCTTGTTAAATTCCGCTTTTTTACATCAAAAAATGTATGCAAATAAGTTTATAATCCACTTTTCTGTGTTACCTGTTTCTGTCTTAATTTCTAGGATCTTGATTTTTAATTATCAAATTACCCAATAACTCAATTTATTTTGACAAGTGTGGGTACAATACCAATTAAGAAAGATAGAGATAACATCGATTTTGCAACAATTTAATGTTTCAGTGAGGTGTAAAAATGTCTTATTTGGGATCCTTTCATTTGCTTTTGTGTTGGTCATGTTTACCCTTAAGGTTTTAGGTTCGTGTCATTCACAAATTTGTTTTGCATCTGGAAGATGTTTAGATTTTCATTTTCATTATTATGGTCCATAGCTTTTAACCAATTAAATCCCACGCTTCCTAATTCTATTGCGCATTTTGCTGCACAGAAAACTAAATTCTACCCAGATTAAAACTCAGAATATATTCCAAGTGATGAAACATGAGAATTTAAAAAGGCAGGAAAACTGAAGTACCGAAAGATGACACCCTATCTGGGACAACAACCCAAAACACAATATTATTGTTGTGGATTATATGGACTGCATGTGCTCTCTACCTCTTCATCAAATAATCTTCTAACATTTGGTTGCTTCTTTGTGCACTTCCAGACTGTCCTTCTAGATGCGACTTTTTCTAAATACGCTTATTTTTTATTGACAATGAGATCATATCTTGTTGCTTCTTCAGACTAGAGAAGGAAATAGAAAAAGCTGAGAAAGAGAACCAAGCTCATCAGAGAGAGGTGAAATGTCCTTTTGTTGTTTGGGTGGTCTTTGGTGACGGCTGTCTTTTTTTGCCTCAACTTGACAAGAGAAGCCCACCTTGTCCACTTGGTGGGTTGGAACAAAACATAATGTTCTAATTAATTTTACCATCTTGTCATACTCTCTTATTCCATTTGAAGCTGGCAAAGGCCCACTGTGAATTGAACAAAAGAATTTATGAGCATGATAAATGCATGGCAGAAGGAAAGACAGACAAGCGAGAGGTGACTTTACAGGTACACACGATCGAATCACCTGAATTTATCAAAGCAATATAGAAGCTCTTACAGTGCGACGCGCCTTACCGTGGCCACCTAACAAAGTTTTTTAAACCTTATACGCCAGTCAGGGTGGGCGAATTTGATTGACAGTCACCCCTCCTTGCAAAGTTCGCACGGTTGTAGTTAAACACCGTTGAATGGGTCGTTTGAGTTGACGTACTTACATGTAATTGTCAAAACTGAAAGTTTGTTGGGTGGCCACGGTAAGGCGCGTCGCACTGTAAAGTGCACCTAACCTTTGATATCTTTTATTTAATTTCTGCTATATGATCAATCTTGGCTGACCACAGTTGGCGAATGTACCACTGAAGTTTTTGTTGAAAATTGTTAGTCATTAATTTTGATCCGGGCTTAACATGATGCTGCAAATCGGCTTACAATGCTGAAGTTTTTTTTTTTTCAAAAATAGGAATGCAAAGACATTTCTGTCATTGCAAAGAACTATGCGTTTAAGTCCTTAGGCAAAGGATAGCCAGTTTTGTGATCACATAAAAACCATTCTGGTCACATAAAGAAGGAAATCTCAAAATAGGGTAACAACAGGTGGATATGCTTGTTTAAAAAGGTATCTTTCCATTGGAAATAGTTACGATTATTTCAATACCATCTAAACTTCACCCTCAGTTGATTGATACTTGATCTTCCTTCCTGAATTATTTTGTAGATTAGCTGAACAGCAGTGTTGAATAATCAAGATGAAAGTGGTATCCACCCTAAACAACTTGATCTTGTATTCATTTGTTTCTCAGGCTATTCATGATGCTGAGGCTGTCCTGGGACTTGCACAAAAGAAAGCTGAAGCCTCAAAGGAAGCTCTCGGTCAGGTACTGGCCAGTCACTTTCATTGTTTCAATATTATTCTTATTATTTTATTTTTGGTTGCCATTCGTTTAAACATGTAGCACCAGTGATTATTTTAATAACAAGTTTACAAGCCCTATTTTACTAAAAAATGTTGGTCAACAATGACCCTTATATTCATTTTCAACAATGACTTCAACGCCATGTGAAACTGGAGCTGCCTTTAACTCACTGGAGTGAAATAACACTCTCTCATTGTTCAATATCCAACCCTGCAGTGCATAAGCTTTTCTTTGTACACTGTTTCGAGTTTTTACTAAATACATAGACGATCATTTCTCGGGATGTAAAATTTCACTCGAAATTGTTATGATGCTCATGTGATATATACGTGTATGCTCCATCATCTTTCTGAACATACGAAAGTCTCATGCAATTTCCAGCCACTTCTGGAAACTTGCATTCTTCTACAGAAGCTACTGGCAAAAAGGCAGGTACTTACAAAATAAAAAATCTTGAAGACAGGATAATCAATGAGATCTGTGATACCAAAGGAACAGTTTTTTTTTTTAATCATGTCTTAATATTTAACCAAGTTTGAACATCAACAAGACAAGAAAAAGTCAAACTTTTGTGCCAAGAAATGACATCAGTGTTTATAATCTTGGTTAAGTTAAGTCCAATCTAAACCCTGAGTTTGCATGGTTACCGTAATCATGGCTTCCATGAATGCCAGACCCATTGTGTTGACCCAAATTACAGTAATTTGTTACTGATGAAGTGAAAATTATTGACAGGTGAAACTTAAGCTCAGGGAACAAAATAATACAGAAGAAAACTCAAAAGGTGAGATAAACAACAATTTTTCAATAATAATATTGAATATTATTAGCCACCAATGTGGTGGGAACTGTAGAAAATACATGGCAATTCACCCTTTTCAGCAGCATAAATTATACCACACAAGCTGATAAACTAACAAACCAAAACTTACCCTTTGAAAAGTGGTAACTGGTCATTCCACCCTAGAGTTGAACAATCCCACATATTTTTGTGTCTAAGCACTCATTTTAATGATTAGGTCTAAATTAAACACTGACTTTAGTGATGAGAAATTAGGGTTAGGGTTGGTTAGATATCATATAAGGGTCATCAGAATACTGTGGGGTGGATCGACTCTCGGGCAGAACAACCTGTATTTGGGAATCATCATCAACATTGTTTGGGTGCCTACATGTACATCCAGGCGTTTCTACTGTTGGAATCCAGCTTCTTTGTGCAGACTGCTTCTGTGCGTGGGCAGTAAATCGTAACAATAATCCATCTAAGAAGTTCCGCGCAACACAGAGGACATATACCTGTTACACCAAGAGGATGAATACTTTTCATCGTTTTGAACTTCCACACAAACCCATGAATCTTGCCCGATTACCTATGATACACTCAAGAGCGTGAACTCGTCCACACACGCTTTTCATAGTGGCGGGTATTCAAGAATCAGGTCATGTTACTCGAAGATGGTACTTGCGCCAACAAAGGCTCGAGCAATCCAGCCCACGAATCGGACTTTGAACATATGAAAGGTTGGCGAACGCTCTAAACACTAGGATGAGTATGAATCTTTGTTATATTTGCATAAAGAACCTTTCAATTTGCGTTTATTAGTAATATTTAACAATATAATTTACCGAAGCGGCTGTAATGATTATTATACACCACTTTCACGTACATTTAAGGGAATAATTATTTTAGTACATACACAAAAATAGTAAACCCAAGAATGACCTAAAGAATAAATGCTATACCGAGTAATTGCATTGTGACTAAACTTGATAGACAACAAATGCAAGGAAACGATGTTATGTGCTTATGTGCATCTTCAGTCCGAAGATGATATAGATTTATATCGAAATATTACAAGCACATAACATCGTTTCCTTGCATTTGTTGTCTATCAAGTTTAGTCACAATGCAATTACTCGGTATAGCATTTATTCTTTACTTACTAAAGCTATCAGCAGGTAATGGATTTTCAAGAATGACCTACCGAAACTGTTACGATCACTGGAAGCCATTTTGTTTCCCTTCTACTGGTTGCAGCCATTCTAAGTGAACCAATCAGAACATGCGAAGATAATTAATGATAATGATTTGCGTGTGTGTATCAACTGTGTGTATCACGTTACTCTCGCAACGGGCAGTAGCGTTGCGTGACGACATGCGAACTGCATTTGACCTTCTCGCGATGGTCTTGGAAATGCGGTGTAATTCGAACAGCACATTTGCGTGCGCATGTGCATTAGCAAAAAAATTGAGACCAGCTGCTGGCCTTTGTCACTTAAAAGTGACCAAGTTTGAGCTTCCAGGAAAAAACTGCATAAATATGGCGCAAATGGAAGGATAAGTGATTAAAACTGTGTTCAGTCACCTACGTTAAAAATTGCTTTTTTTCTGCCCAAGATGCTACAGCTGAGGTTAAAGGTGTGAAGGTCATGTTGAGGGATCTCGACGACGTGCTACTGAGAGATGTTGGTGGCAAAATTGCTGAAGATGGAAGGTACAAATCAACAACACTTCTAATCTGTTGTTATGGCTAGCTAAGTGTCGCCTGAGGCCAGAAAACATTTGAGGAGATTCAAGTTGTCCGCACTGTGCCTGGATTTTTGGAGGACGAAACGATTATACTACTGTTAACTCAGTCTCAAGAGATTGGTCTCAAACCACCCATATCAACACCCTTCACAAACCGAGTGTTAATTAGACTCTTCAGCCGAAACGAGGTCATTGACGCTAATTGGCCCAAAAATGTATGAACAATATGCTAGCTGTCATTTTTACATTCAGTCTCACATTTAACGTGCGGAAGGAGTAGCAATAAGGGTTAAATTATTTCAGTAAATTAGATGCCTTTTTTTCTGATGCTGTTCTTGTTTTTGTCGATGTCTTTGTTGCATAAGGTCCTTAGAAACCGGAAGCCACCGGTGTATTTACCGTCGAGTTGCGAACGTGGTTACCCAGTCTTCCGAGTCAAGTTCCTTGTGGGACGTGCCGTTTATGACCCCGACACCAGGGCATGCACGAGTAAGAATCCTACCCCTCGGATTTTTTGTCGGAACCCTTCGAAAATGTTTTCCTTTCCCTTTCACATTTTTTTAGGTGTCTT
>NC_090879.1:22835009-22860009 GCF_036669935.1 Montipora foliosa
AAGTCAAGTATCTATGCTGATTAATATTGAAGAGCTCACACACCGAACAAGAACGCTACGAAACAGATTTAACGTTACGAGCACAAAAACCCTTCTGCACTCAGTCTCGGTACGGTTTTTGGCCGTTCCCGTCCGAACAAAGGCGTGAAATTTGAGGTTAGACGGTGCACGTGAGCATCGCGGACGATACATGTTTATCTTATTAGTATGTCTGGAAAGTTGGTACACCTTATCAAAGCCAAACGACGTGGGTAATGCGAAGTTTAGTTCTATTTTGAATGACTCGTAGCTTTTGTCGTCGCGGTCGTTGTCGTCGTCTTTGCTTAAGTTCCCGCTAAAGTTAAGATGTCTGTGTAACGTGTCTATCAAAATCAATGTTCACTTATTCCACGTAAACTCCAGTCCAATCAAACGATTACCGAAAGGATTAACCTGGCGTTATATAATTATGTACCTGCATTGAAAAACCAGAGAAACTCCGCCTTGTTGAACTGAAGCACTAGAACCGAAAATTAAATGTATATTTGAACCTACAGAAAAGTTACAACCAGTAAAGAAAATTTCAGAGAATTAACAAACACCCCCTCTTCAGTAATCCATACAACCGTTCTAACCATCCTTCTTATATTAATCTAGCTGAAGAAAACACCCATGAAGGAAATCAACATGGTAGAAAAAAGTTAGGATCATCGCAGTTTGATGAAAATTCCAGAGATTTAATAGACCCCGCGAGCCCCACTGTTAAATTAAAAAACGCCGTGTTTTTCATTATAGGTAAAGATAAACGAGCAGAAATGAGAAAATATCAGACATTTGGTCAAGACCCTATAGCTACAATTACGCTAGAAATGTTTACACTAATCCAAACAAACTTTAAAACGGACGTCCTTAATTGTTAAAGTTGCCTTCATACACGCGAAAGCGGTCTCAGTTTGCTGCCAGCTAAACTGAACCTCTTCACTAGACGTAATTGAAGATACCCGGCACCATTAAATCCAAAATGGCAGTGTCTCGAAGAAAATTGATTTTAATTACGTTTTAAAATACTGCAACAGTTTTCTCTTTTTTCGAAAGAAAATTTTCAACAAACCAAAATGTCCAGCTCCTTCAAATAAAAATTTACGATCTCCCAGACTTGTAAATTTTATAATTTTCCTGTTTTATTTCTTAACCTGGCAAGTACGAACTTTCAACAAGGAGCAATGCCGTTTTCAGTTATTCATCTGGATTAGTGCAAACGACGCCAGAGTTGATTTTCCCCGCCATTATGCATTAGGTGTTTTTCATTTTTAGCACTTCAAAACATTACTCAGGAAGGAAGTCGACATCTGGCCTGTTCTGGAACAATGTATCGATCACCGAGGAGTCAGCCATAGTTGAAGTATCACCAATATTCCTGTCATTCTTTGCTATATGTCGTAAAACACGTCTCATTATCTTCCCAGAGCGAGTCTTGGGAAGTCCGGGTGCATTTTGAATGACATCAGGTGTTGCAAATGGCCCAATTTTGGTACGAACTAAAACAAACAAATCATGAGTGGGTTACGATCAATTACTGAATAGCCGCTGTTTCGGAAAAGGGAGCCCGCGCTCCTCCAGAGGAACGAAAAGTGGCAGAAATCGAGCCTATCCGGATGAGTGGGTACATTACATAAAAGCGATACATTACTCAAAGCTAGGGTTCTAGAAAATACACTAGAAACATCGGAAAGTTCTTCTTCCAGGAAATTAAAGGCTTTTCCCTCCGGGCAAGCAGTCACATTTTTCGTTTCCTAGCAACAATCATTAGGCAGTGGGGCACAGTGATTACAGGGGTTTCCTTGAGATCCAAAAGATCCCAGGTTCAAGACCCGTTGTGAACACTCGCCGAATTTGATCCTTGTAGTCCCTGGTTCAACTTCTCAGTCCACTTATAAATGGCCAACTGGTTAGCCTCCAGGCAGTTGGGATTCTTAACAATTGTACATGTTTTCCTGTCGTTTCGTTGATTGTGTTTCAATGGCCCTGAAAAGGTCCCCGTGGGTACTAGTCAATTAAGTATGTATTGTGTTGCGTTGTATTGCCTTGTATTGTATTAAATCCATTAAATAATTTCGCCCAGGCGTTATATATCATACTGGATCGCCGGATCGTTTCGAGTGTAGTCTAAAAACATTCAACAATCCGTTCGTAATTCAGTCCCCGAGAAGGAAAAGGAAGAGTGAGTGGCATGGCCAAATGTTCATTTGTCTGTTCATTAGAAGTTAATATGTTGGTAGTCATCAACTATTACAAAACAAATTAGCTTATAAATACCTTTGACTTTGAGTTGATTCCTAAGCTCTTCAGTGAATTCCATTCCCTACGTGACAGAAAAAATAGAGTGCGACATAAGTGGTAAGACAGAACAGTGTATTAAGACGTGAAAACTCCCGTTCTTTTGGTGTAAATATTTACATCGCAACGTATTAGGGCTATTCCTCGCTTTGATTGAAAATAATAAGTTAAGTATGTATACAAGGCTTTATTCCATGACAGAAACACTCAAATCGTTTTACAACATTGTGTGGAGCCGTTACAATGATATCCGTTTAAAATTACAGGGAGTATTTAGAGGTGCCACTGAATAAAAAGATAGTGAAACTATAGAGCAATTTTGTTTGGTGAAAAACAAAGAAATTATACTCATGTAGGTGATAAAAAACAACAGACAACAGCAAACTGCTCTCCCTTTGTTTCATGATTGTTTACACTGAGGTACCATATCCCCGACCAACAGTTAGCATTGAATAAAGAAATGCCGATGATGACGATGACGATGACGATGACGAAGATTTTTTGAGGCTACTTCCACTGTCAATGGAACTACTATACAAAAGTGACATGAAAATAACATATTTTAGTCCAGACTCGTTAGTAGGACCTGAAGGAAAGACAACATAGGAAAACTTCCACTTTTGGTCGGAGCGAGACTCGATTACGACGAAATCTCCTGATTTAAAGATCAGAGACCCAACTACTTAGCCACACTGCTTCAAAGTCCTTAAGACCGCACCCAAGAGTGAATGAGATTACCTCCATCAATGTGGTGAAACAGTAAATTGCTTCTCCTTTTTCTTTGTGGGGACACGCAACCTATGTGCAAAAACAAAATGAGGAGCCACACTAGAGCAGTTTTCACATGATTGTCGGAAGTAATTACGCCATTGCAATTGCTACGCTTAGTGATTGGTTAAAAAATCTCGCGCCAGTTTATCAACCAATGAGAAGGATAACCAAAATCAATCGCGGCTTGCACGCGCGATTTTTCCCGCGCTTTGAGCAAGTTACATGGAATTGCTACGAATTTGGATTTGTTCATTGCGCTGTTCGCACCTGCTGTGATTGGTCGAAGTAATTACTTTGGTAATCATGGTGATTTTGGTAACCCGTGATAGGATTTAAACTTCATTTAAATTACCGGACCATCGAGTTTCGCACTGGTTATTTTTTATCTCCTCTGAACCCTGACATTGCACTTTTTTCTTGTTGCCATTTCAGGCTATAGTTTTTAACTATTGCCATGCATAAACTTTTGATTTCTAGTTATCTTTTTCTTTTTGTTTTTTTTAGCTTGATATTTCTTGTTAAACGCTTTGGAGCCTTCTATAGAGCGGTATATAAATGACCAATTAGCAGCAATCTTTGCCGTTTATCAAAAACACGACGCTCAATATCTCTAATTTCTCTGATGCTGTGTGCATTCCAGTACAAGCTTAATGACTGTAAGGTTATGGAATCATTCTTTTTCTTCCAAGACAAGACATAAATTGTGACGATTATCGAATGAGGATTTTCAACTTACGACAGCAGCTTCAGTGACAGCACTGTGTTCGACCAGCGCACTCTCAATCTGAGCGGTGCTCAGCAGGTGACCAGACACATTCATACAGTCATCAGTTCTACCAGTGATCCAGTAATAGCCATCACTATCCCGCTTACAACCTGCAGACAGGAATTGGATGATATTCACTATCCATCGAAACTAGGGGGAACAGCAAACCGCAAACATTAGAACTCGCTTGACCAGTGCCTAGCCGTCAGGGTTTGCGGTTTAAGGTTCACGTTTGTACGGCCAGACAACGCTCCAGAGGTAGGTGATTTACCACAAGGTTTTTTTGCACACACACATTACTACGTTTGAGAGGTATGCTACTTTCTGTAACTTTTTTGCTTATTAATTGTCGAATTCTCTTTCATAGAAACGTAATCTTGGAGAAGATTATCAGGTTTTCCTTTTGTTACTGCTGAAGTAACGCAGACAACTGCGATGCTCAAAAGTCTCATTTAGTATTTCTCCGAGAAACGTTTGCCCGTCATCTGGATTTTTTATACCACAGGACGGATCGTCTCAACAATGACTATAATTAGGCCAACTCACCATCTCCAGTGGTGTAGTAGCCAGGGAACTTGGAAAAGTAAACCTTTTCGAATCTCTCATGGTTGCCGTAGATTGTTCGAGCCATGCCTGGCCAAGGCTGTTTCATAACCTTCAAAGATAAATGAAACCACACATAAAGAAAGATTTCTTAGGTCATTTGTAATAAAGGAATGCATATACATGTATTGAGCTGTGGTGCACTAACAAGTTTGGAGAGCACGGGAGATGCGCACGAGAAGCAATTATAGCTTCTCGTGCTGGCCTGAAGTCAATTCAATAGATCTTATTGGAGTTGAGCCCGCAGGCACATTTTCTTTTGTTCAAAACTACATGCAGAAGAGGCTTAAGGGTCAATTCGATACAAAATGACCCCTTCGCCTCGCTTATGTGGCAAAACCGCTGATAACTCCGATAATAGCGCCCGCTGTTGACCACTTAAATTTGTGCTTTCGAGGTAATTATAGAATTAAAGTTAGATGAAGCTTAAACTTGCTTTAGTAACGCAAAATTTTATTCCAACACAAACGGCACAGATAAGGTGAACAATCGTCGAACTCCACCAATAAATCGATTCTCGTGAAAGGTTACAGAGCTAATAATTGTCATTTACCCGTATCAGTAAATGTGGTTTTATGAACGCAATACAATAACGAGAGCAGTTTTTCTCTTCTTTTCGGAAATTTTCACAGGAGTTGCACGGTCACACCTTGTCCCTGTTTTTTTTTCCAGCTAATCAGGAGGCTTTATTTCAGATTCATGAGCCCAGAGTAAGTGAACCTTTGTGCTGAACGTATCACCCGAACCAGAGATCTTTACCTCGATGATTACCGGAAGACTCAAAGCCACTGGGGACTTGAGACTAAACCACCAGAACGTTTTCATTTTTCGCTTTTTTTCACCAAAGCGATACAAAGCCAATAGTCTTATCCCCTAACCTATTTCGTTTTGCAGGAGAAATCCTTTGAGAGGGGAGGGTGGGGGGGGGGGGGGGAAGGTCTGGCTTCCTATCAAGACTGACTGAGAAAGGAGTAGTTAAGAGGTTTTACTGTTTATACACTAACCAGAAATCCTTCACAAGCTCCTTCAAGCTCATTTCCTTGTTCATCAACAATGGCGGGTACAACACCAAAGAATGGGAAAGACTGAAGAAAAAAGGTTTTGATTATTAAAATAAAAGCAGATTAGATGACGTTTTCTAGGCCGTCTCCGTCGTGATCTCCCTTAATTCTGTTCTAACGAGTGACCATGAATGGGCGCTAGCAACTTGATGGAGGAAACGCTAACCGTTACCCTTACCTTATTGTTAGAAATAGGTAGGAAAATGCTTAGACTTAAAGAGACACTTCACGCTGGATGTCAAAATTGGAGGCGCATCTTACTACTTGTATTGCTACACAAAAGTGCTTCAAATAACATCAACAACAACAAGAAACATCATCAAAGAAACATCAACAACAAGAAAGACAAGAGAGGCTTACTGCAGCTCCTGGTCGCATGGGTGTTGCACCTGGAAGGGATGTTATGACATGTCCACCCTGAAAAAAAAAATGTCTCAAAAATAATGGAATCTATATCTTTAGACTTTTATTCGTCTTTTGGGATTATGATCTAAATTCCAATTCCTGTTTAGGAACAACTACATGTCTGGGAAAAGGATTTTAAAAATGTCTTCTGGCAACACGATATTTATTGGGAGTGCGACCTTAAAGCCAATGTTTAGAGAAGTCAAGAGCCTATGATCATTTTGTGCCAAAAGAATCTCAACAGAATTTAAAGAAAACCGTTTTTTAATCATTATTATCGTCATCATTATCATTATTGGTGTACTTGATGTATGCCAGTACTTGTCAGCATTTGTTTAAAATAATACTAATTATTATTAGTGTCACCCAACTAGTGGACTAATGCAAATCCTGTATTTTAATTGGCTACGCTACTAGAGGATTATTAGTAATAGTCCTCGAGTACCAAAAAGCGTGACGCTTTCTTTCGTTTTATTCCCAAATTAATATTTCTTCAACTTGCATTTGCTAACTTTATTATTGCATTTTCTGTCCGACTAGTTGGGTGATACTAAAACAATTAGACCCTTCGCCCTCAAGGGCTATGGGTCTAATTGTTAATTATTGTACTCAAGTTGTGCAAAACTATTTTCGAAACAAATTCTGGCATATGTTAAGTACATCACTAAATGCATTAAGGGTGCGTTTGGTTGACTGTATTCCAGGATAGGAATACATGGAATAGAAGTAAGAAGTCCTTTGTTTCTATGGAGATTGATGTCAAAAATTTCAAGCACCTGCAAAAATGCTATTTTAAACATATCTTTATTATCCTTGTTGCTCAAAAACGTCAGACATACCGTTTTACATCATCATGCCACAAATTCTTATTTTGAAATAGGGTCAATCGAACGCACCCTAATTTTATTCAATTCTACACCTTATACCTCATAAATTGTGTTCTGTCACTTGAAGATGGTGTCATGGCAACATCAAAATATTGAATGGGACTTCTATTACTCATTTGGTAATCACTAACAATGCTCTTTCATTCATTTCAAACAAGGTTCGCACGGATTTTTCCAGACTTTTTCCAGACTTTTTCCAAAATGCTATTTCTTTCTCCAGACCCAAGTTTAGTATTATAATAATATTATATAGTTTGTCAGATGATGCACTGTGAACATCGTGAACATGATGCAGTGCTGGCATAAGAGAGATCTGAGACTTCATGAATTCAAGAAGACTCTGTACCAATCCTGTTCAAAAATAAGCCAAAAATTCAGAACGATCGAATTTCTAGTCGATTGTAGTCTTTCCCCTCCAAAAAAAAATTAAAGCATTTGTCTCATTCAGACACCCAACCAGAGGTCATTTAATAAAGTTAGAACCATTAAAATGAGATTCATGCATGTATGACAATTAGCAGCTTACAGTCTCTGTCTGCCAATATGTATCCACTATGGCACAATTTCCATCCCCTACAGTGTGGTAATACCACAGCCAGACTTCTGGATTGATCGGTTCTCCTACAGTTCCAAGAACTTTGAGAGACTTACGGCTGTATCTGAAAAAAATGAATATCATAGCATAACATCAACTGGGTTCATGGTGAAATTATCACTTCAATTAGTTAGCCTTGATCCCCTCCAAAAAACAAAAACAGAGACATGCTACTGCACCCTGCAGTTTTAGGATATAACTATACAGAAACAATTCATTGTTGTACCCAATTAAAATCTCAAGACTCTTTGTGCATTGTATTTGCATGATAATGTAACATTCACATTTAAATGATACGGAAATACCTGGAACAAAACGTTTTATTCCCAAAGGGTTTGAACTGGGTACAACATTGAGTTAGCCAATTAGGTCTATTGCTTTAAAAGAATTGAAGGACTCTGGATAAAAGGGTTACATGAATATTCCTTTATTATATTAAGTGAATTTCCACGTTTTTTGGTCAATAGTTTTTGCCAAATCATGCCTATTTTCTGTGGTAAATCATGACAAGTTTGTCTAATAAATCAATAATTTATTGGATACCACTTTTATCTGTTACCAAAGATTAATCATCTTTTTTGCATGCCAAGCAATGGTGGATTCAGGAAGGGACCTTCAGGCCAAGGTTTTGGCCTACAGCACAAGGCTAAGAGAATCTCCATATTACATGTATAGGACATGACCTTGTAAAGTGCTAATTTTTCATACCATGAAGGTGAGAGAAAATTACAATTACTTGATTATGCTACTACTGTACTTACTTCTTTACAACATCTTTGCCAAATTTGATGAGAGCTCTAATAGCTGTGGGAGCAGTGTAAAATTTGGACACCTTGTATTTGTCAACAACATCCCAGAAGCGACCAGAGTCAGGATAAAAAGGAATTCCTTCAAACTTGAATCAACAAAAATATATTGCAAAGTTTGAATTGAGATTTTGCACAGTGTTTGCTTTGGGTGGCACAGTAATTAAATAATAATTTATTATTTTGCTAGCAGGCCAGGAATTTTAAATACAGTTCTTATAATGACAAGGGTATCTTGTGAAATGCCGAAGATTTTTTGCAAGCCTCGAAGGGGCAATGAAAAATACAATGTATTATTGTATGGAAAGCAATTCGCATATGGAGCACTGTGATTGGCTGGTTTCCAGTTGGTATTTTACAGTATGGACCATTATTGATAACAGTCTGTTTCTGTATTCTTTCTCCTGAGTGAAATCATAATCTTCTCTTGGCAAAATTTAATTATTTCATAACAACAGTACAATATTATTATTGCAAGCGGAATTTACTTTTACATGTAAAAGGTTACCTTTCAAAGCTTGCTGCTAGAAGACAAAGATTACAGTACGAACATTGACCAAGTGGAGAAGTGTTCAATCGCTCAAAGAAATGATGCCATATAGTAAACAGCTTACTAACCTCACTTGCTCGGGAATGTACCCCAGAATATTCGCCCCTGGACGTTTCTGTACGGACCGCACTGTGCTTGGTCAGTACTGCCATGACATTGGGCCAATATTCCCTGGTACCGCTCCCTTGTGCTTGGTTAGTAAGAGGTTATGTCTGAATACAAATTTCTAGTTTCTAAAGAAACCGTGGTGCTGCGTTGGTGGGAGAGTGAAACAGGAAAATTTGGTTTTATCAAAAGTGTTGAAAAAGGCCAAATTACCACCATGAGTGATTTGGAAAGCTGACGTTTCGAGCGTTAGCCCTTCATCAGAGCGAATAGAGGAATTGCATGTGGGTGTTGCTGGTTTTTATGTGGGTATGGAAGAGCTGTGCCATTGGTGGAAATATGGTAACATGAATTTGTGAATAAATTAATTAACCTATTGACATCCAAACCAGCCGAAACCGGCCAGACTTAGTATTTTACTCTGTCTAACACCAGACGATTTTACTCGACAATGGGGAACCCCTGAGAGTCAATGGGTTAATGGAATGAGAGGCGTTCACTGACTGATGGCTGTGTTGATTACAAGCTTTTCAAAGAAATCATGCCAAGCTGACCACATTTGTGGGACCACAACACCAGGAACCCGGTGCCAGAGTTTTTGTGAATGTAATGTTTCAGTTCTTTAACATTTTCAGATAATTTTGCAAAAAATGTTTGTGAGACCAGGGCTATGGGAACAATCCATATCAAAGAATACTTGAAAGTTCAAACATTACGTAAGTGATATGATAATTACAAAGGCAACACCTGTTTAAGAGACTCTTAAGTGTTACATGTGCTGTGTTGCGCCCAAGAAATTGCCACTGGGTAGTCTCAGCATTACCGGTTTAAAATAGTAACTGTCATGGTATGGAATTATATGTACTATTCTGCTAAAAACCAAGCAAACAAACAGATCCATATTCACAAGTAAATATAACAATATAGATAAATACCAGGACACTGGTGGCACCATTTGCCAGGGGACCATAGGTGATGTAACTGTGACCAGTGATCCAGCCAATGTCTGCAGTGCACCAATAAACTTCTCCTGGGTGATAATCAAATACATACCTAAAAACACACCATGGAATGTGATTAAGAAAATGAAAATGTGCAAAATAGAAGTGTTAATTTTTCTTAATAACTAGAAAACAAAAGAATATTAAACATTTCACCCCCTGAAACAGTCCCCAGGGACAAGTAAAATATGTGAAATCTAAAATTGTCATTCATAGGAGGGAAGGATTAAAGGGGTCATTTAACAAGCAGTTTTCCGAGAGAAAACCACGGTAAAACTGTAGAATATTGTGCAAATTTTTCTGTTGTGTGCTTCATTTATAATATTACTGCATTTAATACCTCAGTTTTTTGGTTATAAGGCACAGCATTTTTTCTCAAAGAAATAATTGTAAAATGGAAAGGACACCGGAGAAGACAAGTGGTGTACCAGACCCCTTGATAGTAGTCACGTGATTACTTACTTAAAGGTGATAGCAGTGTATAACATGTAGCCGCCTACTGTGTGTAGTACTCCTTTAGGCTTTCCTGTTGAACCACTAGGCAAAAAAAAAATAATATCGAAAGTTAGGGATTGGCTCATTTTTTATAAGGTTGACCGGTGCGGGGAAAAAAATGATAGCCTTTCTCTATTTTTCTAAAGCCCACCCAAAAAGCATGTTTTTTGAACCTAGCCAGTTCAGTATTTTTGGTCAAATTTACCAAAGCCCATTCAATTTGAAGTGACAGTATTAAATTTGTTCAAATCATAAAACGTTTATAAATTACAACTAGTCAGACTGCACTAATTAAAACAACTTCGATGGAGTAACTTTGATTAAATCAAATTTAAAAAATTGCATCAGGTTTGCAGAAGGAAGCTGCATTTGAAAAGCAGGATGGTGTATGCTGAGGAAACTGTCTGAACAATCAGTCTAGCCCAGAAACAGGCCAGTACCACTAACTTTAAGGTATCACTTTTCAGTGACTGCCTACCAAGTACTTTTTAACATCCCTGTCACCCTGTGTACCTCCCTTTGGGATCAACCAACAGGTTGTAGAGCAAAATCTTAGTCCTCCCACACTGAACACTAGTAGCTACGCCATTAGCCAACTGCTACAACCTGACAGCCAACACACAACACACTGACGGGATTGAATTTGTTACCACAACCAAACAATTCATACAATTTGCAACAAAGCCTACAGTGCATTAGTGAGGGCCACAGGTTTCTCAGTCTATGACTGGAAATTAAGTGTTTTCCCTTGTTAAATAAAGTTATTTATTTTTTATTTATTTATCACATGACGAAGCTTAACAGACACTATAAGCCAAAAACAAGGGACACATAAAATTAATGATAACTAAAAACACAGCACTATTCTGAAAACATTTGGGTGGGTGGGTGGGTAAAATGTAAGTTTTGGCAAAGGCAGCCACAAACTGACTCACCTAAGGACCACACACCAATTCTTAGACACCATGGGAATGTCAAATCTTTATCAAATCAAAACAGCCTCACCTGGTATAAAGCATAAATAAAGGATCCTCTGCATCTGTCCAGCATGGTTCACACTTGTCACTGGCTGACGACATCAGCTCATGCCACCAACAGTCAATACCATGCTCATCAAATTTTATCTACAAATAAATAGAATTACATTGTATTATTGTTTTGACATGAATGCTATGAAGTTTAATTAAGTTTTATACTCTATTGTTGTTATAATTATTGTTATATAGGAAGTGGTCTAGTTGACATCAGAAGTCACAAATAATAGAATCTCCAATTTGAAATAACCACAAACCTCTGAGTCAGGACAAGGTTTCTTTGCCAAAGGTGATGCAGAACCATTTTCTGCGTCACCACCAACATGCTTGACTACAATACAGCTTTCTACACTGAATCCTCTAGAAAATAAAGTAGCGCAGTATATTATCATTATAATCATCACCAGCATCCTCATTATTATTAGCATACGTAGTAGTACTTTAATTACATGTAAGCAAATTTAAGAATGATGCACACCTATTAAATGAAATGTTGACAATTGAAAATCATTGAATTGGGAACTCGGAAAAATCTTGAGTCCCAGATGGGATTCGAACCCACGCCAGTAGAGTCTCCAGCAGCTCCGTGGTTAGAGCATCCGATTAGATCACAGAGGGTTGTAGGTTCGAATCCCATCTGGTGCTCGGATCCTAGTTCCCAATGGGTTCCATTGTCAACATTTCATTTAATACGTGTATAATTATCATTCTCTCATTTGCTCACTTGGATGGTTGGCAGGCCGCGTCTCAGATATGCCTTAAGGTGATTGCGCGATGCAGTTATGAAATTTTCATTAGCCTCCTTTTCCTGTGACGGTCACAAATAAAAGAAAACTCTAAAATGATATAACTTTAAAGACTTAAAGGCGACCATTCATCCAAAAGTCATTGCACTCATTTGTTTTTGTTTTCATATGACAGCTTGTCCACGGCGTGATCTGAATGGCTGAATGCACTCACTCAGGTGAATCATGTCAGCCATTTGGGTACCTTTGTGTTACACAAAATTCAGTCACAGTGAGCAATGACTTTTGGCATTTAATAAAATGTAAAACTATTCCTTGGCTATTAAAAGTAGTTCGATCAGTTTTGTCATGGCGGAGCTCAGCTCAGGAATATGCATAATAAAACGATTATTGAATTCGGTTTTCGCATGTTAGCGATAATTATCAAGGCCTCAGTTTGTGTTATCCGCCTCAGCCTTCGGCTTCAGCAGATAACACAAACTTTGGCCTTGATAATTATTGCTAATATGCTCAACCTCATCCAATAATTGTTAAATAACAATGCAATACCATTTGTCACTCACTTTTCCCTGCACGTAGCTATGGCCGCGTCAGAAATTTCTTTCAAGTGAATAAGCTTCTTTCCTCTATAAGAGCCATCTGTCAACAAAATCATGACCTGATTCAACTTGAGCCAATCCAGGCATACATAGAATTTATTTAGGAGGAGCAGAAAGGGTCCAGAAGATGTAAGGGCTTCAGATTTAGAATGTTGTTCTGCCAGGTACAAAAACCACCCTGAATAATGGCCATATTTGACTTAAGTGGTCTAAGCTCTACCATGCTTTTTAATTAAAACCTGTAGCCAACTGGTTGGGTAGAGTTTTCTAAAATGTTCTTTTCTCTTTTTTTCTTTTCTTTTGTTCATAAATAAACAAATAAACAAACAAATAAATAAATATTAGATAGACTCCAGAGACCAAAGGGGATTGGAAAATTAAACAATGGATGGTATAATTCACCTGCAGTAATAAGAATTTTGCAAGATGAATCAAGAATTCGTTCAGCCAATGATTCTGCTGAGAATCCCCCAAACTGGAAAAAAAAATAACAAGAAAAAAAAAAGTTGCTCGAATAAAATTTGAAGCAACTTCTTAATTTGTCATATTAATTAATTTTATCAAGTGAAGTTATGATGAGGCTAAATATAATTTAGACAAAGTTAAAAACAAGCCAAAACAGGGGTTTCTCCTGGGGTATTTGGAGAGACTCTATGGAGGTTTACAGGGGGCATTGCCATGTGCTAAATGGCTTGAGTTGCCTTTTTGCTTGCTTGTGTGCTTTTCCCTCCCACCCTCCCTCCCATATTTCACACACTGAGTTTTCTCAGTGATGTGGTGCCTGGGAAGTCGATTGTGGCTCAGTTGCCCTGGTGATCTCCTTGCTGCTGAAGACAGTGCTGACTCCTCTCTTGCTGCATTTATGATACCTATCCTCCAATATATCTTGAGATCTATGTCTTTTTTAACTCATTGACCCCTGGGAGTAAGACTTAATAGATTTTACTCTAATGCCAGACAATTCCACTTGTCAATAATGGGGACAGTAGGGTGGTCTAGGTGTCAATGGGTTAAGAAAACACACAGATTATTATTGGTTGACTAAGGTGATGAAGCGCACAGTGAAGGAGAGAGAGCTAGAGAAAGTGAAAGGAACACCGATTGTGAAGGTACTATATTTGACATTGTTAAATCCCCCGAAGAATTACCACATTCACCTTGTCAGATCTCATGCCAAAAATTTGTGCATAAGGGATGGATTAATGCCATAATTATTTCTGCATGTGCAGTGGAAATCATTGCAAAATTACTTAATTTTTTTACAGATCACCAAAAGGAATTTCTCCAGCACACACCTGTGTCCCAGAAATGCAAGAAAAAGAAGCACACAGATTTAAGCAAGTGTTCCAAAGTGTCCCCTTACTCTTTTCCCCAACTTTCAACATTACTCATGTCTCTGAATACAGACAATAATAATATTTTTAACATCACAATTTAAGTGCAATACCGGTAATAGGCCACTTGCACTAAGAGGTCACGTGACCATTGCTTCCTTTAAACAATGAGTTGGAATCTTGCTGATGCAAAAAATTGACAGAGCACATAAAAATTAGCTTACACCCGAAATTTGAGAGGAAACGCATTTAAGGAAGATATTTTATGGCACTTTGATTTTTCAACGAAGCAGTATGATTTGTATTGGCCGCCATGTTGGAGGGCATACTCTTGCCCTCCAATATGGCGGCCAAAACTACTTTTTGCTTATATCTTGTTAAACGTTTAATAGTTACGCTCAGATGTGCTGTAAACGTTAGCACATAATTTTTTCAACATCCTCCTTGAAGTTTAAGTGCAAAGCTTGTGTTCAGAAAGAAGTAATTCATAATTTTAAAAATCACATTTCGGTCTCGTGACCAGCGAGGAACTTACTCATTTTAAGAAAATGGTGCGGGTTTGAAAAACCAAATCACTATTATTATGTTTAAGATATGACCCACTAATCGTTTTTCGAAGGCAAAATCATATAGCTTTCATTTTCATGAAAACTATGTCACATGACCTCTTAGTGCAAATGGCCTATTAACATCACAATTTAAATGCTAACCTTTAACCTAACCTTATTGTTCGAAAAATAGGTAGAAAATGCTTAGACTTATAGGGGCGCTTCACTTTGGACGTCAAAATTGTGCTTTAATCTAATAATATTACTTGCATTTCTGGACCCAAGTGTGTGCTGGAGAAATTTCTTTTTGTGATATGTAAAAAAATAAAGTACATTTGGAATGATTTCCACTGCACATGCAGAAATGTGACATCAATTTATCGCTTATGCATTCTGAAAGAAATGTTTATATTTGAAGTGCCTGCTATAGACATCACAGAGGTCATGGGTTATGGACACAAGGTTAGAGGTCATGGGTTTAAATCCTGTTGAAGCTGCTGGAAATTGTCAGATGTCTATAAGAGACAATTGCTTAAAATTGCAAATAAGTTTTAGGATCATACCTCTCTTTCATCTGTAGCCCACACATCATATATAAACATTTCCTTCATTGAGTCCATTCACAGGAACACATGAACCCAAAAAATTTAAAAAGCACGAAAATTTAAGCTATTGATATTGTAAATATCAGTATGTAACTTACCACAATAGAGTGGACAGCTCCTATTCTTGCACAGGCAAGCATGGCAACCACTAACTCAATAATCATTGGCATATAAATTGCCACACGGTCACCCTTCTGAATGCCTATGAAAACCAATAATTCACTAAAATGATGAATAATTAAGATCTGTTGTAATTTACCTTACACTTTTTTATTTACTTCATTTTCCACCCTTATAATTAAATACCATTGAGAAATAACTATTCCTGAAATAGTTAAGCAACTGGCTTTGCTGGCTATTACCCAATGACATTTGAATTCTCTAATGCAACTCCTCTTCACCAAGCTGGCTTAGGGCTCGACCTGTGAAGATCTGGAGATTTATTTGAGTCAACTTTCATTTCTTTTGCTTGTGGTTTAAAATTCATACAGTAGTGTTTGTTGCTTTTGCTTAAGCTGCGAAGTTTGTATATAGATTCTTAAAATATATTCATTTCTCCTGCACAGGCATTGTTCTTAAATTATATTTGAATAATGTTCATCATTGTTTGACCTCGCCATGAAATTATGAGCAATGGCTCAACCAAACTTGCCTGGCATGCTGCTGAAGAATACCAAAAAGGTAGGATTATGGATAAAAATAATTACTCCTGATTATGAACCAAATTTACTGAACAAAAATGGTTTCATTTGATTACCTTTGTCTTTCAGCACATTAGCAAACTTGCATACTTCAGATAAGAGTTCCTTATAGGTAATTTGCTTGCTATCTTCTGGAAAATTTCCTTCCCTAAAGTGTGGCACATGTTTGATCAATGAATTATTTTTATTCTTTCATTTGTTTATTAAAGGAAAGCAAAAGAGCAACTGCTCTGTACATAACTCTGGCCTTTGCCTTTACAAAAGTAATGATGACGATCACATTGCCATTGTAATTTACAGATGGTTGACAACCATTTCCAAAGCTTCACAAAGATACCATTTTACATGACCCACATCTATAGTACTCTGAAAGCAACAATTAATGTCTTGATTGTCAGGAGTGCAAACAAGCATCTTTAATCTCAAGTGATCCATTCTTAAAAACTGTAGGGTTCAAACTGATGATCTAGACATCAGAATATTGTTGCAAACTTGTTTCATCTAAATCAGAATTTGCTGTTATACATAGAGATGTCACAGTCAAGTTCACTAGCTACTGTATTATCCAAAAAATATGAGTTGAAAGTATGGAATAAGTCTATGATAAGGTAGGTATTCTTAACATTTTATTAAAAATAGGGGTTGCAAAAGGCAACGTTATAAAATGCAGTCTGATATTACTTGGAACATCAACAACACAAGGAACGATTCTAGACCATTTGGACCCAGTACAATATTTTATTGACTTACTTAAGCCCCAAAGTACACAGAAAATAAAAACCTTTCAGAATTCATGTTATATCATTTTATTAATGGAGGATATGTTACAGTCCACAGGCAGCCCAAGCTCACGAAATGAACACACACGTGACTTCATATCAGTGTTGTGTTATGAAGAATCTATTTACAAAGGTTTGTATGGAAACTCAACGGTTTTGTTTCAAACAGCATAAAATGTAATGTTCAGAGTGAATAAAATTGACTTACCTTGTTGCCAGGATGTATTGTTTGTTTTTTGCCAGCATCTCAGACTGTTTTGTTGCTAGTACTAATTTGAAGTTCATTGCTAAGATAACAGACAAGGTTGAACAGACCTTTCTGGAGTGGCTGTTCCTCAAGGCGAAAAATTCTGCTAGAAAATAACCTCCCGCCTCACTTTCCCCATAAAATCAAAGCAGAGCCTATTGTGAAATTTCCACAGCCAAGCAAGCTCGGAGAGACAGCTTAGTGGTAAACGATATTTGAATGGAATTGTGTAGCAAGTGAATCGATAGGGAACTGCAAGATCTCTGACTCCTTTACTTTTATGGAGAAATTGAGGCTAGAGGTTATTTTCCAGCAGAATTTTTTGCCTCAAACGATAGCCACTCCGGAAAGGTCTGTTCAGCCATGTCTTTTTGTTAGCAATGAACACCAAATTAGCACTAGCTTGCAGAGAAAGCTTCAAAATGGTCCGAGACACTGGTAAACAACAAACAAATTTTATACATTGCTGCAACATGGTAAGTCAATTTTATTCCCAAATCATTACATTTTATGCTGTTTGAAACAAAACCATTGAGTTTCCATACAAACCTCTTGTAAAAAGAGTCTTTGTAACACGTTACACCACTATGAAATCACGTATGTGTTCATGTCGTGAGCTTGGGCCACCTGTGTACAGTCAAGCTAAGTCAAGTTTACCAAGACCACTCAAAGATTGGAGTCTTTGAAACAGGCCTTATCATGTTTTTGGAAGCCATCTTGATGGGCAGACAAACATGTCCAAAATAAAAGTGTTTCTATCAGAAACTGTGTTAAAATAACTTGAGAAAACCTTGAATGTACAAAAGTTTGTGAATGGTAAACTTTAGTTGCTAACCAAAGGATTTTACTGACAAAATTTGAGGATCCTACCTGCACTAGAATTTGTCCAGTGAAATTTTAAATTTCCCTCACATTTGTCTGTAATAATATTATTTGCCACAGACGCATGTCTGACTGAGTGAAAAAAATTTTAAGCAATTTAATGGCAAAATTTAAAATTCTGCTGGACAAATTCCAGTGTTCCTTCTCAAACATGACCTTTGTCACTTCAGCCATTTCCAAGTCACAGCTCTGTGATAATGTCATTAATGATTCTGTGATTCAGGATTGTAAAGATTCTCAGTATTGTCATTAAGATAAGTCCCTTAATCTTTCACCAAAGACTTGATCTATTTTTGAGATGTTAACATGTCTCAATACATAGAATCTCCACAGGTTATGTCATTCAAACAGGCAACCCTCATGTTTACAAAACAGCTCTTCAGAAGGAGGAACCCGCTAACATTTGGGGGTGTCAATATCCAAATATTCATTTCAGTTAATTAATGGAAGGTAATCCTATATTCTAAGATAATGTAGCAGTTACAGAGCAGCTAGTCTATTGTTTTGTTTCCTTCCAGTATGCAAATGGCACACTTGAAAGAAATAATTGACCAGTTAAGCACGGCCATGCGGTCTGTGTGAAAACTCGAGTTTTAACAAGTCATTCAAACGTATAATTAACACTTATGGAATTTAAAACGATTACGGGTACTTTTTAAATTTCCTCCAGCAAAACATAACAAAAATTATTCCGACTCAATGTAAGGGTAACTAAAATTAAGTTAATTGTGTGCAGTAAATTTCTTCCAGACTTTGGAACTGCACAGTCATCATCGAACATATGCATTCAGTTACAAGCAATGTGCATGGAAACAAAAGCTTACCAGAAAAATGCCACAGTATCGCCAAGTCCCTTCTCAACGTTTCTGTCAAGGACATTGTAGGAAATGTTAGTGACAGCTCCTTCCATCCATTTGATGTCAATTTTGTCTTTTCGAGTGTCAAAGTTGAAATGCATGAAGTTGTCTTTGCTTGGCGCGACTTTCCAAAAAAACTCGCTTGCATAGTCGCCCCAAAATTCTGCCGGATTTTCTATCGATTTCGCGTACAGTTCCTTGTAGCGACCCATACTAGACACATATGCTTGGGATTTGATTTCTTCAGGGGGATAAAACGATTCCACGATGTCTTTTTCATGTTGGTTTTGTGAATTTTCAAAGGCTTCCATGTTCGCGTGTTTTTCCAATGGCTTCCGGCTGCCAATGACAATAGAGCGACGAGAGAGTCTAGAGCGACTAATGGAGCGTAGAACAAAACTGCAGGGAGAGGTGTGTCAAACTCGAACCAATCCCCAGTGATGGCCATTATGGGATACCCAGGGGCAGATAGTGGGGACGAGGACAAAATGGAGGCGGGCGGGAAAATTTTGCTCGTCGCATTTTTTCCCGCCCGCTCTGATTTTGTCTTCGTCCCCACTATCTGTCCCTGGGTCTGCGAAGATGATGGCCGTTCACAGTGTTTTCGAACACGAGAAACATCAGGGCCGGGTTGTTAAAACCACGATTAAGCTAATCCAAGATTATCGTAAATTTTTATTTCAATTTTGTAACTTTTCAGTGAAATCTTCTCTTTAAATTTTTTGTCCTTCAATTTTGGCTTCGACCAATGTCAAACTCCAGGAAGCATGGACAGTGAAAACACTTTTATTCAAGAGAAATTAGAACTTTGCAATCGATTAACTTTTAAACCTAGCCTTTTGAACAACCAGTCCCAGGTGTTTTGAACCATCGTTAAAATATCAGAGTTGCTAATTATAAAATCAAGAGCCAAGAGTCAGGGGCACCCAACGTCAATTTTCGGAAAGTATCTGTTCGGAAGACGATTTGAGATCTAGAATTTTCGGAACATTTGTTTTAAGATTTCTTGCTTGCCTGTCTGTCCTAGGATTTTCGAACATCTGAAAAATGGTACAATTGCCCATTTTAAACGGATTTTTGCCTAAATAGGTCACCTAGAATTTACGGGAGCCTTTCTTCTGGCTAAGATTTTCGAAAAGGTAAGTTTTGATCCCCACAATTTTCGGATCACTAGACTTTCAGCTAGGAAATCCGAACAGATGAAATTTTTTTAGGGGATAAATATATGCTTATATCTACCGTTTAATACCAAAAAATGATTAACGATGCTATGTTTAAGTAGTTTTGAACTATATTCTCGTTAGATGCCCCTGAAGAGTGAATTAGATAATTCACTCTTGTAGGAGCACTCTTGTAGAAATCAATTGAAGATCAATGATTAGCTTAAATATTTCTTTTTGCTTTACTCACAACACAACACCAGCTTATTTCAACAACATCTTGAAGCCTTATCGCATGTCTTAGGCCAGTCCCTTACAAATGAATTTTAACCCAGCAAAATGAAATATTACGTCACTTACCAGGCTGAGGCACCCTTAAAATTTCCCAGCCCAGATTGGTCCAGATTGTGCAACAGCTTGCTAGAACCAATTTCTTGCCAAAAACATCTCTTTGCTTTTATCCAGGACAATGTACTGAATGCCGATCCCCATGTTAAAATTGACTGAGCCTTCGACTTAGAAATTTCTTGCAAGACCGGCGTGACGCTTTCTTTCGTTTTATTCCCAAATAAATATTTGCTAACTTTATTATTGCCTTTTCTGTCTGACTAGTTGGGTGATACTACTATTGACTCGTATCCCTTGCGGGCTACGGGTCTAACTGTTAATTATCAACTCTGTTGATAAAACCAAATTTTTGTATACTACTTCCCCACCGACGTAGCACCACTCTTTCTGTAGAAACTACCCACAATTCCCTCTCTATCTCAAGAACGGAGAGGATTTAAATCGTCAGACTTCACCGTCAGTTTGCTTTTTGGTACCTTGAAAACGTGTTAAAAGATCGGCTTTCCTGCCTTTAGTAGGTTCACAAATGGCTTTTCGGGACTTTCGAGAAACGGGCCCCAGTTCCCTTACTGTTCAGCGAGTCCATCATAACACCGAAGTTTGCATTGTCCTGTTGTGTAAGTGTGAAATAACAAATGATGTGAATAAAACAACACGCCAAAAGGAAAGAAAATCATAAATCGAAAGAAAAAAAGATGAAGCACAAAAGGAGTTCCAGAGGGGGCACTCGGAGTTGAACCAAGGACCTCTCGATCTGCAGTCGAATGCTCTACCACTGAGCTATACCCCCACTGCCGACATATTTTGTTAAGTTATACGAAGTGAATCCTTTAACGTATAAAATTAGTTCCCAGTCTTCTTCAATATTGAACAGAATGGTAACATTCTTCGCCGGCTCAACCAAATTAAGAAACGCGTTGCACGTTGCAAGGGAGACAAGCTCTTGTGACCTTTATTGTGCCCTCAGTAGATCTGGCCAATCACAAAAGTGAGTCGTAAGGGGCCGAAAAACTAGTTCCCTGGACTATGGGGTGCTATCATTCTTTAGCTCAAAGTAGGGGGACACACCACCAGTCGCCGCAGCAATTCGCCTTGTGTGACACGGTTACAAAGTAATTATTTTGGTTTGGTTTTACGACACTCGATGGAAACTCACTCTATCAAGATTGCTATAATTCCTGCAGGCTCACTTAATGTAAGTCTCAGATGTTATTTTTTTAGAAAATGCATCAAAGGGTTCTCATCATCGGAGGTGGAGTCGCCGGTCTAACCACTGCTTATTCACTTCTTGAAAAGGGGTGAGTTAAACTGAGTTGAACTGATTTGTGTTAACTGTTAATTTCAATTTACAGTGTCCCCAATTAGTGCTTCAGTGCCAGAACGACTAGACACTTAGGTTCCTTTCTTTCTTTTCCGAGGGCGTTTGGGTTAAATCCTTTATTGCTCTGAATCCTTCACCCTACATGTATCTCTTTCTGAACTTAGTTTAGTTACCACCTTTCAGTTTTAATATTACGCCTATGAACTCTTGCTTCCTTCCTTTCTCACCTCCCTGTTCTATGAATCTTCCCTTTCTTTCTTGTATTTACTGGCTTACTTGTGCTCATCAGAGTATCAAGTATTTACCCTAACCCATAAAATGAAAGGTAAAATTTCAGAGTGCTTAGGCCTAATTACTGAAACGAGTGCTTAGGCTTAATCAATATATTATTGCTACATTGACTGTGAGTCTCATTGACTCAATTGACGCATTGACTCATAATTTTACCATTTGACTCATAAATCATGGTACCTCTGACAAAATAGGGATAAAATAGTGTACTTTAAAGCTGTTTTGCATTAATTTTGGTTTGCAGTCATATGATCAAGTACATGTATCTCATTTCTAAAATAGGGATAAAATAGTCTATTTTAAAGCTGTTTTGTTTTAAGTATTGAATGGCCTCCATCAGTAAGATTGAGTCATCCTATTTTATGGCTATTTTGAATACCAAAATGGCATACAGAATATTTTATTCCTATTTTACAAACCAATGCTTCTAGCTCTTAATACTCCCGTATTTTAAAATAGGGTTAAAATAGAAGTAAAACAGCAGTAAAATAGGTGGTCTATTTTCCTAATCAAAGAAAATAGCAGTAAAAAAGAACTCAACAAAATTAAAATAGGGGTAAAATAGGTATAAAATGTAAATAAAATATAGATGTTTTTGTAAGGGTAGTCACGCACTCTTTAATGTGAAATTGGAGGAACTTGCATCATTCAGATCTAGGAATTTGTCCCATTTTTGGGAATTTAGAGATTGGAATGTCTGCACCCTCACAAACATTATGTTCTATGTAACAGAGAGCCCAACTATTTGCAGTTAGACTTGATCTGATGTGCAGAGGTCCCATGATTTATGAGTCAGATGGTCAATGAGTCATGAGTCATGAGTCAATGAGACTCACAGTCAATATAGTAATAATTTATTGATTAAGCCTAAGCCCTCGTTTCAGTGATTACGCCTGAGCACTCTCTGAAATTTTAGCTTTCATTTTATGGGTTAGGGTAACTGCACTAACTCATTGACTCTTTGACTCATGACTCATTGATTCATTGACTCATAAATAAAAACTGGGAGTCTCATAGTAAAACCGTGAGACTTGAGAGGTCTTTCTTTGTTTTTATCTTCATGTGCATTGAGTTATTTCTTTTTTGTTGTCACTGTTGCCTTTTTTGTTGCTCTTTAATAACTCTGTACAGCTATGGCGTAACTGTTGTATCAAAGGAGTTTCCTTCAACTCGTCACTTGCCACGGATTGTCTCAGAAGCTGCAGGGGCGTGGCATGTGCCACAGCAAATGATGTCAAGCCACCCTGCCAGTGCACAAGAGGACTTAGCAAAACTACTCAAGGTGAGAACATTGCAACCCTTTTGGCCAAATATTGTAGGTGTGTTAACAGTTTTATCAAGTACTAAGTTTATGTAGTACCGTTATATACATAGCTCTCACATGCCAAAATTTGATCGAGTGATTGGCAAATCGTGGCCATGAGCCCCCACTCAGGGCTGGAGGCAGGCTTACTCCATTGGAGGATACAGTACAGAGTGCTAGCCAGAGGGACCAGGGTTAGGGTTAGGGTTACAATTTTGGACAAAAGAGTTAGGGTTCTCGGCAATGGTGAGAGTAGCCTCCTGTATCTCTTCATTTCATCTTGTCACGATATGCTCTTCCAAAACAATGCTATTATACGTTGAATGGTTATCATGATACAATGACAAAAAAGTAACCAAAGTTCTGGTGTTCTTTGGGTGTTTTGCGGTGTGTTTGCCTTTTCTCTGAATGATATTTGTTTTGTTGTTGAATTTTAATTTGGACTTGGGTTTACTGGGATGTGGCCTTACTAAGATGCAAGCTTCGTTGCGAACGTCAAAGGCTGAGCATTCTAAATTTGATGGAAAAGTTCAAACACTGATTGTGGGTCCCTAATTAAATATGGTAGCAGCTTGCCACTCTCTGACTACAAGGAGAAAAGATTCGCCAGGCTGGAGTCTGACCGATGTGCATAGCCTGCAAAGCAGGCGTATTTTAGCGAGCTAAAGCGAGATTTATATCATGATCAAGTGTTTGGTTGCCATATTGGATTGGCAAGATCGAGGAGAGCATGGAGTAAGTACAAAAAGTGTACTTATGTCTAGCAAGGTGGTAGGGAGATTGAAAACTCTGTGTAGAGGAGGGGGTCAGGAGAGAAAAAGGATTCTCTCCCCTCACTGGTTTATCATTTTGTTACTCCCTCCATGCTTTCCTTGATCTTGCCAATCCAATATCGTGACCAAAACACTAGATCGGAATATACCGGCACTCGCTTGCTAAAATTATGCCTGCTATGCAGGATTTGAGTCCTGGGTTGCAATAATTCTTTGATGCAATTTTTAAACTACCTTATTTTCCAAGCTAAGATTCCTTAGACAAGTTTTGTTGACATGTACAAGTTATAACAATCTTTTGTTTTTATCAGTTGCTGAGTGGTTCATATTCTTTTCACTAATGTGCAGAAATGGGCAGCATATGGTAACAAGAGGTACTTGTCTCTTTGTAACGATTCCTCACACACTGGGGTTTGGCTAAGGGAATTTGTTCATCTTCATGACAAGAAGGTGCATTTTGTTTTCAATTAAGTTTGTTGCAGTTTCCTTCCCTCTTAAAGTTTGTAGAGAATGCTGGAAAGCAAGGGTGAAGAGGTGGATCATTGTAGGGTTCGGCATCTCCTCTTCTTAACTCCAGAAGTTTCCGTGCAATGAAGAGGTTTAGAGGAGTTCTTAGTTGTGCATGTTGCAATGTGATGCAACAAGGACCAGAATTTTGTTTTTAATCTCTTGGCCTCAATTGTCGTTAACCTGCAGCTTCTCTCTGATATTTACTTAAGAACCTCAGTTTCCCAAATCCTCAGTTGTTCGGAAGGTGGATAGCACTTACATGTACCATGCAATGAATTGTAACCATCAGGCTTGTTCAAAAGGTGGATAATGCTATCCACCGGATAAACCACTATGCAGCAGATGAACACCAGCAAAACCAATCAAGTTACCTGTATCCAGGATAATGCTATCCATCCTTCAAACAACTGGGGTCAGATAATGGGTATCGAAACCAAGCACAAACTGAGTGAGTAATATGCAGATGAGTGTACACCATTTATGAGTCAATTAATGGTCAATGAGTCATGAGTCAATGAGTCAATGAGTTAGTGCAGTTAACCAAACCATAAAATGAAAGCTAAAATTTCAGAGAGTGCTTAGGCCTAATCACTGAAACGAG
>NC_090879.1:22865009-22870009 GCF_036669935.1 Montipora foliosa
GCAACGCAAATCTTCTGAGCAGATATTTTCATGTTTCGCTTGATTTGGTTGCCAGTTCACAGTCGCTGAAGTCAGCCCTTTTAAGTTTGGTGTTGCCAAGCTCCTTTTCGCCTGTGAAAAGTGGAGAAATTAATTAAGTTTAATTTGTTTGGTTTTACAATAGAGCGGTTTTCAAATGAGTGTCGTAAAACCACAACCAAAGTAATTACTTTGGCCAATCAAAAGGGACGGAGACAATCCAGTAAACCAATCAAAACTTGAAGTAATTACATGTAGCCGACACAAAGCGCGGGAAAATGTGCACGCGCGAGCTACGATTGGTTTTGGTTTCACTTCTGATTGGTTAAAACAGTGTCGCGAGAACTTTGAACCAATCACTGAGAGAAACAATGCAAAACCAAAATAATTCGGTAATTACTTTCGACACTCAATTGAAAACCGCTCTATGTTTCCATCTAACAGGCAAAGAGCACCTGTTGCTGGGAGCATTCGTTCAGCCAAATCGTTGGGACCACAATCTGGCTCTTTCTGCTCCTTATGTGCAGTCAATGTTATATCACTGCAAACAACTATGTCCTCGCCTTCAAGCACTCAAAGACAGCGATATTCAAGTCACTGTGGGAATTCGCCCAGGGAGAAAAATGGTCCGCTTGGAGCAGGACCCAGACGAACCTTGTATTTTTCACAATTATGGTCATTATAAATGGGGAATGACGCTGGCCTGGGGTACTGCCGCAGATATTGTTCAACTCATTGACAATGAAGTCAAGAGGCTATCGAAAAAAACGCATTTAGCAAAACTGTAGTTTTTTATCTCGCAAAAAGCGGTGAAAAGTAGAAAAAAAAGTAGTGTTCTGGCTTAAAGTCACTGAATCTTGGTCAATGTTTTTTTTATAGCAGGTTTTTTTCCTCCTTGTAGACTTCCTAAGTTGCTCAGTTTTCGATTGAAGCAGGACACAATTGAAACCACAACATGTGTAAAGAAATCACACCACGAGTCGGTAGTTTTGGACTATTTCTTAGGTATCGGCCCTTGACATTTTCGGTTCTATTTTGTGTTGTTGTGGTCCGTGTCTGTTTTTTTAAAGTAAGGCGTTTCGAGACCTGAATTTTTCTTTCTCTAAGCAAAAGATGTTTAAGGCCCAGCTTTTTAGAAGAAAGGGATGGTATCTTTCCAAACAGCATTTCGACCCCTGAATCGGAGCCCTTCTTTTTATTTTACGTTGATTTCACACACAGGCAGCGGCTCAATACAATTTCAAGCAGTTTTTGCCACATCTCACACCAGCTGTACCCTTTGTTTTGGGAGAGTGTCCACGTTCCCTCATACTTGACAAAATTCATTGAAGAAAATCCTCCATTCTTCCCATGTGCTTCCATACTTCGAAATAGTCGCGCTGTAGTTTTATCCCACTTCTATTCAACACAAATACATAATATATAATTTTTAATATTATTCCAATAATTAGTTTTTGACTTATTATATAGGATTTATTAGTAATTTTTAAGAATTGTAGAGTATTTGTAAATAATTGAGTAATTCAGCCTTTGGCTGCAATGCAGTTTTTAATAAACGATCTATCATCGGTCTGTCATCATACTTGTACGCTACTTCCTTTGAGTCTGGGGACTGGGCCAGTTCCAGCCGGCACAGAATTTTCTAGCGCAGTAGGTTTGGACCACCCTGCGAGAAACTTTAACCGCGGGCAAACCCACATTGGGTATAAATCTTCAGAGAGCAACTTTTACTGGTCATTCCCTATAGGGGCCTTCCCTGGAAAATAAACCCGACTAGATTTTCAAAATACTATGAACATCCACAACACTTGAAAAATGCTCTATACATGCGTGCATCTGAGGACTGCTATACCACGGAAATAGAAACAAGTAAAGGTATTCTCTTGTACAATTGAAGTTTTAATTTTTCATGAAAAATAAATCTGACTAAAGTTCAAAGGAAGTTTTTCTGTTCTTTATTAGACGCACTTTAAAATCCGTGGGAAACTACTCAATCATGAACATTCAAGTTTTTGGGCTATTTACCAGCTAAGGGTCGGTCCGTGTAGCGAAAAACTGTGACCCCGAGGCCGCAGGCCGAGGGCAGCATTTTCAAGACCTCAGTCAGTTTTTCGCTATACGGACCTCCCAGCTGGCAAGTAACATATATTTATTGTAGGGTGTGAATTTGCACGAAGAAGAACTCATCAAAGCGAAACGTCAGTCTTTGAAACATGTGTCCTTTCATTCCTTCACAAGTAAGTTCATAGCTGGCGGGGCTTTCTTCTCTCTCGATTAGTTATTTGTCGCGCAACTCCAAGTTCCTGTCATTTTCCAAGTGAGAATGTTTCTGATGTTTTTTCAGACATGTCGGATAGCAAATGCTTTCGAGCTGGTAATTATAGGATGGTGAACATAAAGAATGGAGTCGATCGAATTGTAGGGCAGCAACTCTTTCATTTTTATTTTTTTAATCATGAAAAAAAGGAAAATTGTTTCTCGCCTCGAGAACCACTCGGTTCTTTTGTTCTTGCACAATTCAAGGCGGACTAGTCTACTGATTAACTTAAAGTCGTGTAACTATTCATTTTGTCCGCATTTCCTGGTGGATTTCTTCAGTTTCCGTTCCTAGTAATACCGCTTTCCTAAAAGCCACAACATGTCAGGTCTTAAATATTTTGTTGGTAAGTTTAATGGCCAACACTGACTCCAAACATTGTTGGCTGTTATATGTAGCGTCCGTTTGTACACCCTGATGCATGTTGTTGCACGAAGTTTGAAACTGGTTGGCAAACTTTTGAGCCAACACCTCCCAACATTTCATTTGTTGTTCCCCAACATCGTGGAGGCCACGCACGTGCATTACACGTGTTCGCTATGGGGATAGCAATGCATTAACATGTTGGGTCGTATCCTTCCCATAATACACTGCACGTCCTTACGTCCGTTAGCACGCAACTGCCAACACCATCCAAAATCTGCAGAACCAACAACTCCCCAACAATGTTGGGGGGTTGTTGCGCCCGTTTGCACAGGCCTTTAGGCTTAAGGAGTCACCTTGTGACGCATTTTGACGTGAATGCAAAGTGCCATGAATTGCATTACGCCGCTGCATTTGACATGATGCATAATTTTGAGCCTGTGGTGCCTGTGTTACTCTAGCCTGGGGGGGGGGGGTGGGGTGTGCTAACGAAGCTTATAGGGAGTGACGACGACGCCACAAAACCAACCTCGTTCCCAGGGTCTCCGAGACCCTGAGATCCTGGGAACGAGGGTGCCACAAAACCACCATATCATTGGTTAAAAGAGGACAAATAATCGTGCTACACGTGGACACGCATTTTCAGTACGGTACTTTGCATAACGACTTGAAATCACCAAATTTGAGGTTTTGACAACAACAACAAAAAAAAAGAACGCGAGCACATAAATGTGAGCCGTTACTCTGAAACCGCTCGCGCCAATTTATTTTGTAGGATTTTTCGCCCACCGCATCATGTGACAAGAACGAGATGGAATAAGTGGGAAAGACGTACGATGATACGATGATGATAGTGCAAAGTTCTATTTTGAGCTGACGTTTTCGTCTACGTAGCCGTCGCAGATCTTAAAGTCCCTTATGTGATATTGTGGGGCACGCCCATAAAAATCGATTTATTCTTCCAATTCATAAATTCGAAAAAAAGGATATATCTTGATATCACATTGACCGGGTTAACTATAACCTTTTTGGTGTGATCAGTACGTCAATATGTTTAATACATCTTCATCTTTCGACAGTATCCTCTTTTCGTGTTGCCTGCAGGTCATGCCCCCTTCTCCAAAATAAAAGTAATTTACTGCTCTACATTTATCTCTTAATTCCTTTCTTCCTGGAGAAAAGAAAAATGACAAGAGTAAATAATGACTTTGCAGATTATAGAACGAGCTGTTATTTTTATGGACAGATTTTACTGCGATTAGTCGCCGCAATATCGTAACGGAGGATTTTGAGCTTGCACAAACCTTGATGCAACTTTATCGTCGGCGAGTTGCTGCGACAAAAAGCGGTTGTGTAAGAGAGGCCTCGTAAACTCTTTTAGTTTACGCCAACAATTAACAACTGTCTCAGAGCAGAGGCTTGTAGGGAATATCCAGTTAACTTGCGATCTCTTGGCGCCACGTAGAGTGGTTTAAATTGATAAGATTATACTGAAATAAATAATAAATGACGTATTGTGTAATTCTTCCTTTGATGTGGCTAGCGTCTATGTTTTGTAGTCTGCAAATGAAAATGTTTGCATGAAAATGGTTCATTTCCGATCTTGGTCTAGTTTGGGACCGTAACATGGCCGAAGCACCGAGGGAAAACAACCTCGTCTTAATCAGACTTTAAAATGTTTAAAATGATTTAATCTCAAAGGCATCCTGAAATTATGAAAACATAAATAAAACTGGAAAATTCCTCTTTAAAACTAGATAAGAACAAAATTAGGACTTCTTAGACACCACATAATAGCGTTTGATATCGTTTTACACAAAACAGTTAAATTAAGCTTTGATCATTCCTACTTTATCCATTTTTACTATGGTTTTATCCTTGTAACTATGGTGCCGTGGTCCTTTTCCCAGCGCCACCGTTTTTGCCTTGACCAGTGTATTCGATGGTTTTTTTCTCAGTGTGGGTGGTCGAAACTGGGTAAACATGGGATTGGGCGACAATAATGTACTGCCGTTGTATTTTGATATTTGTAAACGGTCGGAGTTTCCGGTCTTATTTAAGAAGGGCAATATCAACATCCTTTGGTGGAGTCTCATGACATTTGTCCTGGACATAAAGTACTGTGTAAGATAAACAGGTCTTCCTCTCTTCCCTGCAAAGTATAAATGCGTATTTCAGTATCAGAGTATTCGCCATTTGAATGATACGTCTGGGGCGTAATAAGTAATAGTACTAGTACTGAGTGCAGTAATCGTGCGTGTGATTTCAATAACGAGCACGATTACCCCTGAATTGTGCTACA
>NC_090879.1:22875009-22897509 GCF_036669935.1 Montipora foliosa
AATTCTCATGTTATGTGTAATAAAATGATTTTCCAACTGGTCATGCTTACATCATTATAAAACTAGAAACGCAGAAGATGCTTATGAATTCGCTTTCCGAAAAAGGGCCTGCAAGAGACCTCTTCAACCCATTCTCGATTATCGTGAATTCTTAATTTGCTTTGAATTACCGTGAATGTTTAAGAAGACAACGCACTTGTATGGACATAGGACTCGAACCTGGGAATGTTAATTAACCCGTCAACTAACCACTTAACCACCTCACCGCGAGCTGCTAAGAGACATTATTTTAAACAATGTTTGATAATGCTGTATTATATCATTACTCACTGCAAAAGGTCGGTTACCAAAGTTCACTCCAAAGTTAAATATTTAAAAACTAAAGCTTAGGCCTAAATGATTAATTTAGCTTATAGGCCTAATAATTCTTCAGCAGCGATATTCTATGGGAGACTTAAAAAAATGTTTTTTTGAGAAAGGGGTGTCTTGATCTTCAGTGGTGAAGCGGAAAGAATTGGTTCCTATAGACGAGAAACTCCGGGAACAAATCCAATCCACGGATGTGATTTTTAATTTCCTTATTTTCTCTGCTACCACAAGTCCTGGGACACTGTGTCCTAAATTCGTGATGATATAGTGAATTCAAAGCACGATAATCAGGCCTGAATTCAGACAAGAGATGATGTTGACCACATGTGCTACACTTTGCGAATAGGCGTGGGTTCTTTTACGCACATGGGATCTTAAAAGATAAAGAGACTTAAACTGGATTCCAAGAGATTAAGTAAGTAAATAGGACTTTTAAACAAAAACGATTATATTCATCCCGAGTCTAAACTTGTCAGTTCCCGGGATATGGACGTTAGTAGCTCTCGTCGATTTACACTCGGTGATTTCAGCATATCGGTTCAGATCTAAGATTGTAAGGTTTCTTAACCTCTTATTTATAAGACGTGACCGCTTTCGGAAGCCATCGATCTATGTTGCTCGCAAACCTGTGGGCGGAGTAAAAACATCTCACCAGATTCGCTGGAACAAAAAGATTTCAAATATGCATACGTAGTCTGAAAACGCAGCTTGGTCGCCGATCTTGTTTTTTTTTTAATTTTTCTAGAATGTCATTTCATTGTTGCAAGAGCTTAAATCAAAACAAAACAAAAATATCCTGGGTAAACCAGACCAAATATAATTTCATCATTCCTTATTTAACCTGTAGGGTTTTCAACAGGCTGCTTTTAGCAGCTTAACTTATTTGTTTATCCACGCGTAGATAAAGGCAAGGTTAGCAAAGTATTTACAACTCATGGTGGTAAAAGATACTAGGATATAGTTTTACACGGCATGATTCAAGAGCATATCCATTCGTTAAGTAATTATAACATAATTTTACATGCAAGGAAGCTGAACTTTCACTATTACAGTCACTCACTTTCTTAACCTTATCAAGGGAGGATTGTTCTAACTCATTGATGGCATGAGCATGTGTCTACCTGCTTAAAGGTAGTAGCCACCATGTTTAATCAACTACGCGCAAAAATGATTCAAACTTATGCAAAGTTCAGTAGTCGCAGGGTCTGTAGCAACAGTGCATCAGATTTGAGATTTAGTGTACTTTAATTCTGAACATCTTGTTCATATCTATAGGACGCAGTGCAAGGAGATCGAGGTGCATACCAGACATGAAAGGATAAAAGGTTTACGAAAACAACGAGGCATTTGTCATCTATTTCGTTTGTGGACGGAAGAGGTTTAAATTCTGATTGCTTCTTAGCTTTTTCTTAATTACATTTCTAATACGTGTTGCTTACGTCGACCGGTTGGCTCATTTAGCTGGTTGAACATCGGACCACCGCGCGGGGTGTCGGCCTGACCAACATTCAGGGTCTTTAAATAACTAAGGAGAAAGTGCTTCCCGCTTTATGATCACGCCTGCAAATCATGGTTAGACTCTCTGTAGTGTTCTCGGATGAGGCCGACGATAAACCGTAGGCTTTGTCTCACAACCCTTCAATGTTCAAAACTGTGGCACGTAAAAGAACCCACACAATATTTGCAAAGAAAGGGCATGGAAAATGGCAAGCCCTTCAACTTTCTAGATAGCAGGTTGAAATTTATGTTGAAACTATTGAGTTGTAGAAATTGTAGGATCTCAACCTGGTTTCTAGAAAGTGGAAGGGCAATTGGTAGTAACGGCTTGCCATAGAGTTCACGGTGTCAGTGTGGTCTTTCCTTTGCCTATGGTTAAAAACGCTCGGAGGTCGACCTTTGTAAGAGAATCCGCCGTGTCTCTATTGTTGAGTCTCCATTAATGTATAAGTGATTTCAGTGAACACTGAAGATCATTTTCTTTTTTTTGGCTAGTGTTGAATGAACTAGTAAATTAATTTTAGGAAAGGGACTAAGGTTGTCTGCTTGATGTGTAAATGGAACTCCCATTTCGAAGAAATTGGGTATTGCTGTTTTTTCTTTGAGGGGTAGGTAGAGGTGATCTGACATTCAGATCTTTTTCGTCTTTCTGTAGACTTAGTGCTTTGATCGCATCAGTTTTAATTAATTGATTTCCTTTTCAAGAATAGTATTAAATTGACTGACTAAAGATAGAAATTCTTGGCAATGCTTCGTTGCCACCTTTTGTTGGAATCAGTGGGCGAGAAATCGCAAGCAACTCTCTCATGCACAATGATACAGTAATTCGTACAATAATAAATATATCATATCGTGAAATATAAATTCTTGCGTATAGTTTGTTATTCCCTCTCAGAAATTTGCCTTTTTTCGTTCTAGGCTATCTGTGTTTAGTTTCTTCGTCATTATCTATTGTTTAGCCAGCCGAATTTTTAGGAAACACTTCCCTCTTTTTTTTGTTCGCCACGCCTTGTTTTAAAAACAACTCACAAATATGTATTTAGCAGGAAATTCATTTGCCGCCATTGTCTCGATTTCCTTCCCGTCAGTTGGGTTTGTGTTGTTTCCTTATACAGTTTTATCAGTTATAAGTTGTTGTATGCAGCTTTCATGATATTTCGTGGAGACAAGGCTTTTTCATTAAAAGACAAAACAACACATTTTTTTCAAAGCAATCGGTGACATAGACTGTCCGAACTATTGCTGATCGTTTCCGATTAAATTGAAACAAGGAAACAGACACTATACTACCAATCGTGTTATTTTACGCGAAGTCGGACGTTTGTGGACTCAACAGCTTCGCGTGCAGTCGCAGTTGTTCGATAATTGAATAAACAACCTTGCAGACGAAAAGGAAACAAAGTTCCACCTGAGCCTGGAAAGGGCCCGCAAATCTTATCATGGCCACTCAGGCCTCTCTAATCGAATGAATTTTTCAAATTGTTGCATATTGGTCACCGCATGAAAGAAAAACCAAATGGGATTTTCCTGATATTGCTGCTTACTGGATTGACACAACATATTTTTGCAATCAAACCCGCTCTTTTCACGTCGATTAATGGCTCCATCTCGTTTCTGCCTTCGGTCATTTGGCTTCACTTTTATGTTTGATGCTTCAAAAAACGCAGAAGCCACGGTTTTGTTGTTGTTCATGGATTGCTGTGTTAACGCGGATTTCTCAAAAGGGCGTGCTACATACGTTTAACTCGAGTAATGAAGTGCCAATTACGGTTGGCCATTTTCTGCTTATATTGACTAATACTGAAAGGGTAATACGCTTTGATCCCTCCCTGGCAATCCGAAAAATAAAATGGCAAAAAATACACCAATATAAATTGTTGTTTCAACAATACTGACTTTCGTCTCACCTCTTCCACTTCGGAAGACTGTGGAGGAACACACAATTGCTTGAAAGGCTGATTCTTGCTTTTTTTTTTTTCTTTTCTTTTTTTTTTACGAAAACTAACATGATCTTCGGCTTAGAAAATTGCAGTAGGCATCTTTTGTCTTTATCACAGCATGTAGTGATGACGTAATTGTCAGCAACTGTGTCATTCTTTTCTGAACGCGACTTTGTTAATAGCAAGAGGGAAAGAAGGCCTTGAGATAATTTCGATCGAAGTAAAATGAGTTGTGATCTACTCTATCACAACGCGAGGTCGTTTTCTCAAGAGTGTAAACAATACCGTTTCAATTCTGCCGCGCAGAGCATGAGATATTTTGTTTCCGTGATTAAAATTTCATTTACTTCAGACGAATTACGTCAAAGAGATGTCAATTTCAAAGCCCATCATTACTAAGGGGGCTGGACAGAGTATGGTTCTTCAGTTGAACTTCCCGTAAACTTTTTGCCTTCATTTATCAAACATTGTAATCGTTGAGAACCTTGCTTATCTGGTTATCAACTTTATTTTTACGCAAAGGCAACCGAGAACTGAAGTGTGACAAACTTGTGAGAAGGCCCGTCAACACATAAAGCTCCCTCCCCACCCACTTCCGCTGGGAGATATCTCGCATGATCCCTCGATAGCGTTGACCTATGAAAAGAACATTCAGGCCTCGAGGGAATATAAGCTACAGGGAACACTTAATCCACCAGTCAGTCGAATATAACTTTCACTTCGGGTAGCAGTCGTTGCATTCAAGCTAAGGTCTGTGTAATCTTGACCAGCAATTTTAACCAGGTTTCAAGAAAATCCCGGTTTATTTCTGTTTTCAACGAGCGCTCAGCGGTTGTGTCGATTGCTCATAAAGCATGAATTTCGCGACAAATTTTTTCATCATTCTTGTTTTCATCTGCTTGTGGAAACCGAACTTTGCAAGACGAGGTAAGTGTTCTCTTGGTGTGTATTCTCTATTTTGTAGAGTTTGAATTTGATAAAATTAATTGGGTATTCTAGAATCGCATTTGTTTTACTGTGAAAGAATTACATCGAGTGTTATCCTTGAATGCACGCTTTGTCCCGCACGAAGTTTCATCACTATTAATCAAACAAAATGCTTTCGGGCCCGTGTATGTTCTCGCTTTTGTTATTTTAAAATATTTGTGTATATCAGTAGACTTCATTATCCCGAGGAGATGAAGACTTAAAAGCGACGAAATTAGATGAATCTCCTTGGGAAACCAAAACAATCGAGTCGAAATGCCTAAAGTATGGCAGCGTTGTACGTGGGCTGTCAATAATGAGACTTTAAAAGATCGCCACTGCTTTCACGCTGATCATGGCTTTTTTGGCCCGTTAAAAAGCCAACGAAATTTTTTAACAGGTTCATACGAGTCGAGAAGATAAAAGAAAAACAAAAATCAAATTACTTTCATTTTTTTGTGCGACAGGATCAAAGCATCGAAAGAATCCGGAAAGGACAAACACGTCGGAGTTGGATCAGGACGTCGGGTTCAACAGATCGATGACTCCTGAAGAACAAGATGCAAATTTAGCGAAGCGTCGACCCACACCAGAGAAGCGTCCAATGAAAATTAGCCTTGTCCCGCAGAGATCAAGTAGAAAACATATGGAGAAGCGGTGCTGTGAGGTGGGCTACCAGGCAGCAAAACGAAAGCTGTTTTGTATGGTAGATCGCACCTACAGCGCCAAGTACAGGAATATGGAACATTACGGCAGACAAAGGTTCCAGTATCGGGGTACACCTTCTCGAAAAATGCGGCGTCTCATGCATCGATTTGAACGGCTTTGCATCAAAACCCAACTTAAAGGAGTCTTCTACAAGTGTTGCCTTGACGGCATTTATGGGGCCTCCAAGAGATCCGGTCCATATTGACGTCTGAATGATGTGAACTTCATAGACATCTCGTCATGTATTTTTCTCTTAAGATTTGTCATTCTTTGTATTTTGTAGCTACTAGAGGCAAGCCGTCTAGGTAATGAGTGTTTTGATAAAACTCAGCTAAAGAGAATTGTAAAATATCGTCTGGTTTGCGAATCTGAAGTATCGCATTTCAGGAATTATGTTGTACTTGAATCGGCATGGCATCTGTAGAAGTGCGTGTTGCTTGCCTCAAGAAAACACGCGGACTTTGTCCTAGATCAGGATCATGGGTATTTTCGTAGACATCACCAGAAACAGAAATCTAAAACAAACAGTTTTTTAGGCATTTCTTGTCAATCAAGTGTTATCAGAAATCCCTTTTTAGATTTCCTTTTTGGAGCATAGCAAAATGTATATACACAGGAAATGATCAGAGTGATGATTGTTGTTCAAATTTTGGCTTATATCTTGAAGATGAAATTGTTTATTATTGTGTTTTAACTGGCAGGTGTGGTTAACATTTGCGATTTTGTAGAAGGTGTAAATAATTTGACTGTAGTATGTTTAGCTCCTTATTGGCTGTAAATGAAATATTTCATTCTGTTACGAAATCGATTTGTCGTGGGAGCGAGATTGGGACGAGCAGTTTTGTCTTTTTAGCAAAAATACAACGACCCAAGTAAAGGGAAGACCGGTATCTATTTGTTTCTGATGGTTCTCAAGTCAAATAATAAAGTAGCGAGTACAGAGGAAGGCGAGAAGCGGCGCTGTGTAACGAGGCGCTTGGCGCTGAGAACCGGCGCGCGCGAGGGAGACAGACACGCGTGTCTCCCTCGCGCGCGCCCGTTCTTAGTGACAAGCGCCTGCAACGCATGCCAAAAGTAGCTCATTCTGGGCGAGCGTCGAAGGTAACATCTAACCTAACCTAACCTATCAACGATTGAGCAATCTGTTCGGCAGACAGAAAGAACAGGGCGTCCTTTTCTTCCGGTTGGACTGTGTTACCACGAGGAGATTCTTGTCAAGTGCGAACTAACTTTCCCTTTTTTTTTTTTAAGACCAGTCTATACTGGCTAATTAATCCGATTTAACTCGCTGTATACGAATCTCCTAATCTCTACAGGTGAAAAAAGCTCAGATAATTACAACACCATCGTGTCAAGCGGATTTGGAGCCTTGTTGGATTGAACACGCCACTCTTCGGAAATTCGCGGCTTCTTTAAAATATGCTAAGCCAAGGGTTCAATAATTGTTAAAAGGGCGTTTAAATTTCTTTGTGTTAAATTTTACATGCAATGTGAGACGTGTTAGAAAATACAACAACATCGAAGCATGAGTTTTGTATTGGCCTATAAGTCTCGCATGCTTGAAGAAAGCCGCGGTCACTTTGGTAGCGATTAATTTCGCTTAATATGATTTTGATATTTGACCTTGGGGCGGGTGTTGTGCAGAAGGTTGAATGCATTCCGTAAATGTGACAACCTCTAGTGCGACTTTCTGAATCCTGCTTTTCTGTTGCATTGTTTATATCAGGTGAATCTTTGTTTTCCGTCTGTATGAAACCATGAATATTTGCGCTGTCAAGCGGCTGCCAACCGCTAGATATGTCGATTAACACCTCAAGAGCTAACCCCCATGTTTCTATCACAAAGAACTCATAGAATGTCGGTTTTCGAGGGGGTAGGAATCCTCGTTCGGCAAATGTCAAAACTCGCGCGTTTCCTTCTTCACGCGCGAGTCTCACTCACGGCGTACTTTGTAGGTTACCGTATTTATTCGATTAAGCGCCCAGGGCGCTTATTTCAGGGTGGGCGCTTATTAGAGGTGGGCGCTTATTTGAGGCTGGGCGCTTATTAAATTTTCATCAGTAAGTAAAAAGTTTATTTTGTAACAAAACTTGACAAAATATTAAAGCACATAAATTGTAACTGTTCATTGTTCGGTTTACGTATGCCCAGGACTAACAACTCATTGTTCGCTCTTCGCATAAGTCTCTTTAGCTATCACAATTCTCAATCAACTTCAATGTCATTGTCGCTGAGTTCAATAAGTGAACTTTCTGGTGCTGCCTCCTCGACATCCGACAGCTTAACGTCAGCAAATGGGTCAGTCGCGCGAGAAGCTGTTAGGGCTTGCTGGATCATGGATGTCAGGCAATCTTGTCCTTGGGGGTTAGCGCTTATTCGAGGCTGGGCACTTATTAACTTTTTCTATCTTCAGGGTGGGCGCTTAATCGAATCTAAATGGCCTCCTTTCTTGGCTTGTTGGAGGTAAATAAACATTTTTTACGAGGAGCCACGAAATGTCTGCTACAAACCACGAGAGCCTCGAAATGTCTGCAATCATCTAAACAAATGATCTACTCCCTTTAAAAACGGATTTTCCGAAGGAAAGTGGAGCAAACGTTAGTAAGATAGCTCCTTTGCTAGTACAAAAACCAATTTTTTCTGACCTTTTTGGGTTAAGCAATGGAGCTGATAGTTATTTCAGACTCCTAGTCAAATGTTCTCAGTCAAATGTTCTCAGTCAGAATATGAATAAGGACTATAAACCCGCGTAGGCCCGGCCGCGTCACCAACCGTCTTGTTTATGATTAACTGCGGGCTGGCAGTAAAGTGGTACAACTGAATTGTCACCTGAACCTAGTTTCATGGTTCAGCTTCTTCAAGTCTCCTATAGCTCAGAGGTAGAGCATCCGAACTAGTAATCGGAAGATCGTAGGTTCGACTCTTCAAACGAGGAGCACTCGGATTTTTCCGATCATCCACTATAGCTCAGCAGTAGAGCATCCGAACTAGTAATCGGAAGGTCGTAGGTTCGACTCTTCACACGAGGAGCACTCGGATCTTTCCGACTATCCCCTATAGCGCAGCCGCAGAGCATCCGAACTAGTAATCGGAAGATCGTAGGTTCGACTCCTCACAAAGGAGCACTCGGATTTTTTCCAAGTATCCCCGAATCACCATTGAATAAATATAATGTCCTCATCTCACAATATAGTATAGCAAAGTCTTTTATTTTGGCGTGATTCTCAGACGGTGCAGGTCGCTCGTGTCACGCACTGTTCTCCCTTTCCCAGACGGGAAATGGAAAAGAGTGCGTGACAATAGCGACCTGCAATGGACGGGAAAAGGAGAAGAGTGCGTGACACGAACGACCTTGACCGTCTGAGAATCAAGCTACTTTTATTTAGGATGGCATAACATTGTTCGTTTGTTCTTTAACTTGATAATAAAACCCAGAACAAATTTACGGGAAAACGCTGTCAAGGAACAAGTGACAGGTTTTTTGTCTTCTAATTGTGAACATTTAGATGGAAAATCATGCAGAGCCTGCCGTCTGCAAGAGGGGAAACCAAGCTCCTTACAATGGTCTCTCTTCTTTGTTTTCTCCTTTGTCAACGACAAAGGAGGTAGAGAAAGACCCTGGAAACGAGGTTGGGGAGGAGCAACAACTAGAGAGGGGTACTTAAAGAAATATGCAAATTTGTGCTCTCTTCGTGATATTCCCCATGCATGGAGGTAGTATCCTCCTTGTGCTTCCCTCTGAGACGTAACGTGACTGAATGTGGTAAGTCTGTCAGAATGAGTGCTCTTGAAGTATTGAAAATGTGAGGATGATTTGGATGCCATCAGGTAGCTGCACAGGAACTGCGCACAGGTCATGAGGAAGGGCATCCAAAAAATAAAGTTGAACGTGCGGATAGCTCAGGTGGATTTTCTATCATCACATAACAATTTCATTTCAACTCGATGAACTCAAGTTGTAAATCAAAAGAAGTTCAGTCTTCTACTTTGGTTTCTAGTCGTAAATCATTATTGTTACAAAATTTTAAGTAGAGACGGAAATTAAATGTCGTAACAAAATTTTCTGGTTTCCGTTTTCCCATTTCTTCTCCTCAGTCTTCTCCAGTTTTGCCCTCGCTTGGAGTACTTGCCGCGCGTTTTCCTCGAATCTCGCGGGACAGTTACTCAGAAGCAAAGAAAGCTGGTTATCCATACCTGAACTTCATACCATTACACGATTAGGGTAATATAGGATTAGCTCAGTCCTTTAATTTCGGCAAAACTTGACGATTTTTTCCTTAACATTTTCACTACAAAGACTGACAGAATATTGAACGTCATCATGTTTAAAACCGTGATTAGAATTTTTTCGAGCCGTTCTTGCTCAAGCGATAATTTATTGACTACCACGTACACTCGAAAACAGCTTTTTCCTTATTTTAATGCATAATTCTGCTCAAAAGCTTCAATTAATCCTTTTGATGTGGAATGTCGGTTAGACGCTGGATAACATACCGCACGTAGCCCAAAATTACCAGATCACCAAAGAGATCAAATTTCGAAACTCACTGACAAAAAAGTTATGAACATTAGGTGGATAAGCGCCTTGCATAAACAAAGATCAATTGATCCATTACAAATGATGATACACCAAAGGAAGGGATAGACTGTATTCAGTGAATCAGTCCTCTACAGAATACACAAAAACAGAAGGTGAAAGTCTTGGTTCAGAGTGTTTGTCAGATTTATTTAAAATATCAGCTCTGTTGAGCACTGCCAGCCAAAAATAACAACGTGCGCAAAAAAAAAAAAAAAAGGATACGAAGGGCATCTGTCTGCGAGAAATGTATCCTTGTCCATCCTAACGAGAGGTGGTGCCTACACCCAAGAGTAGCCTGTGTACAGCTACCCCCTCCCCTCAGCAAAAAATGCTTCTTCTTGCGTGTTACTGTCCACCACGTGACGAAAATCGCGCGAAAGTTAATGGTGGGTTACAACAGACAAATAATAAATTACTTAATTTGAAAAAATTACAGTCTTTTTCCAGAGATGACTGCCGAAGACTAACAGCTTTTATTAAAATTCAATTCAATTTTATTCACACTGTTTAATTGAGAGTTTTTTTGCAAAGTAAAAATCTCTTCAAACGGCTAAAGAATAAACCAGTTTACCTAACGGGTAGAAATGCTGCCGAGGGTAAGGGAGATGTTCGTTAGGGTTCTTGTTTTTTAGAGTATTCTGACACATTGTAATAAATGACAAAAGTCGCGTTTTGCATTTCTTTCCCGCGTCCCGCCCTTTTCTCTTCCGCCCGTATCCCTCCCGTCCCCTATTCTCCCAGGCTTCCGCTCTCTGTACCCTTCCACAAATGAAGCTGTTCAATCTCGTTCCCAGGGTCTCCATTGCCATTGTCGTCTTTTCCTCATCGACAAAGAGTCCCTGGGAACGAGGTTGAAAGCTGTCTGGCTAAAAAAACCAGTTTCGCTTTGTGATTTTTGGCAAATTAAACATTTCAAGCTGTAGAAGACATGTTTATGCTCATTTCATTTAGCTCACGAGCGAAAAGAGAGGGCTCTTATCGCAAACTGAAATCCAGATGTTTTGCTTATTCGTGGTCGCCATGTTAGTGACCCTCCGAGGAACACCAACATGGCCTCTCCATACAAAGCTCTGTAAAATTGAGTGACATGTTTCGGCAAATAACTCAGAAGCGATGTACCAAACAGGAGTTATTTATGTAGCAGTCTTTTATAACATTTAATTTTCTTGTTTTTTCGCATTTTATTTTTTATTGCGTGACAGTGAAAACACTCTATTGGTGGACCGCATGGCGTCTCCATACAAAATTCTATAAACTTGCATGCAACTTTTCGACAAATAACTCAGAAACGATGTAACGCACAGACCTGAGATTTGAAAAGGTGATGAAAAGATTTGTTTCCTACAACATTCCAAGTTTTTGGCGTTTCCGAATTTACTTTTCGTTGTGTGATTGCGTGACAGTGTGAACTATATGAAATTTCGTTCCCAGAGGTCACGTTCCCTTGACCGGCGGAAGGGAAGGGGAACGTGGCCCCTGGGAACGAGATTGTCTGAAAAACAGAGCAGGCTCTTTTTTCGCCCATCTTGATTCCTCCATTCGCCCGTAACCACAATTTCTAACGCCTTTGACCGCAATCCCTTGCGTTTCGAAGAAAAATGTGTTCTTCCGATTAGAGAACTCGAGCTGCCTCGTTGGTTCGGTTTAGGCTCACTCAATATCCTGGAAAAGCAGATCTGAACAAGTGTTATTGAAATCCAAAAAGAAAATTGTGGGTAACCACGCATTTTTTGAAGATATAAGTGCTACACGGCCAATGTTTGCAAAAACGCAACCCTTCATTTTTCATTTTTGTTTATTTCTTTGCCGTCGTTAGCATTTAAGCCCCTGGCTTTGGCTCTACACCTGCATGCTATTTTATTCATTGTAACTGCGCAATAAATAAATAAATAAATAAATAAATAAATACAACAACGTGAAATGACCAAATTTGAGGTTTAAGGGAGAACGTTCAGCGCTTGAGGATAACGTTCCATTTTCTCCCCTAAATTGAGCGCCACTTATACTAGTTTCGTACTTGAGGGTTTGCCACACCTTTGTCACGTTAAAATGCTTGGAACAGTGCCGTCGTCGTTGTCGTCGTTGCTAAAGCTCTCTATTGTGTAAAGGTAAGGTACATTGTAACATATATGACGTCTAAAGCGGCAGCCTTAAAGGACTGGAACTTAATAGCAAGATGGCGGTGGCTGTAACGTGGTAAACCTAATCAGCTGAAAATGCAAGTTTCTCAGCCAAATGACGTCAAAATTTACAATCTCTCAGCTGGAAAATCTTTGCCAGAGGTACAAGCCGAACGTTTTTGCTATATTTTGTCATTTCCGTGAAAGATGTTCACAAAAAATTTTGCCCCAATTGTCGTGTCCCACGTGGATCGCGATCGATTATTCTATAACTTTCATTTCAGGGGCACCCAACAGTAATCTTTCGGTGCAATAGGTGTTCGGGAGAGTCAAACTGTTTTAAGGATTTCGGTCCTACGTTGCTAAAAACTATAGATCTCCTTATTTAAAACATCACCTAAAGAGATTCGCAGCAAGGGAAATGAAGTCCCTTGCATACGTTCTCGGAAAGGACATTTTTGCATTTTTTCCACGTTAGGCTTATGACCCACTTTCCAAAGTAGAATAGACCTTATTGATAAATGGCACCTGTTTTATTCTTTTTTTGCAAAGGTGGAAATTAGCCTACCCGGCTTCATTTGAGAGCAAGAGTTTTTTTGAATTGGCTGTATTGTATCGAGACTTGGTAGGCTAATTTGCACTTGGACAAAAGAATTAAGAAATTGACGGCCATTTATGAGTAAGGTCTATGCAAGTGTTAAATTGTTGGTTAATTATCTCATTTGACTTTAGGTGGGGTGGTGGGGGAGTGATTTGCATCGATTTGTGCATGAATTGAAGTGATACTAGTATGAAAGCTCTCTTTGGGGTTAACAAGGGTATGATGTACTTATTTTCATTTTAGTGGCTTTCTGAGCGGAAAAGGAGGACTCTTCAAAAGAATGACATCAGTAAGTGTGCACCCACATGATCGTAATAAGTTAAAATTAAATTTTAACCCATTGACCCCTCAAATGCCCTAGGATGCCCCCAAATGAGGCGTAAAATCGTTTGGCGTTGGAGTAAAATCTGTTTTGTCTTTCTCCCAGGGGTCAATGAATTAATGGAGGGGACATAGTGTTTGACTTATTAATCCATTGACTCCTCAAATGTCCTAGCACAACCCCCAGTTGACTGGTAAAATTGTTTGGTGTTAGACAGTAAAATCTGTTTGGTCTCATTCCCAGGAGTCAATGGGTTAAATTAAAATTTAAAATAAAAGCCAGCTTTCTTTTGCCCAGAGATTGGCAGATTATTCTTAGTTACATGCATGAGCATGGTCATTTTGTCGACAAAAATGTGCCAAAAGTGTTTAAAAGTGGAAGCATTGGCAGTGTTCCAGATAAGAAGTGGATTTGGGAATAAACCTTCCAAAACAAAGACCTGTCTAGACTTTGGAAAAACAGCACCTGATAGAAAAACAGTCACTGAAAAACAGCACCTGTTGGAAAAACAGACACTGATAGACTTTGGAAAATGCTAAGCATTACTCCTTGATCATATTCCCGAGGGGTACCCTGCCTCTAAAATGTAGCTATTACTGCAGTGGTACATGTAAAATTATATTTCCAGCCATTAGGCCACTTGTAAAAATGTCAATGTAAGGAATCTTTCTTCATGTAATGTTGGGAGATTTGTGAGTGAAAAATATTTTACATATCTCTCTGCTGCTTGTGTTGACAATTCAAAAATACTAATATTATTTATTCTTCATTCTTAGGTATTAGAAGACGTATTGAGCTTATTCAAGATTTTGACATGCCAATTGCATCAACTGGTGTTTGTGTTTCAGCTGACAAACAGTACTTGATGGCTTCAGGTAAAGATTCCATTTTCCTGTAATATATAGATATTATTTTGTTTTTCTATGATGATGACATCCTGGTTTGATAGTAAAATGGATTCTGAAACTGCCTACCAGTTGGCTTAGTTTAGTAGGTTCAGCCTTCAATCACCTGCCATGGGATCAAGGTGCTGCCAGACCAACACTCAACCTTTAAGTGTTAATTTCCCATGATGTTAGGTATTACTTAATAACATTTTAAAGGTCTCCTCAGAGCATTTTCCCCTTTTTTCAAATTTGCTATATTTTTAGAACTAGGTATCCATTTTAATTTGGACCTGCAGCTTGATATGAAGGATCAAGTGAAATTGTATGGAATGCATAAACCAATGCATACTTGCTCAAGAAGTCTGTGTTGTTAGGGTCAGGAGTTATGGTGACACTTTAATAATAATAATAATTTTATTATTTTCAAACTTTCTTGCAGGGGTGTACAAACCTCGTGTTCGCTGTTATGAAACATCAGAATTGTGCATGAAGTTTGAAAGATGCCTGGATTCTGAGAGTAAGTTATACAAGGCCTGGATTAATACATGTATGTGTATTAATATTTCTTGTGTTCAACAGATAAAACTATTACTGTTGCATTATTTTTACAATATTAATAAATTGTACATTATGCCCATTATTAATAATGCTTTGTCTTGTTGCTGATTCCCATTTCAGTTGTAAAATTCCAAATTTTATCTGAGGATTATTCAAAGGTAAGCTCTCTTCAAATGAATTACTTGAGCTTTTGGACTTTTGGTAAAATCCTGGAAATAATTTTTTATGCCTGTTTGCTGTTTTACAAAATCCATGTTTAAACTTAGTTTCTGAAGTTGTTAAGCTTGAAATGCTATGAAGAAAGAAATTACTCTTAGTACCTGTATTGTAAGTACCGGTAGTAGAAAGGAATGCTGTGCTTAACAGTGTGTTTTCACTCGCGTGATCATTACCCCTCTTTCCTCACTGAAAAAAAAAGATTAAAAATTGAAGCGCAGCCAGGATTAGGCATATTAAAATACAATAAAAAACGTTCTCTGGCTAAAAATTTTCAAAAAGAATATAAGCTTTCGGCTGTCGATCTACAGCCTTCCATGGATAAAACGTTGAATGTAAATTAGTGAAATATATACAGAAAAGGCGAGATAAAAATGATAAAAAGAACAGAGTAAAGGTATGAAAAATGGTGGCTATTGTTTAAAAAGAATTTTATACTGATTAGGAATCGGCTTAAAGTTATTGTCAGCATGCTTGGTAGAAGAGGTGTGCCAGGCCTCTAGAGTTTTCCTAACACGAAAAGAGCAAAAAAAAGAAAATGTGCATGATAATAGCGCTCAATTCCCAGAGGATTAGTTAGGAACACCAATATGGCTTCCATTTCATTGTTTAGCAACACCAACTTGACTGCCGTGACATCACGTGAAAACACTTTACAGTAGATTCCTGGTACACTGTTTTGTCTCTGCAGATTGTGTTTTTGACATGCAATCGATGTGTAGAATTTCATGCACAGGTAAGATTATTGTATATAGCCTGCAGTGCAGGCGGATTTTGGCGGGGCGAGTGGATATATATTTCCGTCGGATGTTCACGCCGCCATCTTGAAATAGAAAAACAGTGGAGAGTTGGGGCGAGGTAAAAAGTTTACCAAGCGTGGGAGGGAGAAAGAAAAATTGGGGAAGGGGGAGGGGGAGGGGAAAGAAAAATCTTTTTCCTTCCCCACTCCCACCCCCTCTGACATTCTGTCATTCTCGCCCCAATTCTCCCAGTCTGCAGCGAATCCAAAATGGCGGCAAAATACTCGAAACAGGGCTTGAAATTTGCGAAAAAATCCAGTCGCAATTTTGCGACAAGATACGAAAATGTAGTCGCAATTTCGAAAATTTTAGTCGCAAAATCATCGCGCTGCATTGTGTTGTCAGCGGTGTAGCAAAACAAAATATGAGCCCACAATACTTGTGTTGAAGTAAACCGCTGAAAATGGCGAATGATATTGAAGGAATGGAGTTGTGCACGCAACATCGCAGCAAAATTACGCTACAATTACGCTATCTTCAGATTGAAAGAAAACTCAAGGCGAGAAACAAAATAATTTTGTCATTTCTTCATTTATTTTAGCAAAAAGAGCAGCAAAGTGGCAACTGCTACTAATTCTTTTGTTTCGAAAGAGCGAAGATGAGAACAAGTCGCAAATTTGCGACTTCTCCAGATTTTTTAGTCGCAAAGGGAAAAAATTCAGTCGCAAATGCGACTGTATTGGTCGCAATTTCAAGCCCTGCGAAAGATCGAAAGATGAAAACCACCAAAACCGCCTGCACTGCAGGCTATATTGTATAGATCAGACAACTTTTTTTTGGTTGTTTTCTTTTCTTATTTGCATCCAATCCAAATTAAAGCATTCACCTATGAAGCTGATTCCTGTTAGCTTTCTTAATCTGCCACATTTTGTAACAAAGGGAAAAGCTACAGTAGCAGTCAAACAGTTTGATCCAGCCATGTTTTTTCACCATGGGAGCTCTTTTTGCAGACTTGCTTATAAAATGATATTTAATTTATTAAGAACTTTGAGCACTGACCATCATGACATAGGTACATGTATATTAAAATACGGTATAGTTTCTATACAACACATCTTTGTTGTCTTGCAGTATGGACGATACTATAGAACTCGAATTCCCAAGTTTGGACGTGATCTTGCATATCACTATCCATCTTGTGATCTCTATTTGGTGGGGGCAAGGTAAGGGGGCTTCCTGTTTTGTGCAAATAACTACAACAAGAAAGACAGTCATTGGATGAAGTTTAGCCATGATATTGTACATGTACATGTACATGTACATGTACAATGGACCTGGGAACAATCAAGATCCTTGCAAGTAGAATTAGCCTAGGCCTATTCCACTAGCTGAATATTGTCGAATATCACAAAACCAATCAATAGTGTTGTGTTTTATTCATTGTCTTAGAGAAATCAAAGGACACAATGATGTTCTGTCATGTAGTACTACGAAAATCTCTGATCTGTGGAATCGGCCCGAATTACAGAGTCACTGCCCTGCCCACTTTCATTAAACATTTTCATGAAATTCCTTTCCCCACGGGCTTAAGGTGAGCCATGACGACCGCAATAATGGAAAAACACATTTTCAAAATTTGTCTCTGTTTTCTTTGGCAATCGCAGAAAAACTTCCCACAAAGAAACCTACGGTGAAGTCTCCCCCTTTTCCGATAATGTCTTTTATAATCTTTATTCTCAAGTCTCCTCCGAGAGCTTTTCCACAATTATAGAGCCTTCTATACGCGCTCAGTTCTGCCGTTACCTCTTAAGAATTTGAACTACTTACAAACGAAAATGGGCGGGGAAGAGACACATAAATTCCCACCCATTCCACAGATCGGTGGTTTTTGTAGTATATTAATTTTGTTTCTTTTTCAACTAGGAAAATAAATTATATAAACTAGTAATGAATTGTGGATTCTTAATTAATCAAATTCAAGATGGTACATGTAAGTGGTCAAAGATTAACATGAAGATACCTTGAGTGCATGTCAACAATGAACATATATAATATTATATATTTTTGTTTAACTTATTGACTCCTGGAAGACAGATTTTACTCTAATGCCAGAGAATTTTACTTGTCAACTGGGTGGGTTGGGGGGGGGGGGTGTCCTAGGGTACCTGAGAGGGGTCTCTGGGTTAATAGTAAATTAAAACTGTCTTATCATACACATTTATTGACATTAAAACAATATGAACTTGTAATCGCTTATGGAATGAATGGTAAGAAAGACTCAACCTGGCTAAACTCAGCTCATGCGCAGGATATTTGATTTAAATGTCATTGTACATTTTTTGTTGGCAGCTCTGAAGTCTACAGACTTAATCTTGAACAAGGAAGGTTTTTAAATTCATTACAGACCAACGCTGTGTATGTATTGCATTCAAATTAACTGTATGTCAATTGCACAATAAAATGAAACTTGATTTGAGCTTTAGTTATTATTTTATTGATTACCATTTTTTATATCACTGTAATTCTAATTTTTGAGGCTACACCATAAAAACATTAATAATTCAAGTCAAGTCAGTAATAATAATTATTGACTCCAATGAAATGAGACGACACGCTGGGTCATGTGCAAGGGAAAGAAAGAGGTGATTGAGCTCTCTTATCTCTTTTCTAACCTTTCCCTTCCCCCTACCCCTTAATTTATCTTTTCTTGAAAATAAAATTTGCAAGACAATTTTTCTTTCATTAATTTTTTCAGGGAAGTTAACACTTGCGACATTAATCCAGTACATCAACTCTTCGCCGCAGGCACCGCAGAGGTACCAGTTTACTTAACGATGGTTTGTGCGTGGTACTGAAGGGAGATTTTAATAGGTCTTGCAATGAGCAGTCTACAAAAGTCTACAAAACATGGACCCCCACTGAACCTCTTGTGACGTCTTTCGTTTTGTTTCGAAAATACAGCATTTTAAATTCCCGGATTGTCACCTTGCGTGACACCATGATACAAAGCTATTTGGTTAAAAAAAATGTCAATGCCTATGAATCTCAGCAGTTTTGAGCCTTTCAAGTACATATGTATTCCGCGACATGAATAGCCCCTTCCTCAAAAGTTGCACGTCGATTGTATCTTTTGAGTCAGCTAAAGAGAGCCGGCATAAGTCCCGATGACCTGTTAGCTTTTTATTATAGTGTCATTAGATCAGTCCTAGAATTCTCATGTCAGCTATTCCATCGTAGTCTCCCGAAATATTTGTCTGATGACATCGAACGTATTCAGAGGCGCGCCATGAGAATAATCTTTCCTAGTTTATCGTACTGTGAGGCGATGGATAAGGCCAGAATTCCAACACTTTCAGAGAGACGTGAGTCATTATCTATTAAATTATTTGAAGATGTTGTAGGTAATGAACACCACAAACTGGCTAACCTGCTACCTCCTATGGCCAGTTCCCACGTTCGGCGTTTGAGAAATAAGAGACGTTTTAATACTCCAGTTTGTCGCACCGATCGCTTTATGAACTCTTTTATTATTAGCCACGCGATGTAAATAATCTTTAAATACAATGGTAAATAGCCATTTTTATTGTAATTTTTATGTTGTACGTAATTCAGTCCTACGACTGTAATGTATGATGTTTTTCAATAAACGAGTTTACTTACTTACTTACTTAGTACGGTCACGTTCCATTAACCATATTTTACTGATGGGACAGTAAAATCTCATTTAAATTTTCACTAAAAAAACTAAGCTCTTTATTTACATATGATTGATTGCTATGATTTTTATAACCCCTTTATCACTGTTGTGTTTTGTGTCTCAGGGCCAGGTGGAATGTTGGGACCCAAGATCTCGAAGCCGGGTTGGTTTGCTGGATATTGGAATGAGTGGACTTCACCAAACGAGGTAAAGTGAGTGCCTCAACTGTAGTGCACAATTTTACATATATGTACATCCTTTATAATACAGTCGTGGACATGCATACTGTATAAGTTGCTAATACACATCTCATTAATTTTTGCAAGTCAACTGGTACACGTAGGTTACTCTTGGACCAGTACCTTGGGCCACATACTCTAAATGCCTTATCGCCATAGGTCTTGGTAAAAGAGCTCGGCTGATGATAAAAATTAATAGATAACAAAAATTACAGTGCAATGCACCTTACCGTGGCCTGCACTCAACAAACTTTCACATTAATTTTGACAACTACGTGTAAATACATCAACTCAACAACCCATGCAACAGTGTTCAACTTATTAGTTATTGTACAGAAAACACATGAAATAAGTACAAATATTCCATGCTATTGTACAGTTAGTCATTGTACAGTAGAGAACTGGTTTGACTAGTTTACTCATGACGTTGCCCCACACACACAAATCTGTTACATGTTCTCGGTTGTTTACAATTCATTTGCTAAAAACTTAGTGCAAAAATATAATAATAGCTTCTTAGATATCTTGGTGTGTAGTATCACTGAGTATCAATTTTCTACTAGTGGTTTGTATTTTGACTCACCCTAGCGGGCTTGTCAAAGTACAGCACAACTCGTAAAAATACTCAGTGATCTATATGCTACATGTACACACCAAAACATCCAATAAGATTATAGTACTTTGTAGGAGTTACGTACTGTAAATTGGCTGTGACCTAAATAAGTGAAAAACATCATGTGCATAGGATTTGGAATAAGGTCTTTCAAGGCATTAATTCCATTCTAGCTTAAACCAAGTACCAGCAGTGACGACACTACTGTTCAGAGATGGACTAACCATGGGTCTTGGAACAAGCACAGGACATGTGAGTGAAACAATGCTTTCAATGAATTAAACAAGAGCCCTGACTTCAACGATTTCTGTCCTCAAGTGAAGCTATGATCTTCGCAGTTATGAACGCAATTTTTACAATTGCGTAGAGAAGCCTGAAAAATTCATCACTTGTTTTCATGTGGGCAGTTCATATATGATTCATTTCATATACCATTTCATCATTGATTTCTGTCCTGTGAGTGAGACTTGTAGATTTCACTCTGTCTAATGCCAGATGATCAATTTTTATTCATCAATGGGAGCTGCTTCAGGGATGAATGGGTTAATGTCCCCTTTAAAAAGGACCTTTGGGCACTGTGGGTTTAGTGTCAACATCAAAAATCCTACATTGTATGATTAGGCAATTCAGACATAATGGCTACATTTCCTTAGTTCCAGAAAAGAAAATATTTTGTATGTCTTTATTTTCTGTTTTCATTCAGGGCCCGGTTGTTCAAAAGCTGATGAATGCTAATCCCAGATTAAAAATTAACCAAGGAGTTTATTTCTCTACTCCCAAATGCCGTTCAACGCTGGTATTCGGCAAAAGTTTGCATTAGAAGAAGTCAATCTAAAAAAAAAAAAACAAAAATAAGCAAAAGAAACTTTCACCAAAAAGTTGAAAACGTGAAGCTAAAGTTTATGTTAATCCTAGATTAAGTTAATCGACTTTCGAACAATCTCAATCTCAATCTCAATCTCAATCTCAATTAACATAGTTGCAAATAATGCAAGGTAATTTTTTTACAAAATGCCATCTTTGAAGAGCTTTGGAAGGGGAGGAGGCTAATGAATTGTTAGGGTACCACAGTGAGTAAAAAAGCACCCCAGGCAAAATTAGCAGCTTTTAATTTCAAGAAAAAGGTGAGAACTTTTGAAGGGGAAAGAAACCTTTAGAGAATCAGACTGCATTATTATTTTTGTGATTTTAAAGGGTGATTTTTACCCTTTCCTTTTAAAACTTTTCAGGTCCTCTTGTATGATCTTCGTTCCACAAAGCCTTTGATAGTCAAAGATCACCAGTATGGGCTACCAATCAAGAGCATAGCATTTCAAGACCGCTTAGATGTTGTCCTGTCAGTTGATTCCAAGATTCTTAAGATCTGGGACAGAGAGACAGTGAGTGACATGACAAGCTTCAACATTAAAACCACACCTTCATTTAATATAATGTTCATGCATAGTAAAGGGTACAAACTTAATGTTTTTAAAACAGCAGAAAAACTCCTGAAACTTTCAAAAAAATATCTGCATTAATCAACCAATGCTCGTCTTTTTCTGGAAACAACAAATATCAATGTCAGACAGAAAACTCACATGAATCACTCAAAAATTACCTTAAATTTTCAGAGCATGTAAAGTCTTCAATTTATTTTGACTAAGGATTGTAGTAATAATATGTATGGTCAATGGAAATTCGTTTGTTTCTTTATTAAGTACCTTCTTTGTTTCTTTGTCAGGGAAAACCCTTTACATCAGTAGAACCATCCTCAGACATCAATGACTTGTGTGTATATCCTGATTCAGGTATTCAACCAATAATGACCATGATGGTCATATATGACAAATGACCTTCAATAAACATTTAGTTAAAGGGTATTTACATTCTGACTAATGAATAATCATAATATTATGATTACCGGTATTTTAGACCGAACAAATGTATGCAAACAAATTTGCTTGACAACGTTTGTCCGAAAAGTGTCTGTATCAAAAAAAAAAAAAAGAATTTAAGAATTAAGATTTTCAATTTCAAATATCCCGGGTGCTGCCATTTTGAGTAATTTTGACATGTTACAGTTGCCCTTATTGTTTTCACACAAAGAGTTTGTGCTTTAAAAAGAATATGGCAACTGTGACATGGCACAAAAAGTATTATTCAATGTGGCAGTCCCAGGGAAATTTGAAAACCAAAATAAGAGTTTTTGAAATTCCATTATCTTGATACAAACTCTCTCATTGAAAAATGAACAATTTGATTGTAAACATTATGTTCTGAGGCTTTCAGGGTATGGGGGTGTCTTTATTTACATTTGTTGCGGCATTACCACAATTCTAAAGTTGTCTAATCAGTTATCCAAGAATAAAGTAATGAATGTTTAAAGTGCATTCCTAAATAAGCTATCTGTGAAAATTTGAATCCGACATACCAGAATAATCTCTGAGCGATGATGCTTTGAAAATTGGA
>NC_090879.1:22902509-22905009 GCF_036669935.1 Montipora foliosa
CTAGAAACTCCCGAAAGTAAACCGTAGCTTAGCCGAGAAGCTGATGGTAGCGAAAAAGGATACCAAGAAGAAGACAGTAAATGTGAGTAACACTTTCTCGTGAAAACAGTAATGTCGAAATATCATTCATTGTCTTTTAATGTTATTTTGTGTGTGTGCGGTTTCGTCAACTACTCAGCTCAATGAACCCTATTTTTTTTCCGAAAAGGACTCTTAAGACTAAAATATTCGTAATTGTCTCACTAGAGAGGAACAAATCATCAGAACGGCTTAGTCGTCTCAGCGGACAAAATCATAAGGGGCCACGGTCAAACTTTAAGTCGTGTAAGTCGTCTTATTTTGACCGTGAGTTTGGTCGTCTATCGGGACAAGAGTTTCTTATCATTCCTGGATAAGTCGGAAAGATCATTCCGGAATTCTTCAATTTTGTTTATATTTCTTGCATTAGAACATCAAGGCAATCATTATCAACCCTGGCAATAGTTATTTCCTCTTTGTAAGCGGGCGTCTTGTTTTCAGACCACTGATGTCAGTAATCCGTTGGGAGATGACAGGTTCTCCGCCATGTTTACTAATCCAGACTTTCAGGTGGATGAAGCAAGCGAGGTGAGTCATGGGTCTATAATTATATAGCTGGTAGTTAATCCGCAATTGTCAGCATAGCTGTTATTAAGGATTAATTTTGATAGTTTCAAACTGTATCTAGAAAATATAGGACATCTTGTTTTAAGCCAATCAAATCCCAGAAAATACAATAGGTAATAGAAACTAGCCAATCAGCACAGAGCATAGCATCAGCGCTGTTGTCTCTGTTTGTAGTAGTTGACGTTGACGGCGTTTTGCCACGGAGATTTGCCAAATATTTCCATTTCCCAGCACTTTTTCAGCGATATTACCGCAAATGAGAGATGTCCTACGTTGCCGGAAGAAGAGCTTGCCAACCTGAGAGGCAAAAACCAATACTAAAACAGCGTAACGAGGCGAGAAAGTTGGAAGCTATCCCTCGTCATGAGCTACATGCAGTTCTTTGCAGTTTTTTCGCTGAAATTGAATTATAAAAAAGGACGGTCACGAATACCAACCAGAAAGTTTGACTGTCATGCAGCGCTCGTTGGACCGTCATTTTAAAAAACTGCGGCAGCACTCACTGATAAGAGCTGTTGAGTTACTATCACCCTGCCGTCGTGAAGATGATTTACTCAAACACTGACATTTACAACTAGAGAAACCTTTCGTCATAGCAGAACCTTGGCCGGCTTTGCGGTCATCAGCTTTCCTACTTTTCTATTTTACTGCGCGCGTCTTCATGCTGTCTCGAGTTCCGCGGAGAACACGAGACAGTTTTCAACGAATACAACAAACCGAATGGTGCACAGTTCGCATCTTCTTTTAAGGCCATTCTCCAGATGTAAAAGTAGCAAAAATGATGTGTATCTTACAGGAATACAAGCTGATTCGTCCAGTTGTGTCCAAACAAGACAAAGAGAGACAAAAACGATACAAAAAAGAAAAAGAGGGGTTACTTGAACAATTCGATGAAATTGAGGTAAGCCGCTTATTGCTTCATCTATCTCAGAATATTTATCAGAATTGACAGACTCGTAGAAAAAGAATATGCGTAACGAGTTAACAGTTTAGCAACTGCTTCATTTGCTTCTGCGACCGCGATCGTGATAATCAGTTGATTCCAACGTCACAAGCACCTCATTTCTGTGGTTCATGTATCAGTGTAAGTAATCCGTTGTTTATTGTTTTGTTTTTGTGTATTTGCTGAGGCAGGTTAGTATAATTATATTTTAGCAGCTATAGAGCTGATGGGGGCCCGTGTAATATTTGCACTTACACTCAAAGGCCAACCCACAACACAGGAAACTACGTCCCCTACTCTTTTCGAGCAATGAGTGCTTTTTTTACGTCCCAAAGAACTATTTACGACTAAATATTGTGAGAAGGGGCCTACCGAGAAGACTTAAAGGTCTTGATGGAACATTTAATAGGCTACGAGAAGTAGCAAGAAATTCGAATCCAGATATCGCGCGACCGTTAGCGGTCGACTAACTAAGCGACGAAAGAGGCGACGAAAGAGGGACTGCTCCTAGTCTAGTTATTTAAACACCTTGTTCGTGTTTTCCGGTCGGGGTTCAAACCCGAGGCCGCCCGCACGAAAGTCGAGTGCGCTCTCCACTGAGTCATCTGGTCGTCGGTCGTTTGAAGGTTTGATTTCTTGTGCAGGAACCCGAGGGCCGTCCGAGCGAGGAGGAATCAAGCAGCTCCGAAGATGAAAGGGAATGGCGCGAGGAACTGAAGAAACAGCGAAAGGAAGCCAGAAAGAACGAGGAGAGACCAGTGCTGAGCAAACCGAAATTTTACGAACTTAAATCAGGAGAGAACTTTACAACTGTGAAATCAGCGAAATCAACAGCAGCCTTGAAGGAAAAGAAGTTAGTTTCTGTTTTAACCATATTAAAGTTAAGGGCGCATCTTGGTACTCGGCACCTCT
>NC_090879.1:22910009-22922509 GCF_036669935.1 Montipora foliosa
TGAACCAGGGGCATGCAAACCCAACGCCCTAACCACTGAACCACGCCGCCTCTTCCCAACCAACCAAACACACCTAAGTTCGTCAACCACTGTATAAGAAACTAAGGTGATTTAGGACGCCCTCCATCTGACAGACCTGACAAGCCAGACCGCGATTTGGAAGGACTAATTATTCAACACCTTCAAATTAACATACTTCGAGGATGATATATACTCGTCCAGAAGAATGCGAGGGATTATCATACAAGTCTTCCTTCAAATATTGCAACTTATTTCTTGGTATTTACTTGAGAGAATAGAAGTTATTTTTGAGACTTAAACCCTCACATGTTGGCGGTATATCTCCGCTCCACTGTCCGCTGGGAAGACACTTCCTAACAGCTTGACCAAACATTGTATATCCTGGATGACAGAGATATCTGACATATCCCCCTGACCAATGATTCGTGCTGCTAACAATTGCATTGTTTGGTTTGCCTGGATCGCCACAGTTGGGCAGAACTGAGAATAAAGATAAGACATTGATCGTAATCAAACTTGAATAACTTGTAAGGATAATTTAATTTTTGTACGACCACTCTGACTTTCTTCAAAGGATAAATTTATAGCCTGCTATGATTTTGGCAGGATTTATTTTGCATTTGCTTCAGCGACGTTTTCGCGTGGAAGGGAAGCGTTGCAGCAAGCATCCCAAGAAATTAAACAATTTAACGCTTTGACTTCCAGGAGTGATCAGAATGTAAATTCTCCTCAGAATTTCAATGCAAGGCCAGTCAGACAGGTGTAGAGAATGAAGATAATTATCAGGTTGAGAGGAGTGATCTTAATATATCAACAAATTCTCATGACTACCCAACAAAGAAATCTATTATTTAGGAGAATGAACATGTCGATCTTGGAAATTACAGGTTATTAAATTAATTAACATGTAATTTTCTTCCCTGAATACTACCCAATCACACGAGACTTCCTTGAGGTTGGCAATTGATTGGTTGCACAAAAAAGAACTTGAATTAAACCTTACGCTCTTCAATATCAGTAAAATAAAAATTCATTTAATTTTATGGGATTTCAATAACATCTTAGGAAGTACATGTTCACGAATAAATGTTATTTTAATCATTCGTTGGTTCAATGGCGCAATGATGGTAATCCATCTTCAATAACATCATTATGGTGTCATTTTCTTTCCTGTAAAGTCTATTACGTGTCTGGAATAACAATAACATCAACAACACTGTCGTTTACATTTTTTGATAGTCATTTATGGCAAATACATGTACACTTTAAACGCACACAAATTTAATGCAGCATGCCGCGAAGAAGAAATAGAATTCCAAACAAAATCCGTAGAAGAATTGTCAAAGCCTCTGAGGATATTAGGACAGACTACCTGTGAGTCGCGGGCACATAGTATGTGAATATGTACTTCCCAAGTTATGTAATTGTGTCCGCAACTCACAGGGAGTCTTCTGTGGGATCTTCAAGTCTTTGACGATATGTTATTGAATTCCCGTAAAATAAAATGAATTTCTATTTTCGGTTAATGAAGGGCAAAGGGTGTTCTTGGTAGTGGTCGCACTCTTGGGGTCATTGCCGGAAGACACTCGTTGCTAAGCAACTAACTTACCATTCTTCTCACGAGCGCATTACACTCTTAAACCTAAAAAGTTGCAAGACGAAATGGATGCAAAAGGTGCGAATCGATGAAAATTCGCGATAACTAACCAATCCTTGCAGCTGCAGTTATTGTGTCGCCGTATTCATTGCGAACAACACATTTGTATGTTGCCTGATCCGAGGGCTCAAACTGACTAATTTCATACTCGCTGGTCACTTGGTCTCTGGTGATAATAGTGGTGGAATTTATAATGACGTTATCCTTGTACCATGTGATCTGCGGTAGAGGCGATCCTTTGGCGGCACATTTGACTCTAACCGAGTCTCTGATGTTGGAAACTGTGATTAAAGTCGCAGGCTTAGACGTAAAAACAGGAGATTCTGAAACAACAAAACAAAAGAAAAGCCTTAGTGGTCAGGAATGTCTCATAAGACTTTAAAATTTGGCATAATATTCGGTAGGGTCAAGGTTTTCTGGGGCAGGGCTTAGTTCGAAGTCTTTAAATCTAAATTTAACCTAATTAGGCTAACCTAATTTCCAGCATTTTATTGGCAATCATGGAAGGGAACTTTGACTTTATTTTAATGTTTTTTCCTCTCTACATGCTCTTATGGACCCGCTTCATTTACATCCCACGATAAGTTGGTGTACACGGAAACAGCTTCGAGTATTTCTTTTCCGTGAGTCGCACTTTATTACTGGGTTGCCGTAGGCATCCCAGTCGGAAAATGGGTAGATTATTATTATTACTGGGTTGCCAACCCAGTCGGAATCTGTCTTTAATTTCGTCGTTTTTTTATTTTTCGTTTTCTTTTTTTTTTTATTTTTTTCCGTGTCGGTAAAAGTCTTGCCTGTCACTCCCCTGCTAAGTGGTGTCTTTGTGCATAGAGCCTTCTACGCGTATTTTCTTAGGATCGAGAGGGTAGTGGGAAATGCGTAGATTTCTCTGGTGGACACAGTAGAACGATTAACTTAACCGGCAATGGCGTCGAAAGTCATGTAACGCGAATGGCGTTTTAGTGGATCTTTGAACAGAATGTACCCTCATGAAGCTCAATAATGGCAAGCGAATTGGATACTGAACAAGACAAGCGGTCAAATGTTAGAAGCGACGAGTAATGGACTTTGACAACAATCTGTCGCCCGTCGAGCCGTAATCAAAGTGAGCTGTCTTCTGAAATTTTGCCAAGTGTGGTGTTTTGTACAACACTGAAACCAAATGAACAGTTCTCTGGTAACTCAGTATGGGTTCAACAAAGACAGAGAAGGAATCCATATAGTGGATCTGTTATCTCAGTTGTCTCGCTATTTGTCAGATTTGTATTTACCTGTTCTCAACTCTGCACAATCTTCCGGTATAACAATTGGAAATTTCACTAATAAGTCATTGACAAGAATGGCGTTTTCGTGGATCTTTAAACAAAATATACCCTCATGGAGCTCAAGAATGGATCGTCAATTGGATGAGCAAGACAACGCTGAAAAATAAATATCTGGATTTTAAGAGACGAGTAATGGTCTTCGACAACAATTTCATTTTTCGCCTTTGGATATCAAGTGAGCTTTGTTTCTAATAGTTTACTAACTTGGTATTATATAAAACACGGAAATCAAATAGCAATTTTTTTATGGATTTAACCATAGTTACTAACTATGATTTAACAAATTAACATTGAAGGAATCGAACGCCTACAAGAATGCATCACAGTGTTTACTCAAGTCGCATCTTAGTTGTCTGACAATTTACATTTACCGGTATTTTGTACTCAACTCTGCAAAGGTGTAAAATATTTGGAAATGTGACAGTGAAGAATTATTTGAATGAAAGTTGTTGTCGCTTTTGTGCTTCATTATTTACGGTAAGCGTTCCGAGTCGAAAAGGGTTTTGATGTGAACTGTCAAAAATGTATTTAATTGCATCTCTTGTTTGCGCGCACGCAATTGAAATAGGAAGGTATTTTTGCCTCTAATAGTAAATATGTTGTTTGTTTCGATTAATTTTTCGCTGGAAAAGGATTTTGCCGAGATATTTCCAGCCTTTGTGAACTTTAATATCATGTTGTGTAATTTTCGAGGTTAAGAAATTTGCATACGTGTGTTGAAATGTGATACGGGAGCATTTTTGTGGTATAGTGTAACGAAAATAAACAGGTCTGTTGGAAGCTTGCTTGAGTTTCAACAAAATGTCCCCCAAAATCGGCAAAAAAAATCTGACACTAATGAACAATAAAGTAGCTGCTATCCTCAAAACGATGGAATTACCTGGCGATAAATAACCTCGTCTTGGAGAGTAAAGTTTTGACTGTCAACCTGAAGAATTGGGCGATTGTGATCTTTGTGTTGAATTCGCACATTTCTTGTCAAACTTTATAACACTTGAAAGAAAAAGAAAACTTACAAAAACAAAAACCCGGTATCTGTGTCAAATGATGATTTGACACTGTTTCGCGAGTAAACACACCGCGGTAACTTCATCACGGCACCCTCTGAATCCGATGTAACTTTCGATTTTGCTCTTTTACTGGTGCAGCCAAAAGTACATTAGCAAAAATCTCCCAGAATGTTTGTCGGTGATCGTACCTTTTTATATTCGGGGTTAAAAATTAATGTTGTTTTCGTGTCATAAATGTTGTTGCTGATGGCAAAATATTGGCATGTACTAAAACCCGAGATAAACTAAGTATAAAGCCAGGATCCGAGCCAGGATCCGAGCCAGGATCCGAGCCAGGATCCGAGCTAGGATCCGAGCCAGGATCCGAGCCAGGATCCGAGCTAGGATCCGAGCCAGGATTCGAGCCAGGATTATAATGCTGCATAATAATAATTAGGTGAATGACATTGTTACGAGTTCGATGTTTCAAAGTGGTAGGTATAGTTTGCAGTCTAATCAGAACGCAGTGTCAGAACACAACGAAGTTGTTTATTTCACACGAACGTAGTAATTCCACTCCGGACTTCACAACAAGCACACGCTAGACTTGTTAACAATACTTCGACCTCCGTCGCTCTTGTATAAACACACGGCCTCTGCCTTGATATCCACGTAAACTCTCTGTTACACTTAACAAACACGACCTCTGTCACTCTTCAAAGCCTCCAAGCTTTACACGCGACCTTCGTCACACTTCAGTAAACACTGCTGTAAAACTCCTCAAACATTCCTGAGATAAAAAAAACCTCTAAACACTACATCGACTCTCTTATATACTTTACAGCGAAAGATTCTAGAACTTTCCGGCTACAGTAAATAAAGTAATATTACAATAAGAAGTTAACTATTTACAGCAACATACGCAAACGGCTTAAAATAGAATTACTAAATCACAATGATACAGCACTAATTAAATATTCTAGAAGATTCGAGACAAAAATAGGATACTCGCGAATGTTCCAAATACTAGTCACGCAATAATTTTCGTAACAGACACAGAGTTCGTGTTCATGAAAAATAGTGACTTGGATATAAGCATTCCCCAAAAGTGCATCTGTACAGGCGCGTAGCGTCCTATACGCAAATACGCACGTGCGTACTTGAAGTGACCAGAAAAGTTTGAAATTTTAAGCAATTGTTTCTATTTTTAACATTTTACTTGTACGCAACCAAGATTTCCTTATGAAAACACCACTTTGATTAAATTGTAAAAACTAAAACAAAAGCTATGTTGGTTTGAAACACGATGTTTTCGGTTTAGTAATTTCCGCGGGCTTTTGTTTCGGTAATGTTATCGTATTATTATCATTTTCTAGCTATGCGTTGTTATTTTTTAATCTACTGCGGTGAACCAGCCCTAGACTGTAATTTCCGTTAGGGAAATAGCCCAAACCGCTAAGTTTCGTACACGTGCTCTCTTGGTTACATATTTGGTAGGGTTTTCCCAGTTAGTTAGTTCTAGTGTAGACTTCACTGCGTCAACATCTACTCGGCATTGGGCCATAGATTTCTCTCTACACTCGTGGTTATCAAGTCAAGTTAGTGCGTGTGCAAATCAAAGTGAGTAATCTATTTATTGGTTTCTTAGGATAGTTTTTAGTTTTCATCGTTATTCGTTTCAGTATAGTTAAGTCCTTTTACTAGCTATAAATAGCCTTTATATCGCACTAAGTCGGTCAGTCGCCTTTATGTTCGACACTTCGTTACAGTTTTCTTTCCTCGCTAGCTAGGTTCATCTTATATCGTAATTACGTCCAAGATTAGTATCGTATAGCGTTATCCCTTTATAGTTTTGTGCTAGTTCACAGCGGATTATTGCGTTTCAAGCCAGAATAGAAGTAGTACATGCTACAGAATTTACCGCATTTAACTAGTTTCGTCGTTTATATCGTTTTATCCTCTTTGCTATAAAATATATTAGTTAAGTTAGCTTCTATTTTCATTATTGTATTTCAGTTCGAACCGGCATACGACATACGGTATACTACCTTACGGCATAATCAAGAATAAGTTCAAACACGTGGTTCGATTCACACGTAGTTATATGGAACTTTGATCTCAGTATCAATAAACTCTGTTTGTATCGTTGTCAAGAATTCTTGCTGAGTTCGATTTTATGCTGCGCACTTTTCTACCAATGTTATTCGTTTGGATCTTTGGCATTCAATATTCTGTCCATGTGAATTGACATTTAGTTCGAATTTGATTTGCCGTGAAGGAATTCGAAGAATTCGCTGACAAATCTTCACGCCAATCACTCCGAAGCACATTTGCGACAAGTTCTGGCATCTGTCAGCCAACTCAACCCAAGGTTGTCGTTTTGTTGTCTACCGCAATTAATCGGATTTATCGAGGATCTTAACAATGGCTTCCGCTAATCCGCTATCATCGATCGATCAATTAAAGGCCGCCCGCAGATTGGCAGAAACTAACGTGACGGAAACGGTCAATAAACTGAATGAGTTACTCGCTGCACGTGAGTCCACCGACATTGTTCAACAGGTCCAAATGGAGTTGGACGAAGTATTGGAACAATTCAAAATTGCTCACGAGGCTTACCACAACCAAATTAAATCTCAACCGGAAAGAGAAGAATCTGAAAATTATTACGCCTCGCTCCTGGAATTAGCTTCTGAGCTCGAGAGAGAGATTGCGTCATGGTTAATGGCACCTGACGCCCAAAGGTTGTTGACAGGTCAAAGAACCCAAATCCGCCCCGATGATTCGATAAGTAACGCCGGGTCACGCGCGTCCCTCCGTACGCGTTCTGCCGTCAGTTCAACAAGGAGTTCAGCCAGCGCAAAGGCAAAATCAGCGGCGCGAAAGGCAGCGCTCGAAGCAAGAGCCGCAAATCTTTCAAGCTTGCATGAGTTGCAGTTTGAGGAGCTAAAACTTCGACAAAGGAAAGCCAAAATAGAACTTCAAGCCGAAATAGCGGAAGCCGAGGCCGAGAGAAAAGTGTATGAAGAAATCGAAGCGGAAGCGGATGATACTAGAAAATCAATTATTCGCGGCGCACGTAACACCCACCAGCCAGATCAGTCAATTAGGCCTCCGACACAGGTCACGAATGCGTCTACGCCGCGAGAAGGAGTTCCTAAAGATTCTCATAAGCCTAGTGAAACCCCGATTAATTCGCATTCCGTTGAGCCTTACAATGAAGGATATCCAGACCCGCCACGTTTACCAACCAGCCTCCAAAATGGTAGCTTCCATGAGGAATCCTTTCATCGCCTCTTGGAAAGTCAAGAACAGCAAAATCGCGCTATGCAGCAGCTCGTACAGCAGCAACAACTAGGCGTGATGTCCCTTACGTTACCCCAACCGGATATGCAGGTCTTCAGTGGAGATCCGATCGAATATTGCGATTTCGTGCGTTCCTTCGAGAATCTCGTCGAAAGAAAAACTCCAAGTCCCAGCTCCCGTCTGTACTATCTGGTACAGTACACGTCTGGACCTGTGAAAGAACTGATGAAGAGCTGTCTATCAATGCGAGAAGAGGAAGGATACCTCGAAGCCAAACGATTGCTCCGAAATCGCTATGGCCAAAACTACAAAATAGCCGCGGCGCACGTGCAGAGACTTATCGGAGGTCCAGTCATCAAAGCCGAGGATGGCCAAGCGCTCCAGCAGTTCTCAATCCAATTAACAAGCTGTGTTAATACCCTCAGACAAATCGGGTACCTCAACAAGCTGGATAACCCAGATAACCTGAAAAAGATCATCGACAGACTTCCGTACGGCATTCGTTTGAAATGGCGCGATACCGTTGACCGCATTGTCGAGAAAGAAGAAAGGGATGTGACTGTTAAGGACATTATGGAGTTCGTGACAGCAAGAGCCAGAGCCGCCACCCATCCAGTATTCGGCAAGATCTTCAACGAGAACAAGGTGCGGCCTCCGAGTGGCAAACCCCAGAGGAAACCGCCAAAGTCGGGTGGTTTCTCGACCCATGGGGAAGTGACACTTTCAAAGGCACCTATTGAGAAGCCTAAGCCCAAGTGTCTGCTCTGCCCTTCAAATCACTGGCTTTCACGCTGCGACAAGTTCCGAAAGCAGTCGCTTGATGAGAGGAAGAGGTTTATAGACCAAAAGAAACTCTGCAGTAACTGCCTTCATCCTGGCCATTTCGTTAGGGACTGCCCAAAGGAGAGTTTCTGTAGAGTTCAAGGATGCAGTGGAAAGCATTCTACCTTCCTCCATCCAAAAGACAGCACGAACGCCTCCACGACATTAACTGTAGCAGATAGTCCAAACGGGGACCAGGGCGAAACTGCTGAGCCAACGCCTGCCACTCCCAGTCCAGCTAGCAATGGCTACGTCCGGAACACTTATTCAACTTCAAGTTCTTCCGTCACTGGGCTCGCAATCGTCCCAGTCCGGGTTAAAGCCAAGGGCAAAGATAAGATGGTTCAGACGTACGCGTTCCTCGATTCTGGGTCAAACACGTCCTTTTGCACCGAAGGCCTTCTGAGAAAGCTCAACCTCGAGGGAGCCAAGACAACGCTCTCGCTTACAACGTTGGAGGGCGAAAATGACCCAATCGAATTCTCCCTGGTCAGTCTGGAAGCCTTCCATCTAAGTGATAGCCTTGCGGTTCAGCTCCCGAAGGTCTACTCTAGACCAAGTCTGCCAATCCCTTCAGAGGCCATCGCCAAACAAGAGGATATTGACCGCTGGCCGTATCTAAAGGGAATCGATGTCGCACACATAGACGCCGAGATCGGTCTGTTAATCGGTAGTGACGTACCAGAAGCCTTTCAACCCAGAGAAATCCGACAAAGCGAGGATGGTGGTCCCTTCGCTACCCGAACAGTCTTAGGCTGGGTGTTCAATGGTCCATTGGGAAGACCGACAACCACCCAAGTGTCTACTGTGAACTTTCTACAAGCAAACAAAACCCTTGAAGAACGGTTTAAGGAGTTTTGCAATCAAGAATTCAACGACTCCCTGTACGAAACAAAAACGTCAATGTCGCTTAACGACCGCAAAGCTTTACATACCATGGAGGAAACGGTGAAGTTAGTCAACGGCCATTATGAAATGGCCCTACCATGGAAGTCTTTCCCACCACGCCTTCCAAACAACAGACCTTTAGCAGAACGTCGACTTAATCACCTGAAGAAGCGCCTGCTAAAGGAACCAATGGTCTATCAAAAGTACAAGACGTTCATGGACGACCTTCTGTCCAAAGACTACGCCAGGAAAGTAACAAGCCAGGAACTGGGACCTTTAAAAACCCACTGGTACCTCCCACATCACCCAGTGTTTAATCCCCAAAAGCCAGGAAAAATCAGGGTGGTGTTCGACTGCTCAGCAAAATGCCATGGGACCTCCTTAAACGACCAGCTGCTACAGGGGCCGGACCTAACCAATTCGCTCGTTGGTGTCCTCTCGAGATTCAGAGAAGAACGCATCGCCTTAATGTCGGACATCGAGGCGATGTTCCACCAAGTTAGAGTTCGCCCGAGCGATTGTGACGCCCTAAGGTTCCTGTGGTGGCCCGACGGTAACCTGGACAGCGAACCCGAAGAATATGAAATGAGAGTCCACTTGTTTGGAGGAACATCATCTCCCAGCTGCGCGAACTTCGCACTCAAGAAAACAGCCCAAGACAACGAGGCTGACTTCAACCCTGAAACCATTCAGACCGTTGAACGAAACTTCTATGTTGATGACTGCTTAAAGTCAGTTCCCACTGAAGACGCAGCTGTAACCCTCGCAGACCAGTTGCGAGAGCTCCTTACAAGAGGCGGATTCAAGCTTACCAAATGGTTGTCGAACTCGAAAAGAGTACTCGAGTCCTTGCCGGAGTCTGAAAGAGCTGCACAAGTTAAAGGGTTAGATTTCGACAAGCTGCCAGTTGAAAGAGCGTTAGGAGTGCAATGGAACGTGTCATCCGACACGTTTGGTTTCAGCATCATAGTTAAAGACAGACCTGCCACCAGGAGAGGCATACTATCCATCGTCAGCTCAGTGTACGACCCCCTGGGATTCGTCGCTCCATTCATTCTGAAAGCGAAACTTATCCTGCAAGACCTATGCCGTAATCAGTACGGCTGGGATGACAAGATTCCAGACGAATTCATTCATCGCTGGGAGGCATGGCTGCGGGAGCTACCCAAGCTAGAGCAGCTCACAGTTGACCGCTGTTTCAAGTCTCCAGAACTCGGTGGGATCGCCTCATGCCAGCTGCACCACTTTTCTGATGCATCAAAACAGGGATACGGAGCAGCTACCTACTTCAGAATCATGGATGCAGGTGGAAACGTCAAATGCTCGTTCGTTATGGGAAAGGCCAGACTTGCGCCAATCAAACCAGTTACAGTTCCCCGAATGGAGTTATCAGCAGCCGTCGTTGCAACAAGACTAGAGAAAATGTCTCGAGGGGAATTAAGTCTACCAATCAATCAATCATTCTTCTGGACAGACAGCACCTGTGTCCTGCGTTACCTGGAAAATCAGGACAAGCGATTTCAAACTTTCGTCGCCAATCGGGTCGCGACGATACACGACGCGTCTTCTCCATCTCAGTGGAGATACGTCAACACCCAACTCAATCCAGCCGACGATGCTTCAAGAGGCGTGTCAGCAGACTCTCTTCAACGCTGGCTGCATGGTCCAGAATTCCTTAGTCAGCCCAGCGACACATGGCCAAAAAGACCTGCTGATATGAACACTACCATTCTCGATGACGACCCAGAAGTCAAGAAAGACTCAGTTACGTATTTGAGTCAAGTTACTGCTCGAGATCACACCTCAGAAATATTCGAACGGTTCTCATCTTGGGTCCATCTCAAGAAATTCGTAGCATGGATGCTGCGCTTCAAGTCAAACTTCTCTTGTTTGAGCAAGAAACGAAAGGCAGGAGAGCCGGTCAGCATTCAGTCAACCAGCACTGCCACGCCCATCACCATAGCAGAACTGAACAACGCCGAATTTGAAATCATCAAGTACGTTCAGAGCCAATGCTTCAAGGAAGAGCAAGATATTCTCAAACGAGTAAAACCACAGGGAACCCCGACAAGAAAGAACGGGCTAAAGAAATCCAGCAACATATTCAACCTTGACCCGATCCTGATGCGAGGTCTCATCCGAGTTGGTGGTCGTCTTCAGCGAGCGCCAATCAACACCGATGCAATGCATCCAGTGGTCCTTCCAAAGAAGCATCACGTGGTCAAGCTCATTATTCAGTACTACCATCTCATTTCTGGGCATTCGGGCCTAGAATACACACTGTCGCTCACAAGAGAGAGATACTGGATAATAAACGGAAGATCTACCGTGCGAAACGTTCTCAACGACTGCTTCAGCTGCCGTAAACGTCAGGCACCACTGGCCCAACAAAAAATGGCAAACCTACCCGAGGACAGAGTAACTCCCTCGAAACCGCCATTCACCTATACAGGGGTTGACTGCTTTGGACCGTTCGAAGTCCGACGCGGAAGGACTAAGGTCAAGCGTTATGGCGTGATATTCACGTGTCTCACACTCCGCGCAGTCCATATAGAGGTGGCATCATCACTGGACACAGAGTCTTTTATCAATGCTCTGCGCAGATTTATCGCAAGAAGAGGTCAACCAGAAGAGATGCGCTCAGACAACGGCGGAAACTTCGTGAAGGGAGAACGCGAACTACGAGAGGCAGTCAACGATTGGAACCACTCACAAATTCACGAATTTCTCCTCCAACGGAATGTCAAGTGGACGTTCAACCCACCTGCTGGCTCCCACCACGGCGGAGTATGGGAGCGATGTATACGAACGGTTCGCAAGGTCATGAAAGCGCTTATGAAAGAGCAAGTGCTGGACGACGAGGGCCTCAACACCCTGCTGTGTGAAGTGGAGGCTATAATCAACGGACGACCGATCACGAAGCTGTCAGACGACCCACGTGACCTAGAACCACTGACACCAAACCACCTGCTACTGCTGAGGACAGGTCCTGTAGTCCCACCCGGGAACTTCACGAAACATGATAACTACTACACTCGCAGATGGCGTCAAGTACAGTACTTGGCAGACATATTCTGGAAACGATGGGTTCGTGAATACCTCCCGTCGCTGCAGCAGAGACAGAAATGGACCAAACAGCAGAGAAACTTTGCAGAGGACGATCTTGTTCTGATATTGGATGAAAACAAGCCCCGCAACTCCTGGCCACTCGGTCGGATCCTGGAGGTACATGCCAGTCGTAACGATGGACTTGTACGTTCCGTCAAGGTGAAGACCAGTACATCCGAGCTTGTTCGACCCATCGACAAGATTGTGCTACTGGAGGCAGCTGCTGTATCAAGCAACAGTGACTAAGAACATTATGAACACTGATAATCTATCCTTATTGGTGGATTATGGAACTCTGTTAGACAATGTAATGTAATCAATCAATTAATTAATTACTAGTAGGTATAGTTTAGTTTACCTCGTGTTTCAAACCCTGCTTTCTTT
>NC_090879.1:22935009-22987509 GCF_036669935.1 Montipora foliosa
GGTGTTTCTAATTAGTCATCGTAATATAGCTGCGCGTGTATGAGGGAATGAAGAAGGTGTTCGGCCCAAGTGCCATCAAGACTGCCCCACTCAAGTCAGCTGACGGCGACATCATCAAAGACCGCAGCAAGCAGATGGAGAGATGGGCGGAACACTACCAAGAGCTCTACTCAAGGGAAACCATTGTGACCAATACAGCCCTTGAGAACACCCTTCTGCTGCCCGTGATGAACGAGCTGGATGAACCACCAACCATTGAAGAACTCCGCAAGGCCATTGACTCCCTTTCCAGCGGCAAGGCCTCAGGCAGTGACAACATATCCCCTGAAGTCGTCAAGGCCGCAAAGGAGAGCTCCCTCCTACAGCACCTTCACGAGCTTCTAATGCAGTGCTGGGAGGAAGGAGCAGTGCCCCAAGACATGCGAGACGCCAAGATCATCACGCTCTACAAGAACAAGGGCAAGAGGAGTGACTGCAATAACTACCGAGGCATCTCTCTCCTGAGCGTTGTCGGCAAGGCCTTTGCCCGGGTGGTTCTCAACAGACTGCAACTTCTCGCTGAGCGTGTCTACCCAGAGGCGCAGTGCGGCTTCAGGGCCGCCAGGTCAACCATCGACATGGTGTTCTCAGTGAGGCAGCTGCAGGAGAAATGCCGGGAGCAGAGAAAACCCCTGTACCTGGCCTTCATTGACCTGACCAAGGCCTTTGACCTGGTTAGCCGTGAAGGACTGTTTGCCCTCCTCCAGCGGATTGGATGCCCCCCCAAGCTTCTGAGCATGATTGTGTCCTTTCATCAGGATATGCGTGGGACCGTTCAATTTGACGGATCCTGCTCGGAACCCTTCCCCATCAAGAATGGAGTGAAGCAGGGCTGTGTCCTTGCTCCAACCCTCTTTGGCATCTTCTTCTCTCTGCTCCTCTCCTATGCTTTCCGGGACTCTGAATACGGAATCTTCATCCACACTAGGAGTGATGGAGGCCTCTTCAATCTGTCACCTCTCCGGGCAAAGACAAAGGTGCAGAAAGTGCTGATCAGAGAGCTCCTCTTCGCTGACGATGCTGAAATAGCAGCCCACTCGGAGGCAGCACTGCAGCGGCTCATTGACAGCTTTGCAGCTGCCTGTACAGAGTTCGGCCTCACCATCAGCCTGAAAAAGACACAGGTCATGGGTCAAGACGTCAGCAACGACCCGAGCATCTCGATCGGCGACCACACCCTCGAAGTGGTGGACAAGTTTACCTACCTCGGGTCCACCATCTCCAGCAACCTGTCCCTTGATGCAGAGCTGAACACGAGGATTGGCAAGGCAGCAACAGCATTGGCCCGCCTGACAAAGAGAGTGTGGGACAACACCATGCTCTCCACAAACACCAAGATGAGAGTCTACCAGGCCTGTGTACTGAGCACTCTCCTCTACGGCAGTGAAGCATGGACCCTCTACTCCTACCAGGAACGCAGGCTGAATGCTTTCCACATGCGCTGCCTCCGCAGACTCCTTGGCATCACCTGGCAAGACCGCGTCACCAACATCGACGTCCTGGCCAAGGCAGGGATGCCCAGCATATTTGCCATCCTGACCCAGAGACGTCTGCGCTGGCTTGGCCATGTCACTCGAATGGATGACGGCCGCATCCCCAAAGACATGCTGTTTGGGGAGCTGGCCACTGGCACCAGACCCACAGGACGTCCAGCCCTCCGCTACAAGGATGTGTGCAAGCGTGATCTGAAGGCTGGTGGGTTCAACCCCTCCGACCTAGAGTCAGCAGCCTCGGACCGATCTGGCTGGCGGTCTACCACACAAGCAGTCATCAAGGAAGCAGAGGAGAGGAGAGCAACCCGCTGGGAAGAGAAACGCCATCGCAAGGAGCAGCTGCTACAGTCAGCCCCATCCCAGACAGGAAGACAGGAGCCGGTCTTTACCTGCAGCAGATGCAACAGGCAATGCGGGTCCCGCATCGGCCTTTACAGCCACACCCGGCGCTGCAACACAGAGTGACAAGCCTGGGCGCAGTCTACCATGGTCTCTCGAGATCGACGGAGCCATCATCAAACCTTGCCCTTTAATTATTATTCAATAGATAATCGTCAATAATCAATCCTCTTGTAATCTGTATCGTTAATTTGTTAAACTAAGTGTTGTTGCGTAAATTTATTGTCCTTTAATAGGTGTGTTCTTGTATTTGGCTTGCGCCGCCTCGATTAACTTTTTCTAGCTATTTGCGGGGTAAGCAATCCACTAACTATCATATTTAGCTAAATTAAGTTGTTGTTATAGAATGATGCAGAAACAGAATGATGTCAATATAATATGATGATTTAGCCAAGCCTAAAAGCGGAGCTTCATTGTTATTTATCTTTACAATAAGTTAATCTGGCTTGAGCCTGCGATAAATCGAAAACCAGTACCTGGTCAGCGGTCAACAGCTGACTTCGATGAGCTTTAAACTTGAGCCCGCGATGTGATCACGTGATACTGGTCAGCGGATACCTTGTTTTGACAGGTGTCAATCATCCATAACATGTTCCCGCCAAAAAACGCGGGTTGCACCACAGAGTTTCACATTGGCATACATTGGGTCGTACGGTGACCAAAACCAAGAGTAAATGATAAGAGAGTTGATCTACCACTTTGCAGCCTTGCTCCAGCACAGTCACAAATGGATTTATTTTTAGATACATTTTGCGCGCAACACAAAGGGCCGCCAATTTTAACCATGTTCACGCTTGACTGCTTCTGTCATGTTTTTTCAGGGACATGACATCTGATTTTCGCGAGAACGTGTATTCTAAAAATAGACTCATTTGTGACTGTGCTGGAGAGCCCACCCATGCCATAACATTCTTATCTAATTCACTCTTGCCAAAACCAAATTTCTCGCTCAGTTGGGTTATCATATTTTATTTCCAAAGGTGCTCCGCCCGCAAGCCTTGGGAATCCTTAGGTCAATTTTTGCTGGGTATGTACTATTGGCCTCAAAGAACCACACCCCCTTAGTTTAGTCTATTTTACGGCCAATTATAGATACCATCTTAGTCACTTTTGGGTAAATGTAATTTTAGCGACCCCAACTTAGTCAATTTTTGTTTATGCATAAACCTTTATTTTATTTTATTTTTTATTTTTTATTAAGACATAACAGAAGTTTACATTACACTTGAATACCAAGATACATATGAAAAGAAAAAGAACAACTTATAATATGACATACAAGCCAAAACAGGATGTAACAGGCAGCTAATCGCATACTGACATGCACGGGAACTGAATGAACAATCGAAGAGGGCGAATAAAGTAAATTAAATCATGTCAATTTCTCAACCTTGTATTTATTAATCTTATTGACAAATAGACCTCTTTGCAGTTGTGTGCTCAGTTACCTGGCCTTTAAATGAAAGTGAGGCTGGTGTTGACCTTGTTATGATACAGACCTCCCTCCTTTTCTTATGTTAATGATGTTGTTGTCATGCTAGTTAGTAAGATAAGCAGTGAGGCTTCTATCAAAACAAGGTCAACTCCAGCCTCAGTTTCATTCATAGGCCAGGTAACTAAGCACACAACTGTAAAATGGACTATTCAGACAAAATAATCGAGCTATCTTTTAGCTTGTTTGCATACTTAGATGTAATATATCACGTACAAAAAAGTATAGTTAAACCTTCTCACAGCCCAATGCGCAGCCAGGCTTTGCTTTAACAAGCCAAACACGATTTCTTTAGCGTGGCTCTGGATTAAAACTAGTCAGTATTGTTTGTGGCATTAAACCACCCCATCACTTGACGAGCAGAAAGACGAAGTGAATTGGCAGTAAAGAAAATTGTGGTGTATGGAAATACAAGCATTCACTTTCACTTTTCATCCCATATCTTTTCAATTCCTTTTTGGTCACTACAATTCGGTGAAGACGTTTGAACTTAGGATGCGTTCGATTGACCCTATTCCGGAATAAGAGTTCGTGCAGTGATGATTTAAAACGGTATGTTTGGCGTTTTGAAGCAACAAGGATAATAAAGATGTATTTAAAATAGCATTTTAGCGGGTAATTGACAATTTTAATGTGAATCTCCGTAAAAACGTAGGATTTTAAACTTCTATTCCACTTATTCCTATTCCAGAATACGGTCAATCGAACGCACCCTTAAATTCTCTTAGCTTATTTTAGCTTTACATTCTATGACATCTTAAAAGATTCTCCCCATGAGGCACAATCAATTAGAAGTGTTTTACTCCAACGCTGTAAGCCAGCTGGAGTTGACTGGTGTAGTTTTAAATTTAAAAGCAGGTAAAAGTCTCGAGATTTTAGTTTCTCTTAAGGGCGCGTGCGATTGACCCTATTCCGGAATAAGAATACGTGGAGTGATGATTAAAACGGTATGTTTTGCGCGTTTCGAAGCATTTTTGCAGATGTTTGACAACTTTAATGTGAATCTCCGTACAAACGAAGGATTTCTAACTTATATTCCATGTATTCTTATTCCGGAATACGGTCAATCGAACGCACCCTAAGGGTCATTTCCTTTCTGGTCCTTTCTCACTATAAGATACATAAATTCCCATTATTTTTGTCGGTTCTCGCACCCATTTCATCTCCAGAGGTCTTGTTTTATCGTTTGACCATCTTCCAAACCACATTGCCTTTGTTTTACCAATATTAAGGTGCAACCCTGAAGATTTACTGAAAATATTAACTTTATTCAGAGCGGCCCTAACTGAGTCAAGGTCACGACAAAAGAGATTGGTGACATCAGCTTTGTGAAATTTGCCATTTCCATCTAAGAGTGGATAGCCATAGGGGGGTCACCTAGACCTTTGGTTCACTAAGTTATACCATAAGCATGTTTCGTACTACATTGCATTGTCCTGTCTGTTTAGAACTGGCACTGTGAGTGGATCTTTAGTGCTTTGTAATTTTTCTACAGATCGATGGTATGGGTTTATGACTATTTCACTTAATTGAGCACTACGCGCTTGGTATTTTATGAGCTTAGCAGTCTTTAGTTAGCAGTCACTCACCCAGGCTAAGATTTGCGTGGTTCGCAGTAGTATACTAGTGTCACGGCCCACCCTTCAGCAGTCATTCGTAAAGCTGCAGGCTGCATAGGACATGGTAGGGCTTAGAAGTCTTCTGGTCATTGGTTGTACATACTCCAGTCCCATCTATTGCTCGTAGATGACTATGCGTGTAACGGACGCCGTACTGGCATACAAGTTCAGTTGTTTTTTGGCGGTTGGTGGTTTACTAGTGTACTGGCGTATTAGCTTAGTTTTTCGTTGGCAGTTGGTGGTTTACTAGCATATGTGGCGTACATGCATGCTTAGTTGTTGTTTTTTTTTTTGCTGTGCCTTATCTTCCTTGTGTTAAAGGCCTTTAGGTTAGCGGTCTCTCACCCATGCAAAGACTTGCATGGTTCACAGAAGTACACAAGGGTCACCGCTCATGGTTAAGCAGTCATTCGTACAGGACTTAGCAGTCTCCCAGTCATTGGTTGTATATTCCAGTGCCATCTATTTCTCATAGCTGTCTATGCGTGTAGCGGTCGTCCAGCTTGGCGGTTTGCAAGCATAGGCTCCCATGGCTCATAGCGATATACTAGTGTATGTGGCCTTCGACTAAGCATGCAGTTATACATTCAGGCGCAGGATACATGGACCATGCTGGAGCCTAGAAGTTGTCCAGCCATTGATGGTACTCTCAGTACTATATCCTATAGCTCAAAGCTGGCTATGTGTGTAACGGTCTTCAAACTGGCAAACTTACCAGCGTGCAAGCTTAGTTTTTTCCAGGCCTTTGCGTTAGCACTTACTCACCAAAGCACAGGCTCACAGGTCTTCAGTGGTATGCCAGTGTTGCGGCCGGCAGGTCAGCATTTTTACACGCAGGTGCAGGTAGCATAGTTCATGGTAGAGCTTAGTCGTCCAGGCATTGTCTCTATGCTCAAGTTTGATTACCTACAGCTCATCGGTGTCTGTGCACCTAGCGGTCTCTGAGCTTGGCAGTTTTCAAGCGTAACAGTGTGCAGACCTAGGCCTTTGGGTTAGCGGTTACTCATGAAGTTACAGGGGCTTTAAGCAGTATACCAGTGTCACAGCCTTTGCCTCAGCAGTTATATGCAGCAGTGCAGGCTGTCTGGCTGATGGTGGTCTCCTGTTGCAGCGGAGCCTTTCATGTTTTTATGAGCAGTTTGCGGTTTGCAGTGGTTCTACAGGCTGTTAGCGGTTCTCCGGTCAGATAGCATGGTCATGAGCAGTTCTGTGGTCGCTGGGTGCCGTCGGAATTGCGTGTGTTCGGGGCTCTGGCTTGGGAGGTCATTAGCCCTTTCCCTCCGAGCTCTCTATGCTCCTTTGCTAGGTTTTTCTAGGCTGATTTGTCAGGTTTTTCCAGCCATGGGTGCAGTCTCCATATTTGAGCTCGCTGCCAATAGTGGAAGCCCCAGAATGTCTCAGACACTCAACCTCCACTGAGCGACGCAGTTTTTAAATGCAGTTAAATGCAGTTTTAACAATTAGGAGCGACTTCAGTCAATTGTTGTCGGTGGTTTTGTTACATTTGCACTTGCGTCGGATTCCTCGTGCTTTGGTATGTAGAGCTTATTCAACGGTGTGGCGCGAAGAAGGAGCATTTTTCCCTCCCTTCCCCCTCTACTTTCCACTGTTTATCAGTGTGATGGATGCCTGTCTTTGCAGGGGCATGGCTGGTTTGTGAGGTTTTGCCAGCCTTTTGTGCAGTCTCCATCTTGGAGCTGGCAGCCAATAGTGCAAGCTCCAGCATGGCTCAGGCATTCAACCTCCACTTAGCGACTTAGTTGTTAAGGCTTTTTTTGACTCTCTGATCTTAAGTTGTGTTCTTCAAATGTATTGTAAACATTTGTTATTGTTAAATGTATGCCTAAGACACTTCTTGCATGGACGTAGACTTCAGGTGATTTTTTGAGCCCCAACAATCAAATGTGACATTGTTTCCGATTTGTTCTCTTGCAGCAACACGCATAGCTAGAGCCGACTTACGATCTTAGATTGTCTAGTTAATCCCTACGACTTGGAAATGTGATATGCTTTCCGGTTTATTCCCTGTCTATTGAACATAGCGTAAATGGATACAAACTTACCTAAAACAACAAGGTCTACTTTTGTTTCTTGGATACCAAACAGATTTTCAGCTCGGCAAGTGATCATTCCCTGATCTTCGAAGCGGACGCCCCTAATCTCGAAGATTTTATCAGTAATGATAAATCGGCTTTTATCCCCGTAGTCTCGCCCATGCACTGACCACGTGATCTTTGGAGCTGGATTACCGGACACAGAAATTTCAAGTGACAGATTTTCTCCCTCTCTCACAGAAACGGGCGATGGAGTCTTAGTTGTAAATCGAGGAGGACCTGTTGGTATACAATAGATATTGTATCAGTGAATGCCTGATATGTTTTGAGCAAATAACATACTGCAAAAAAAAAAAAAAACAACATGTGTTTGTAGATATGGAGCTACAAAGGATGAGATAATGGAATGTAAGGGTGATGGTCTACTATCTACAAAAACATGGAGCGAAACTGTTGTTCCAAAGCAATTTAAAGCGTAAGATTTACTTGAGTTATCTTCCCGACGCACGAGGCGAACCGCACAGGATAGGACAAGTTGTAGGCCGGTAAAAGCCAAATAATGATATACAAGCCTGACTCTTCCATAATGGGAAGAGTGTAGGCGGTAAAAATAGCTTAAGCCTCCTTATCTCCCCAGCACTACGAGCCGACTCCGCCGGCACGTGCTGGATCGGACAAGAACAAAGGCAGATAGAGAGCGTAAAATGACATAGCATGAAAAACACCGACGCTTGGGGAAGTCGCTGCGTGTTAGGGTTAGTGGTTGCGTGTTGGGGAAGTCGCTGCGTGCACCAAGAAGTGAACCTTGACGACAACAAAACCTCCGAAGGGAGGGAGGGTGGGAATAAAATTCGTAAACAGTAAAGATACTCCTTACAGTTAAGAAAGGAGCTCACAGAGTGATACTTTGGACTTTACTAGACAATTTATACTGAGACTAATCTCTAGGACTAAACCAATGGTGACTAAAGGCCCGTTCAAACGGTTTCAACATTTGACAAACGTTCGTTTAACAAAAGTTGAACGGGTGTTGGGCAAATGTTGGACGCAAAAACAAGGTTGTACGGAGGTCGTTCAAACGTTCCAACATTGCGCCAACAACAGAAGCAACACTTTCGCGAAATTTGATTGCGAGGAACTAAAAACTAGAAACCAGACTCTCTCGTACAGATAAACAACGCCATATTGACTTTTGCGGCCTGATGTGCGCATGCGTGTGTTCTACAATTATTTAACAGAGAGTTCAAAGGGCTTCAACACCATTCAATATTTTCGAGAACAAAGGAAAAGTTGAATCGATGTTGAATGAAAGTGTAAACCGATTGAAACTTGATTCAAAAAGCTTTCAACAATGTTGGACGACCTGTTCAAACGCACCGAGCATTTGGTTAACGTACACCGGGCCTAAACGTACCATCTAATACAAACGACTTGTGTAGCGCTCAATGCGACATGAATGGAGATAGTTTTTGCTTTTCGCCAATCCAGACGGAGGATGTAACTGTAAGCAGACAGTATTAAAAACAAGGATAAAGGATCTCAGTTCGAATTTTCAGAATATAGTAGTCCGTTTATGTCTCGTTTGCGTTGCGTAATGTTTACGAAATAGCGTGACAAACAGCGGATGGCTCTAACGAGTCACGCTCCGTTAACTACGTTTTACAACGCTGTTGACGGTTAAGCTTTAATTATACGGGGAAATGAATACTGCACCAGCACCTCCTTGTGTTGTTTGTGTTTTTTCTGTATAGTTTTGAGTTTCCTTCTTTCTTTCTTTCTTTCTTTCTTTCTTTCTTTCTTTCAGACGTTTTGCTGTTATATTTCTTAAGTATTGATAAACCAAATATTGTAAATTGGTATTTTGCCAAAAATTAGGTACGTTGATTCTATTACTTGATTCCTTGCTTGACATTTGATTACCCGGCGTAATACCTTATAGATTAGCAACACTGTAAAAAGATCGGACAACAAGTGTAAAGTTCACTTTTTTTTCTGGGACGTTTTGTCAACGAATCATTGCTACAGTAACCCGTTTGCTCGCTGACCTGTTTTTGTATTAGTGCTAACATATGGTAACCGAAGTTTGAGCACTATTGAATCTACAGGATATCGTCACAGAAGTAAGTGATCAATGATGCGAGACAAGAGATTATGCAGGTCTGTTGAAATTAAACGCTGTAGTCCGTATTTTATTGTAGTTCATGCAAGCTGAAATTATGTAATATTCTCCTTTGTAAATCGGATAAAAAGGAACTAAGAGAATTATACGATTTGCGTAATCCAATAGATTATTAACCATTTCCCCAAGGATCCATGGGGATTTCTAAGTTTTAGTATTTTGGATTTAAAAAAAGACATTTTTAAAAGGATGAATGAAATGTCAATTTATGATATTCACTCACCAAACATTGTGACCATCATTTTCTTCACCAGATTTTCAACAAACGTTTTATTTGCACTTGTTCCTGGAATCCCTGGTTTACCTGTATTTCCATTCCCTGGTGGTCCTGGGCTACCGCGGGAACCTGGTACTCCTGGTGGACCTGGTAGACCAAGCGCACCTGGGGGACCTCTGGGACCTCATCAAAAAAAGAGAAGCATTTTTCCACCGTTAAAAATAAAGCTATTACCAACATTTTTCGGACCACATTGTAAATACATGTTTAATTTGCACTTGTTCCTGGAATCCCTGGGTTACCTGTTTTTCCATTCCCTGGTGACCCTGGGCTACCGCGTGGACCTGGTACTCCTGGTGGACCTGGTAGACCAAGCGCACCTGGGGGACCTCTGGGACCTTATCAAAAAAAATAAATAATTCTGCCATAGTTAAAAATGAACTTGTGACCATCATTTTCTTGACCAGATTTTCAATAAAAGTGTTATTTGCACTTGTTCCTGGAATCTCTGGCTTACCTGTTCTTCCGTCAGTGCCTTTGCGACCACGACGACCACGTGAACCTGGTGTTCCTGTGCTACCTCGAGGACCTGGTTCTCCTGGTGCTCCGGCGGGACCCGTGGGACCTTACCAAACAAGAAACAATTCTGACATAGCCACACATGTACACTCTAGATATACACTCTTTAGATCGACTCCCGCATCAATGGGTGCTCCATCGCAGGACAACAGAAATAAATTCTATTAAGAATGGACACCCGCCATATGATTGTTTTTCCTCTTCCAAAATTTTCACCGTGCAACGACACTTTTTATGATTTTTTCGGTCACTAGTCTCACATTTTGATGCTGTGAAAAGTTGAAGTTGGTTTTAAGTTTTGTTGTACCTTGAATTGAAGCACCCGAGATGTTCTTCCGGCCAACAAAGCCCCGCAGGGATTATCGCGATACGGGGTGTTATGGCAAAAATTACAGGAATACAGGATATTTAGGCCAAACATTAAATGAATACGGGATACTAAGACCCCCTAACGGGGCCTCATCATTGTTTTAAAAATAAGAGTCTTGAAAACAAGAACCACAGGTACTGTTACTTAATTATCCGGCGAGACAAGGGGTCATGACTGGCTTCTGTTGATTAAAGGAAGTTTGAAATGTTTCCAAAGGAAACCGATATTCAATTTAACCGACCTCTCACGCAAACAAGTTTCCAAGTCCCGTTGACAGCGATGTCGGTTACCTTCGATAGAACAAGAAATTTAACATTAATGATAATATTAATACGAAACAGGAATAATCGATGTACGGCAAAATGCAAACCAAACTATCATTAACGTATCATAATGCCTAGGTGCAATGCAGACGAAATTAAAATGTAGTAAACAGTTTAAATTAGCAAACATTATTGACATTGTGGGGACTTGCATAGAATCCATCAATGGGGAAACATACATGCATACCTGCAGATTGTTGAGTAAATTTTTGACGCATTCTGCACGAATCTCGTCTTTAGAGCCTGATTTAGGATCTTTTCTGCCAGTCCGACGGTATCGCTCATTTCTATAGAATTTTGCAGCTGTGGACTTTGAAGTTGGCGATGGAACCGTAGTTACGCCATAACTCGTCCCTGCGAGGGATATCTCCTCACGAATTGAAAAAAGTTGTTTCTCCAAATGATAAACTTTGCTTGAGAGCTCGTTATCCGGGAAATAAACTTTATACGATAGGAAAGCAATGGCAACGATTGAAAAAACAAGATGAAGCACCACAACTAGAGTGAGATGACTTGAATGAACAGGAGATGCCGCCATTGCGTTGGGCTTAGTATCACTGTATTTGACTTGATCGGATTAAATTAAACCTTCACTGCACCAAACAAGCTAAGGGTTTCGTTTTCACCAACGCCAATCACATTCACATTGAGCGCTGTGATTGGCTACTTCCGATGGACTTTGTTGGTTTCTACTGCGATTGTCAGCAAACTGATTGACGTCGTTGACAAACAAAATCGTAGATTAACTAGATGCTTCTGTGAAGCATACACTGGCTTGCCTGTGGTACGTGCTACAGAAAATCAGAAGGCACTGAATTGTGTGGTATTGAAATACAGCATTCCAGTCTCTGAAGAATAACAAATAAAAGAGAAGCGAGAAACATTGGCTTCTGGGCTGACATGTTGATAATTTTCAAGTTCCCTCACAGCTTCTTTTCACCACAAGTGTGCCCTATGAGCATCCGAAAATTTTGTAATACTAAACTTCACTGAAGTCAAGCCCTCTTTCGCGGGGTTAGTGTTGGGATGGGAGACCAAAACAATAAACCCCTCATGGCAAACAGAAACATCTGACCGAGAATACTATTAACGCTAACTCAGCAAGGTACAGATTCTGTTAGCTTGCTTTATGCAAAACAAATATTGATGAAAAAGCAAATAAATATTGATACACAGTTTTCAGAAAGAGCAGAAGGAAGTTTCTCGGACGGTCGATCGAGAATAAAATATTTACGACATGAAAACAACATTAATTTTGAACCGTGAATATAGAATATAAAAAGTTACGATCAGCGACAAACATTTTGAGCGATTTTTGCTACGTTCAAGTAAATTGCAAAATCGAAAGTGACATGGCCGGAATTCATCGGGCGTCGTGATTAAGTTACCGCGGCATGTTTACTCACCAAACAGTGAAGCATCTGTGTCAAATGAGGGCAACATACCGGTTTTTGTAAGTTTCTTTTTCTGTCAAGTGTCAAGTTTGACAATGAAATGAGCGAAGTCAAAACAAAGATCACAATCGCCCAACTCTTGTTTATGCAAAGTCAAAATTTACTCTCCAAGACGCGTACGATGTTATTTATCACCAGGTAATTCCATCATTTTGGAAATAGCAGCTGCTTTATTATTCATCTGCGTCACAAGTTTTCACTGATTTTGGGCCTCATTTTCTTGAAACTCAAGCACGCTTCCAACAGGCCTGTGAACCCTTTCTGCTTACAGAGCAATACTAAAAAACCTCTCCCATATGACAGTTGAACCTTAAGCTCAAAAATTCAATACACAACATGATATTATAATTCACAAAGGCAGAAAATACCACAGAATCCTTTTCCGGCGAAAATTTTATTGAAACAAACAACATATTTGCTCTTAGAGGCGAAAACCTCTTCCTATTTCATTGCGTGCGTGAAGATAAAAAACTCAATTGTGTCAAATTACCATGTACTTCAGGTAAATACTGCTCACTTCGTCTCGACGGGCGATAGATTGTTGTCGAAGTCCAGTACTCGTCGCTTTTGAGATTCATGCCTAGTTTATCCAACTGACTTTCCATTATTGAGCTCCATAGGGGTAAATTTTGTTTAAGGATCCACTAAAACGCCATTCGCGTTGCATGACTTTCGACGCCATTGCAGGCTAAATTGATGATTCTACTGTGTCCACCAGAGAAATCTACGCAGTTCCACTACCCTCTCGATCCTAAGAAAATACGCGCAAAAGGCTCTATACACAAAGGCAACACTTACCAGGGGAGTGACAGGCAAGACTTTTACCGACACGGAAAAAAAAAAACTAGACCCTCCATGAGGGTACACTGGGTTGCCTGTGGTACGTGCAGCCCCGGAGGGGGAGGGGGGGGGGAGGGGGGGACTCCCATATGGAACACACGGGGGATGCTAGTCGGAAATTTTAAATTTAACCCCTGAAGGAGACCATCTGGGCGTGGCTCACGCTTTTTGTGACTCCTAAAGGAGACCAATCTGGGCGTAACTTCAGCAAATTTTGACCTTGGCGGCTTAAAATATTGGCGCTTTGCCCGAAACACCCTAAGCGAGACCAAAATCCAAAATTTACACCCCTAAGCGAGACGACGAGCATCCCCGTCTGTTTCATATGGGAGTACTTACTAACCGAGCTAGCTCGAGCCGTACTGGGGAATATTGGCCCTGGGTCGTTTTTGCACGGACCTCGCTGCGCTCGGTCCGTACTGCCACGACCTCGGGCCAATATTTCCCTGGCAGTACAGCCCTCGCGCTCGGTTAGTAAGAAGTTATTAAGGGGTCACCCAGAAGTCATACCAGCAGAGGCCCTTTGACTCACAGGTCCTGACACGTTCGTACGACGAAACAGATCCTTTTCTGAGGTTAAAAACCTGGCTACTGGCCTAACTCTTCTTCCTACTTTCCCAACCGCGAGAAAACCGCGGTAAATCAGCCATCGCCAAAAAATGTTTTTTTTTTCTCAAAAAATATTTAAGTTAGGGGGAAAAAATACATCATTTTAAAGCTAAGAAAATAAGCTTTCCAACAGCATATAACTTATTTACAGAAAACTGAAACATTTTATAAAAGCGAAAGTTGAACGAAAAAATTTAAGAAAAATAACAGTAAAATATGTTTTCTAGGCAAAATTTGGTCATTTTAGCGTTGATTACGAATTTTTGGATGCAAAACTAATATTTTCTGCAATTTATCTGGATCATGACTAAAACACCACACGAGTACATACGGGTAACATAGGAGTAACATACGAGTAACATACGGAACATACGGACACTTACGAGTAACATACGACTAACATACGAGTAACATACGGATACATACGACTAACACACGGATACATACGACTAACATACGGATACATACGAGTAAAAAAATACGAAAATATACGAGTAAATTTCATACCAGTAAATTTTTATGCAAAGTAACGACAACTTAAGTAAAATATTACACATTACTTCCCCGACTAAGGAAAGTTTGCGTTACAAGAGCAAAGATATTTGATATTAAACTGGTGGCCTGGGGTCATGCCTGGTAATCTGATGTGCGCAAAAAATAGCCTGTCGCGCAGTGGATGGTCTTCACGCGTTCGATCTTTACCGTGCACTGAACAGATTGAAGAGCGTAATACTGATTTACAGATGACACATTTGAGAAAGGAACCGTGATGTAGATGTAACTAACAGTGGTAAGTGAAGTGTTTTTGCTACCGCAGATGATACCAAAAATCTGCTTTAGTTTTGTAACATGAAAGATAAAAGCACATGTTTTGCAAACCAAACGAACCATCGATTGCATTATGACTTGAGCCAACTGAATAGTCACAGAATGACACAATCAGTAGCTATTTAGTCTTATATGTCTGTTTATATTTGTCGTTTAAAAGTGTGTTGTTAGAATATCAGGAAAAAATAATTCTTCGGACGTACGGTCAGGGGCATCCAACGAGAATATAGTTCAAAACCACTTAAACATAGCATTGTTAAACGTATTTTGGTATTTAACGGTAGATATAGGCATTGCATGCATTACAGGCCAAAGCAGTGCAAATGAAGCAGTTAAATTTTAACTGTTGATGTTAAAAGTTGCTTTCGTAGTTGATTATGACTGCCAGGCCAGGATTCTAACATGCCGCCCAGAAAAAAATGCGCAATTTTCTGTGTATGGGCGCTAATAAAGGGTAAAATTCCGCGCAGTAAGGATACGCAATGTAATAGTACCGAACGGTGCCCTTGCCGGATGTTCTCTCTGGAAGTACGTTTGCGCCATGCATGTCATTTCACATCTGCACACACTCTAGTCATTGGTAAGCTTGAAGGCATTCGTCCGGCTTCAACCAAACATGGACGAAAAAGTACATACAAAGGGACCGTTCACTTTTCATAACGTAGGGGACTGATGGTATTTTTTTGTGCGGGGGGGGGGGGGGGCATGCCAAACAAATGGCTTTAAGGCGGGTGGGGCCGAATATAAATGGTTTGTAAGGGGGAGGCAGCCCAAAAAATTACCTTAAAATGTTGTAATGACATTTATTTTTCCCCGTCTTCGAGACCTTTTCAAATTGAAACCTACCTCTAGGGACAATACTTTTTTTACAACTTTTGCCTTAATATTAGCATAAACTTTTAGTACTTTTCCTGATTATTTATTTTTACAAGCACTTATATATATAACATGATGCCTGGCCGAGCAGAACCGTACGCAAATGAGGCAAAATATGAACAATGACATCTCAAAATTTTGGTCTTTCATCAAGTTACAAGTTTCTTACGACGGTTAGATAAACACAGTGACTTAACGAACAAGCAAACGAAGAATGGCTGAACACCATCACAAGAAGTTTCCAGCGAAAACCTTGACATTTATTTATTTCTCCTTTTCCACCTTTTTTTCAGAAAATGGCAAGCAAGAGGAAGGACCTTAGTCCCAAGAAAAAAGAGCGTAACACCCATGTGAAGAGTGCTAGTATCGAGCAAATTGACTTGACCAGTTGTGAAGATGATGTCTCAAATGAAATCAGAAAAAAACTATCGTTCGAAGAGGAACGTTCTACTCAGGTAAAAATTAAAGAAGAAGTGGAGGTCGATGATTACGACTGTTATCGTTATAAACAAACAGCATATGTAAGAGATGACCGACGATTGCCCAAATACAGCGAAAGTAGTCCTAATCTCGAAGAGATTTTCAACATCTGTCTACTGCACAACGTTCCAGACGAGAAGATTGTAAAAGTAAAACCAACACGAATAAAAGAAACCGTTACTTTTGTTGTACAGCCAGATTTGATCAATCTAAGGCACCCTTACGACCTAGAAGCCGACGACACGTCAGGAGCCTTCATCAAACGAGACCAGGTCCATTTTTATGAAGCAAAGAGTACCGCGGAAGGAGAGTTAGCCTTGTCTTCTGAAGTTCGAGTAACCAGAAACAAAAAGGGACAAGTCGTCGGTGGAACATACAATCGTCGCAAAAATGGCGTGTGGAAAGCGAAGACTGCGAAGCTCAGGAAGCTCTATGCTGTTGTACGTAAGCGGGCGGTTCACAAGAATACCCTTCAGTCGTTTGCTACTGCATTCACTCGGTACGTGATTTTCGTTATGACGCTGGAAGAGTACAATGAAGTTCACGGGAATTTGGCAAATCTTAAGGAATACAAACTATCCTCGAACATGATGATCACCCATTATTATTTCGACACAGGGCATGCAGTACCCATCGTTCCCGCAAAGCATGGAAACGCCAAGAGTCAGGACTCGCCGGATTTTAGGCCTACGGAGCATTCCCTTAAGAAAGAATGCAAACAAACCGTCCAGGTCTCCAACAAAGCTCCGCGCATTTTAGCCAAAACCCTTGGGCAGACAGATGAGACTATTTTAAGCAGTACGACAGATTCCACGCGCCTTAGAAATCCTAAGCAAGCATCCAACTACAAATTCAATTATGGAAGTGTATCGCGATCTGACCAAGACGAGATAAGCAACGTCATTCTAGCCCTTCTTGAACAAAACCATGACTCAGATTCCGTTGTGCTTGATGATAACCAGCCGTTTATAAGGGAAGTTATCTTTCGTCATGGACGTCAGCCGTCAATCGTTGCATTTACCGACCAAACCATAAAGGACGTGTCGCGATTTTGCATGAGATCGGGCAGTTTGACTCATTTCTCGCCGTTACTCATAGACACAACTTTCAATATCGCTGAGTATTATTTCACTCAAACAGCTTATGAGAATTTAAGCTTGCGAAAGAAAGACACTGGCAAACACCCATGGTTCCCTGGACCTATCTTAGTTCATAGGAACAAGACAACTGAAGACTTCAAGTATTTCTGGCAATCTGTTAAACGAGAGAACTGTCAGCTTGAAGGTTTGCATGTACTGGGATCTGATGAAGATGAAGCCCTTTTTACTGGAATACTCCAAGAAACAACCGGTACCATTCACCTTCTGGGGCTGGAACACGTCCAGGCAAATGTCGAAAAGAAGCTATCAGAATGTAATTTCCCAGTCCAGGAAAGAAAAATCATTATGGCCGATATTTTTGGAGGGCGGCCAATGGGAGAAGATGGCTGCTTGTATGACTGCGAAAGTGAAGAAGAATTCGACCAGAAATGTGAAACGTTTAAAAAGAATGGGATGAATTGGAGAAGTCGACAACGAAGAACAACCCGCTTAAATTCACAAAGTACTTTGCCAAATACAAGGAAATCCAGTTAAGAAACAGGATGGCCAAATACGTTCGCGACCGTGCAGGCGTCAGGAGAGGTTTTGGCCAAAACCCCATAGAGTGGATGCACTACATGTCCAAGGTCGAGATTGATGAATTGGGAAATGGTGTTGGTCACAGAGATGTCAACCTGACGACGGCATTACGAAGCCTCAAAGGGAGAGTTTTACGTCTGCACAAAGACGCTGCGAAAGCCTTGTACGGGGACGGTGCATACAGGTTGGACAAAGCCTACACCAACTTTGCCGTAACTTATGACGAATGGCAAGACCTGTTACCAGGCGAGAGGAAAGCACTGTTAAGGAGATTCTTTACAGAGGTGTGCCGTCCAGTTGTCACCAATGAGGGTAAACAGAAGGAAAGTAGCCCACAAGTAGCAAAGGTTACTCCGTCGACCCCCGAGACTCAGAGTTTTAGACGTCTCTCTGTTGCTGTTGAAGAATTCGGCATACCCAGCGAAGTAGTGCCTGCGACTACACTAAGGGACATGTTCAGGAATGCAGAGGCGCTTTTGAATGAGCCAGGCGCGATCATGCCTGCGGCTTCTGATGATCCCAGAATGAGAACAGTGAAAAGTAGGCATGGCAAAGCTCCTCTTATCGTCAAGCCAGTAAAAGCTGGTCATCAGCTTGATTGTCCGTGCAGCGTTTTCAAGGCTGTCGGGATCTGCCAAGATACGATTGCCGTGGCCGAAGATCTCGAGTGCCTACAAGAATATCTGGAGGAAATCAAAAGAAAATTTCAGAGAAGAAAGGGACCAAGTGTAAACCTCGCAGCAGCATATAATAGCAGGAGGACACCTAAAGAGCAAGGTATGAAGCCGAACGAGATCCAAAAGGCTTTTAGAAGGAAACGAAACGACACGTCACAATCGTGGGTGCCAACCACTTCTTCTGCGATGTCCAGTCAGAGTGTCAACAGCACAGCAATGCAGGACACGCCTTCGTCAAAGCATCAGCAACAACAACCTTACTGCAATTTACCACAGCAGTACTGTGGACAGGAAAATTCATCTGCCGTGGTGTTACAAGAACAACCCATTTATACAGCTTCGACAACGACGCAACAGTACCAAAGTTTTCCGCCTGTGAGTGCTACATTCTATCAAACGCAACAACCACAATTTAGTTCGTTTCCGTCAACGGCAATTCCACAACAACAACAGGTCCCGGCCTCCTTCGCACAACCTTTTAAGGTCCCGATGTCAACAAATTTTTCCCAACAGTCTCAACAACTTAGCTCAGCTTCCCTTTTGGCCCCACAACAGGCGTGGCATTCTGGTTGGTCACCCTATCAGTATGAAGTCTGCCTCCTTCCGAACTCAGCCAAAAAGTGCTATGGTTGCAACCAGGACTTTGCCGATAAATATCGACAAGAGCCTCATAACGTGGTTATACGCCACACTGACAGGCGAATCAGGGGAAAAGACCTGGATGGGAACATTCAATTTAACTCTGACTTTACCCATACGTACTATCATTGTAATATCGGTCATATTACCAGAAAAAATCCCTTCTTCGACGGGAAAGTGTGCTGTTCCGCGCAACTAAAACTGACCCCAGAACAAGAAAGCGTAATTATAAACGCAGGAATGTACGTTGAACATTTTTAGGTAGATGTGATGTGATGCAAGGTTCGTTGCAAATCTCCTCTTGTATCGTTGCATAGTGAACATGTATAGCACACCAATTTTCGGGTACTTTAATATCGGAAAATCGCCTCGAACTCACTTTCCAAGTTTATTTCCTATTTTTATGTCGATTCCAGGTTTCATTTCACTCTCTTAATTTAAATATTGAAATATTAATATGTAACTGAAATATTGAGTAAGAGCTAGAATGAGCAGTGTTTTGTTACCGTTGGCAGTTATAGTCGTAGGTTGCCTGTTTCAGAAGTCCTGTGCCAAAAGAGGAAATATTAAGTATACGCAGGACTGAACGTTTAACCTTCAATTAAGGAGTTGTGATGGTCGCAATTGAAATGTATGCACAGGACTTAAAACGTCCATACTCAGTTCTTTTTATTATAACAACGTTTGTATATAGTTAGCTAAAGAATTTAAGTGCGCACTCGAGGTGAAGATCGGCTTACAGCCCTGAAACCACGTGTGAAGTATTGTTTTCCGAGTGTGTCTACTATTTGAGGATCGCTTTATGACCAAAGTAATATATGTAGTAGTTGTGTGCATTAAGCAGTTACAGTTTCAGTTACAGTATCACTGAGTTGTCTTAATATTTTTTTATTTCCAATTCAGTTTGTATTTCAGGCTTTTGAAGACTTAATTCCTCTGACTTCATTTTAATTTTTAAATATTTACATTTATATCTAAAGTATCGTTTCAATACTTAAATAACTTTTCGGAATTATTGTTCGTTGTCATTAGCAGTTACAGTTACAGTTGCAGTTAAAGTTAGCAGTTTCCAGTTTCAGTTGTCTGACATACAGAGTAAAGACAAAATGTTTTGTTCTATTGTCTATTGCAGGTTTAGTGAAACTTTGATTGCCAATCAATACAACAGGGTTTACATACCGTCAACAAATATTTAGTTATTTATTGGGGGAAGGTGGGGGGGGGGGGGGGGCTGTTCGTTTATTGCTTGCGGATTTTTAATGTGTCAACTGTTCCCAAAATTCGACATTTTAAACATAATTCTTCTAGTTTCTCAACACGAAATAACAAAATCGATACATTTTTACATGTACATGGTTACATTTCGCACTGATTTTTTTGCCATTAAAAAAGGCAACTAAGGTGAAATAGTGAAATCAAGATGGCTGATCTGATGACGTCATACGACGTCAGCGACGTCCAAAATATATTGTCATCTTGCAGCGCAATCTAAGGGTTTTGCACTCCATGTGAATATATTTTACTGTGACTAAAATTAACGAAAGCCCCTCAAACTGAACCGCGAACGTGTTTGCTGACGTGCAAAAATGCTTGCAAGGCTTATAATTAGAGCTTAGTTTATGAGAAAAACACTCGTATTACTCGTATGTATTGGTATGTATCCGTATGTTAGTCGTATGTATCCGTGTGTTAGTCGTATGTATCCGTGTGTTACTCGTATGTTAGTCGTATGTTAGTCGTATGTATTCGTATGTATCGGTATGTTCCGTATGTTACTCGTATGTTCCTCGTATGTACTCGTGTGGTGTTTTAGTCATGATCATTTATCTGCCTTCTTGGACATAAATTCGACCGAAAACTGATAAGGCACGAATACTTTTAGATTTTTAGGAATAATAGATAACGTGGTTCAATGCGTAATGTGATAATGCGATAAAAGTGTCAAATTTGCGACCCATTGCTAACGGCAACGGAAGCGATCGCATTACGAATAATTAACCTCTGTTGCCAAAAACCACTCAAACAACCGGTCAGTGTAAAACGCAGACTGCAGACTGCAGACTGCAGACCAGGGATAAAATGCAGACTGAGGGTAAAATGCAGACTGCAGACTGTGGGTTAATAAAATAATAATGAAAAAAGAGTTATAAGAGTGTTAGTAGCCGTTTGTACTTTCACACTGAAACCCCAACACAGCTCCCATCGCTTTGGTTGCCCCACCGCATGTTTTATCGAACTCTGTAAGAATTAAAGCTGTTTGAATCCTTATTGTTGTTTGAAAAAGGACAGTTTCGTTAAGTGAGTTGCTTTTAGGCAAAGAAGTCACCACCCCGTAATTCATATGCCCAAGATACCGGGTTTTTGTAAGTTTCTTTTTCTGTCAAGTGTGATAAAGTTTGACAATGAAATGAGCGAAGTCAAAACAAAGATCACAATCGCCCAACTCTTGTTTATGCAAAGTCAAAATTTACTCTCCAAGACGTGTACGACGTTATTTATCACCAGGTAATTCCATCATTTTGGAAATAGCAGCTACTTTATTATTCATCTGCGTCACAAGTTTTCACTGATTTTGGGGCTCATTTTGTTGAAACGCAAGCACGCTTCCAACAGGCCTGTGAACCCTTCCTGCTTACAGAGCAATACTAAAAACTTCTCCCATATCACATTTGAACCTTAAGCTCGAAAATTCAATACACAACATGATATTATAATTCACAAAGGCAGAAAATACCACAGAATCCTTTTCCAGCGAAAATTTTATTGAAACAAACAACATATTTGCTCTTAGAGGCGAAAACCTCTTCCTATTTGATTGCGTGCGTGAAGACAAGAAACTCAATTGTGTCAAATTACCATGTATTTCAGGTAAATACTGCTCACTTTGATTTCGTCTCGACGGGCGATAGATTGTTGTCGAAGTCCAGTACTCGTCGCTTTTGAGATTCATGCCTAGTTTATCCAACTGACTTTCCATTATTGAGCTCCATAGGGGTAAATTTTGTTTAAGGATCCACTAAAACGCCATTCGCGTTGCATGACTTTCGACGCCATTGCAGGCTAAGTTAATGATTCTACTGTGTCCACAAGAGAAATCTACGCAGTTCCACTACCCTCTCGATCCTAAGAAAATACGCGCAGAAGGCTCTATACACAAAGACACTACTTACCAGGGGAGTGACAGGCAAGACTTTTACCGACACGGAAAAAAAGAAAAAAAAAAAAAAAAAAAAAAAGAAAACAAACAAACTAAACGTAGACCTCGACTGGGTTTGCCCATAGGCAACCCAGTAAAAAAAAAAAAAAAAAAAGAAAACAAACAAACTAAACGTAGACCTCGACTGGGTTTGCCCATAGGCAACCCAGTAAAAAAAAAAAAAAAAAGAAAACAAACAAACTAAACGTAGACCTCGACTGGGTTTGCCCATAGGCAACCCAGTAATTAAAGGCGCACAATAATTAGATTCAGAAGTGAATCTCAAATTTCGTGCGAAGATTCCAAACACCAGGGTAATTAAAATTCTTCTTAATCTTCACATTGTTAGCTTTTAGCGTTAGTAAAGCTTGTATTCAAACGGTGATTCTATGTCAGTATTTTAAATTTACGTTACTCTAAAGTTCTGGAGTACATATCGGTTTCTGTGGGGGCATGAACTTGCTAATTCGTTTCTTCTGTTGAGGCTACACAGTTCTTTCTCACACATGATTATGAATTTTTCATTCAGACAAAGACTACATTTTTTGATAATATTGCTGTAGGGTCTACATTTTTTAAGAATTTTCCATTTGATTTGAAACGGCTTCTTTGCATCTTGTAAGTGCCAAACATGTTTGGAAAGCTCTGTCTCATTTCTTCTGTTTGAATGTCGAAAAGATGTTTTGTGATTCCTGTAGCGTTCCTTGAAGTTTGTGGCTAGTTCAACGTAGGTTTCAGTTGTTGTCTCGGTGGTGACTGTTGCTTGATAAATTACGTTAGTTTGAAGGCATTTTCTTTCGAGTGGGCATTCAGGCTTTTTTCTACAATTGCAGGTGTCAGGTTGCGGTGCTGGTGTATTTGCATCTGAAAGAACGTGTTTGTTGTGTGACGATATGATGGATTTCATGTTTGGCATACATGAGTAGCTTAGCTTGAGTGTGTGTCTGTTGAAAATCTTGTAGAGCGGATGGTTGTTCTGGAAGCATTTTTCGACGATATGTAGGAATTTTCGGGTTTGTGGTCTTTTAGTGTGATGACATGCTTGACATGATACAGAGAGTTGAATTCAAGACCAATACTTACTCTAACGAACTTCAGAAGCAACTCCGTAAAGACATAAAGGAAATACGAGAAGAAAACAACATCTTTGTGAAAGCAGACAAAACGACCAACTATTACAAGACTACACCCAAAAGCTACGTGACACTTGTAAACAAAAACGTTACGAAGACAAACCCAAATGTACCAGACATAATAACTCTAGAAGACAAGAAAATAGCCCAAAAAATCGAGCTCGAGGATCGAATTGAAGTCTCAGCATCAAGGGACACCTTCATCACACTAAAAGACCACAAACCCGATTTCACCAACAACCCGACCTGCAGACTCATCAATCCAAGCAAATCCGAAATTGGCATCATCAGCAAAAAAATCCTTGACCGCATAAACAAAGAGGTCATCCATGCAACCAAAGTGAACCTGTGGAAAAGCACTAACAACGCCATAGAATGGTTCAAGGCAATCTCAGAAAAGGAAAAGCACGCATTCATCACCTTTGACGTGTGCGATTTCTACCCATCCATATCTGAAGACCTGTTACTAAAAGCATTAGATTATGCCTCCAAATTCAGTACAATCACCCAACAAGACCGCCACATCATCATCCACGCGAAAAAATCGCTCCTTTACCACCAAAACTCTCCATGGACCAAGAAGAACACAAACGACATGTTTGATGTTACAATGGGCTCATACGACGGAGCAGAAACGTGCGAATTGATAGGAACTTACATGCTCTCCCTGATCGCATCTAAATTCAAAGATGAAGTTGGATTGTACCGTGACGATGGCCTTGCAGTCTGCAAAGCCACCCCAAAAGAAATTGAAAAAACCAAAAAAGAAGTCAGCAATGTGTTTAAATCAAATGGCCTAAAGATCACAATCGATGCCAACAAAAAAATCGCCCACTTCCTTGACGTAACCTTCGACCTTACAGATGGAAGCTACAAACCATACATGAAGCCTAACAACAAACTATCGTACGTCCACCGGCAAAGCAACCACCCCCCAGCATTACTGTAAAACATACCACTCAACATCAACAAAAGACTAACTAACATTTCATCCAGCAAAGAAGTATTCGACGAATCAATTGGCTCTTATCAACACGCACTCAAAGAAAGTGGATATGACCACAAACTAACATACCCTCCAGAGCCCGCTCCGAAAAACAAAAGAAAGAGGAAAAGGGACATTACGTGGTACAATCCCCCTTTCGATTCAAGCGTGAAAACCAACCTTGGTAGAAAATTCCTACATATCGTCGAAAAATGCTTCCAGAACAACCATCCGCTCTACAAGATTTTCAACAGACACACACTCAAGCTAAGCTACTCATGTATGCCAAACATGAAATCCATCATATCGTCACACAACAAACACGTTCTTTCAGATGCAAATACACCAGCACCGCAACCTGACACCTGCAATTGTAGAAAAAAGCCTGAATGCCCACTCGAAGGAAAATGCCTTCAAACTAACGTAATTTATCAAGCAACAGTCACCACCGAGACAACAACTGAAACCTACGTTGGACTAGCCACAAACTTCAAGGAATGCTACAGGAATCACAAAACATCTTTTCGACATTCAAACAGAAGAAATGAGACAGAGCTTTCCAAACATGTTTGGCACTTACAAGATGCAAAGAAGCCGTTTCAAATCAAATGGAAAATTCTTAAAAAATGTAGACCCTACAGCAATATTAGCAAAAAATGTAGTCTTTGTCTGAATGAAAAATTCATAATCATGTGTAAGAAAGAACTGTGTAGCCTCAACAGAAGAAACGAATCAGCAAGTTCATGCCCCCACAGAAACCGATATGTACTCCGGAACTTTAGAGTAACGTAAATTTAAAATACCGACATAGAATCACCTTATATCATGTTTTGTTACCTAGCAGCTGCTAAAATGTAACGCATTTACTATAGCAACCATTCAAATTTCCGTATTTAACTGCCAGCTTTACAATTTCAACAGTTCAGTCGTTAAAATTGCCTGATGAGTGTGGTACTTGTACCATACGAAACAGTTCTGTAGCATTAAACGATCATGGTTACTCGTGAAACCTAAACTTGTGTAAAGTCATATATATATAATATATAGTGGTGGTTTTGGGTCTTCCCCTTTTCCTTTTGCCTGCAGGTGTCCACCTAAGGGCAACCTTGGCTATCCTTTCCGACGACATTCGTAAGACATGTCCTAGCCATCTAAGCCGGCGTTTCTTGATTTCAAGATCCATACTTGTGCACCCAGTCTTCTGGTACAGGTCATTGTTGGAAATTTTGTTGGGCCAGAAGATTTCGTCTGAAATAGGGTATCGATTTTGACCATTTTGGTTTGAAATAGGGTATGGTTTGTTTACTCAAGTCTTGAATTGGGTATGTTTCTTAAAAAGAAGCTTCGAATTCTTCTTGATCATTAGGCGATAAGACCATCAACACAGTATTGCAGTATTGCCATCGCCAAAACTCAACAGATCATTACGCGTCTACCACATTTCCTGTTACTGAATGAACATTCAAGTAGACCCGACAAGATCTAACCTCGCCTCTGCCAAGTTGAATTCGAAAATAAGGCCCCGCTCGGTTGTGGGATACGGCGTTAAAATTTCTCTCCCCAGTCCTCCGATTTACGTCACCAGATCACCTGGAGGCCTGAAATAGGATAGCAAAAATCGTAGATTTTGGTCTGAATTAGGGTAAGGGGTTTAGGAAGGGGGCTGCACACTCCCACCCCATTTTTCTGGGAGTACCCCCCCCGGGGGGGGGGGGGGGGTTATTCAACAAGATTCGCGTGATCGTTCGCGCGGTTGGATTCCTTGAGCTTCAGCTATGAGCCCTTCACGAGATTAAATTTATTTGATTGTTCTCTCGAGATATAGGAGAAGGTCTGTTTTCAATCATCCTTATCTACTAATCCGAGGTGAAAGCAAATCCGTGCGAATGTTCGCTTCACAGAGAAGCAGAGTTGCCACTGAGATGGTGTTAAACTCTGCAACCGACGCAACACCATAGCTTTTTTAAACAATTGTCGAGGAGTAAGATAGTTTACCTATATTGGTTCAAGCTCGTTCACGGTTGATATGCCATGTCTGATGTGTTCTTATATGACTTGTAAATGACCTCAGTCAGTTTTTCAGTTTTAAAAAAGAGGGCATGGCACGTTTTTCGAGTAGGGAAAACACCACAATGAATACAAGCTATTTTAGCGTTGCTCTGCAATAAATGGGGCACGGAGAAGGGCAAGCAGGGATAAGACTGTATGAAGGCAAGTAAATAATATAATCCAAAATTTTGTGTTTTTTTACATTGGTAAGTGATATTCATTCACCTTGCATCTTTTAACTGTTGGCTTGTCAAAATTGAATTTGGTGGACTAAGCGATATCTATGAAAAACTCTTCAAAAATTCTTGCACTTCTCCAAAAAGTTGTATTTCTTAGACGACATGTATCAGATACGATTGTCAAACCATTGTTAATTTACGTGGCCGATTTTTAGATTGAAAGGGATTCTGAAGTGAATTTTGCTTACCTTCATTTTCTTCTTTTGATGCGTCCTTAGTCTAAAATTACTGAAAAGCGCTCTATCTTATAAATTTCTTTGTAGGATAACTCACTAAAGAAAGAGGGCATTTTGGGAATGCAGAACACCCCAGAAAGTGGAGCATCCCTAGCGCACTCTTAACGCCCAACTTGAAACCAATCTCCAATTTGAGGCCTTTAATAAAAAGCTCTGATAACGAGCCAATTATTAGCCATCAAAAACTGATAAATTCTTGGATGGCAAACTCGCTAATGATAGCGTACATTCTTTGTAAACATTCAAATTTTGAAAGCATCAATGCTCAGAGCGCATTCAAATTTTCAGAGATAGTTCATTATACAGTGCACTTTCAACATTAAGTCCCTCATTGTCGGCTGACTGATTATAAAACGATAGTGCTTAATGAGGCAAAACATTATAAACGAAAGATTCCCCTATTCTCCCATCGGCGCCTATGCTCTTCCCGGAGCGTCCCTTTGGGCTGTTCAGTGTTCGGAGGCTGGCATAGGAGAACTCTCGGCGTCAGCCAATCAGCATTCAGTAATTTTTTCCCGTATGTGATGACATATACAGTGCCTAAAAAGTGCAGGTTGTGTCCCTGACAGAGTCAATACCATTCACCGATCGGTACAATAACTAAGGTAACAATTTAGTGTGGGTTTCAGTTTGTAGACGTAAAATTCCCCACAGTTTCGGACCTTGATGTACGTCGAGTAAGACACCTTGAACTTGATGAGTGAGTAAAACAAACTTTGCGATTGACAATCCCATCTGAAACGGATGGATGACTTTCGGTTAACCACCCTCGATAATTGGTGTCACAGTGGCGGGAACTTCCAGATCGGTAAGTTGTGGCCATTACTGTACTGATTAAGAACCTGTACCAGCCCTCTGTCAGGCGATGGTCACACTTGTAAACATTTGAACCATAAATGTTGAAATAATATCTCGTTGGATCATCAATCGTCAGGTGACGAACACATTCTGGTTTATCAGTACCTGCACTGATCAACACAAGGCGGGTTCATATAAACTATTCAATCTCTATTTTAATTACTTAGATTTTTGTGGAGGATAGTGTAGAATTGTACATGACAAACCTTGCGTTCCCTTGTAATTGTACTGCGCCTTCTTAACTAGAAACTCCCGAAAGTAAACCGTAGCTTAGCCGAGAAGCTGATGGTAACGAAAAAGGATACCAAGAAGAAGACAGTAAATGTAAGTAACACTTTCTCGTGAAAACAGTGATGTCGAAATATCATTCATTGTCTTTTAATGTTATTTTGTGTGTGCGGTTTCGTCAACTACTCAGCTCAATGAGCCCTATCTTTTCCGAAAGGGACTCTTAAGACTAAAATATTCGTAATTGTCTCACTAGAGAGGAACAAATCATCAGAACGGCTTAGTCGTCTCAGCGGACAAAATCACGCGTGGGCCACGGTCAATCTTTTGATCGTGTAATTCGTCTTATTTTGACCGTGAGTTTGGTCGTCTATCGGGATTATTTTTCAAGGTCGATATGTTTTTTTGGGACCGGTTGCTCGAAGCTTGGTTAGCGCTAACCGTTGGTTAAGGGGTATTAAAACCCATAGGTTTCCATGGCATTTAACGTGGTTAGAGTTCAGTGCCCTTCCGCACTTTGCAGTGTAATTTCTTTGGTATTGCACTTGTAATGTACCCTGCGACAAGAGTTTCTTATCATTCCTGGATAAGTCGGAAAGATCATTCCTGAATTCTTCAATTTTGTTTATATTTCTTGCATTAGAACATCAAGGCAATCATTATCAACTCTGGCAATAGTTATTTCCTCTTTGTAAGCGGGCGTCTTGTTTTCAGACCACTGATGTCAGTAATCTGTTGGGAGATGACAGGTTCTCCGCCATGTTTACTAATCCAGACTTTCAGGTGGATGAAGCAAGCGAGGTGAGTCATGGGTCTATAATTATATAGCTGGTAGTTAATCCGCAATTGTCAGCATAGCTATTATTAAGGATTAATTTTGATAGTTTCAGATAGAGTTTCCCTTTAAAAACAGGCAAACTGTCCAATTTAGAAAACATAGGACAGTTTGTTTTAAGCCAATCAAATCCCAGAAAATACAATGGGTAATAGAAACTAGCCAATCAGCACAGAGCATAGCATCAGCGCTGTTGTCTCTGTTTGTAGTAGTTGACGTTGACGGCGTTTTGCCACGGAGATTTGCCAAATTTTTCCATTTCCCAGCACTTTTTCAGCGATATTACCGCAAATGAGAGATGTCCTACGTTGCCGGAAGAAGGGCTTGCCAACCTGAGAGGCAAAAACCAATACTAAAACAGCGTAACGAAGCGAGAAAGTTGGAAGCTATCCCTCGTCATGAGCTACATGCAGTTCTTTGCAGTTTTTTCGCTGAAATTGAATTATAAAAAAGGACGGTCACGAATACCAACCAGAAAGTTTGACTGTCATGCAGTGCTCGTTGGACCGTCATTTTAAAAACTGCGGCAGCACTCACTGATAAGAGCTGTTGAGTTACTATCACCCTGCCGTCGTGAAGATGATTTACTCAAACACTGACATTTACAACTAGAGAAACCTTTCGTCATAGCAGAACCTTGGCCGGCTTTGCGGTCATCAGCTTTCCTACTTTTCTATTTTACTGCGCGCGTCTTCATGCTGTCTCGAGTTCCGCGGAGAACACGAGACAGTTTTCAACGAATACAACAAACCGAATGGTGCACAGTTCGCATCTTCTTTTAAGGCCATTCTCCAGATGTAAAAGTAGCAAAAATGATGTGTATCTTACAGGAATACAAGCTGATTCGTCCAGTTGTGTCCAAACAAGACAAAGAGAGACAAAAACGATACAAAAAAGAAAAAGAGGGGTTACTTGAACAATTCGATGAAATTGAGGTAAGCCGCTTATTGCTTCATCAATCTCAGAATATTTATCACAATTGACGGACTCGTAGAAAAAGAATATGCGTAACGAATTAACAGTTTAGCAACTGCTTCATTTGCTTCTGCGACCGCGATCATGATAATCAGTTGATTCCAACGTCACAAGCACCTCATTTCTGTGGTTCATGTATCAGTGTAAGTAATCCGTTGTTTATTGTTTTGTTTTTGTGTATTTGCTGTGGCAGGTTAGTATAATTATATTAGCAGCTATAGAGCTGATGTGGGCCTGTGTAATTTTTGCACTTACACTCAAAGGCCAGCCCACAACACAGGAAACTACGTCCTCTACTCTTTTCGAGCAATGAGTGTTTTTTCTACGTCCCAAAGAACTATTTACGACTAAATATTGTGAGAACGGGGGCCTACCGAGAAGACTTAAAGGTCTTGATGGAACATTTAATAGACTACGAGAAGTCCCTCTTTCGCCGCTTATTTAGTCGCACGCGAGGAGAGGACAAGCAAGAAATTCGAATCCAGTTATCGCGCGACCGTCAGCGGTCGACTAACTAAGCGACGAAAGAGGGACTGCTCCTAGTCTAGTTATTTAAAGACCTTGTTCGTGTTGTCCGGCCGGGGTTCGAACCCGAGGCCTCCCGCACGAAAGTCGAGTGCACTCTCCACTGAGCCATCTGGTCGTCGGTCGTTTAGAGGTTTGATTTCTTGTGCAGGAACCCGAGGGCCGTCCGAGCGAGGAGGAATCAAGCAGCTCAGAAGATGAAAGGGAATGGCGCGAGGAACTGAAGAAACAGCGAAAGGAAGCCAGAAAGAACGAGGAGAGACCAGTGCTGAGCAAACCGAAATTTTACGAACTTAAATCAGGAGAGAACTTTACAACTGTGAAATCAGCGAAATCAACAGCAGCCTTGAAGGAAAAGAAGTTAGTTTCTGTTTTAACCATATTAATGTTAAGGGCGCATCTTGGTACTCGGCACCTCTCCAAAATAGGAATAAGGAAGTCAACTCCGATTTTTCTACCCTTTTGGGATTCCTTTATTTATTTTCAAAATGAACGGTATATTACATTGGACTTGATCGAAATGTTCAAAGTATGCCTTCGTTCGCGATAGTTTTGGCGTAAGTACTATTGGCTGAAAAATCGGATTGAACGCGATTACCATTCTGTTGTCGGAATTTCTGTTCTATGGAAAAACGAGATTTAAGTAATAGTGGTTTTTCAAATAATCAGGGAGGGGAGGGAGGCTTTGAAGCTTTGCGTCGTACCACGAATTGAACATCCACGCAATGTGTTTTCCTATTATTAGGGTATCTTTGGGCAAAAGACTGCAACTCGAAGAGAACTCTGGTATGGTAAGGCCGACAGGATCAATGTCAGGTGAAAAGGAGATTACTTTCCAAGTGAAAAAGGTAGGGAAAATGTTTGCAATCAACAAGAGAATCGTGAGACATATCATTGAATAGACCATTTCCGGGTTCATGTCTGCCTCCTCTTCAAAGCGAGTCTAAGTGCGAAGTTTTTCTTGTGAAAATTAGTTTTCTTTCATATGTAAAAAATAACGAATTACCATCACGAAAACTTCGCACTTAGACTCGCTTTCAAGAGGGGGCAGACATGAACTCAGAAATAGCCTATTAAGTGAAGTTCAATCATCCGGGTGAGTGTACAAGGCCTGTTTAGGATGACATTGACTGACATTTCGACAACCTGAGCGGAAGTCTTCTTCTGAGCCAAGGGACTCAGAAGATGACCTCCGCTCAGGTTCCACCGTTTTGGATGATACTTGACTCTGAAGTTGACTTCCGTTCAGCTTGTTGAAACGTCAGTAAAGACGACACTCGCCCGGGGAATCGTGCTTCACTTAATTACAACAAGAGAATGCAAGGAAACATTAAGTTTCGACGGAAGACAATAGCTCAGGAGGCTCGATCTACCTCGGAATACGGCCTATCAGTTAACGGTATTACTTTTTTTAGTACGGCTACCGCTAGATGTGTGTGTGTGTGTTTTTTTGCGGGAAAAATGACGTCATTGCGTTCCCTGCCCGATCGATGGTTTTGCATTTCACACAAGCGAGCAATCGCTCGCGCGGCTATTTGGTTGCAGGCCAATCAGAGGCGTTGCGGTCATGAGTTTCAATCTGATTGGCCATTATTTGGTTGGAGTTGTATTCTTATAAATTTAAATAATACCGTAACCTGATTGGCCCAGGCCAAATAAGAGAGACCGACTCTTTTGGACTCTAATGGATTTCTGGTTTCGTTGTATTATCGTCTTGATTTGATTTCTCATTCTCCATCTCAAGTTATTTATAGCGCTAAGTTTTCCGGAGCGCAAACAGCTATGGCCATAGGTTAGGAGAGGTTTTGACAATAGTTTATCCAATATAAACCAGGCTTTCGCAACTCTTTTTAAACATGAAAGGAAGATGACAAGCTAAGTGAAATTCATGCTCTCAGGAAGCGCTTAATTCCTTGGTACCCTCCCCCAACAACCCTGGACAAAACTCTTGGCACACTGTCATACAGCCCCCCTCCCCCCTTTCAATGTTGATTGGAATCCGGGAAACATTGAGAAATGCAGCAGTTTTTTTCAACAATGCATGGAGGAGGGAGGGGTAGGGGATAATGAGGGGAATTATTATAAAATATCAGGTAAACCTTTAATTGAAGCGATGTTTGCGCTCATTGTTAAAAGTGTCCCATGACATTTTGTCCAGGATTATATATCCGCCCCTGATAAAGCTTCGTCCAATATCGATCAAATGACGTTGGCTTTTTTAAAGAGCTGTGTTGTGTGATATCTATGAAATGCTTTTCTTTTCAGACTTACAAAGAAATGCAAAGGAACGAAGAGTTGCGCGCGCACGTCGAGGAACGAAGGAAGCTGCGTCGTTCAGCCCGAAGCATTTTGGGTAAAGAAAAACGAGCACCAGTTTTCTGGAGAGGAAAACGCGTCAGGTGATGCTGGCAAGCAAGATTTTCACGTGCCTGTCAAGTGCAATGGGGTAATTTCAGATCCGGAGCCGGTGGTGTTCAGATTTGCGCAAGTGTGAGACTCAAAGTTGGTTCTTCTTCTGGTCGCTTGCTAAACCAAGGAAGCTTCTTGGAGTCCACACCGTAGCAGCGCAGCATCCAAAGGGTGGCAATCTGCCGAGTTAAATCCTGTTGGATTGGCCGATTCGAAGTTTTATCCATCCATTTTCGAACCATCTCGCGGTTTTTCAAGAATCGAAACTCTGTTCCATGTTAGAGTTTACTGGTTCCATGGAGTCCAATACAAGAAACAGACAGCTTTGTAAAATACACTTTTGGTGGTCTATCACGTTGTGGTATGGGTTTCCTTCGCAGGAAACATAGATCGCTTAATTACAAAATGCCAAGCTGCGGTGTCTTTAAGTCTTCAGCAATGTAGCAGTTTATTAAGAATTAATTCGCTTTATGATGATTATCAAGAAATTTCTCGTCACTTTATTGACTAATCGAGACTGTGTTGTTCGAATCAGGGTTAGCGCTGATAGCGATTAATACCATGACAACCACACAACTGTTGGTATGCCTGGCAATGCTAGTCACCGTTGACAAACGTTTCTTTTGACGTTGAAATTTGTTAACTACTGGAACTAAAGAATGATAAACGTTGCTATTTGTCTTCTTCGACATCAACTTGTTTCCAGGAATATACACGCAGTAAATATATCACTCTGACCTTTTCTCCATTCCCCAGAGCATCGAAATCGTGTTTATTCCTTTTAAGATATAGTTAAAGTGCCTATCACCTTAACTCACTTTCCCGCTTTATTTATTCTCCGAAATCGTCCCTTTTGATTGAGATTTCACTAATTTAATTAATGGCTTTGAACGACGGGAAAAGTGGTCATACTTTGATCCATAACCGAGCAATGAAGGGGAATGGGTTGTATACCGGGTTGACGTCACAAATTAATTTGTATTGAGATAACCCTTTGAAAACAGCGATGAAAATTAATTTGTGACGTCAACACGGTATCGAACTCATTCGCCTTCATTGCTCGGTTGTTGATCAAAGTATGACCACTTTTCCCATCTTTCAAAGCCAATAAAAAAGTGAAATTTCAATCTAAAGGTTCTAAAAAGTGAATGGAGGTGATAGCCACTTCAATTCTATCGAAATTGGTCTATAGAGCGTTTCAACTCACGTGACCAGCAGCCATACTGGCTTCCTGAAACAAAAAGAAAGTATTTGCATAAAAATAGAATTCAATTCCCGGAGGATTATATTGGTACACCATCATGGTCGCCATTTCTTTGTCTGGGAACACCAACATGGCCGCCGTGACGTCATGTGAAACGCTCTGTACGTGGTTTGTAATCAACCTCTGGATGCAAAGAAAAATCCCTCTGGTAGAATGTACAAATGCTTGATGAAGCACAAAAGGTGACAATAAGAGATGTATTGGTAACGAGTGATTTGTCGGCGAAAGCGTAAAAAGTGCAGGTTTTGTCCCTGACAGAGTCAATACCATTCACCAATTGGTGCAATAACGAAGGCTACAACGTGGTGTGGGTTTCAGTTTGTAGACGTAGAATTTCCCACAGTTTCGGACCTTGATGTAAGTCGAGTACGGACACCTTGAACTTGATGTGTGCGCAAAACAAACTTTTCGATTGACAATGCCATCTGAAACGGTTGGATGACTTCCGGTTAACCACCCTCGATAACTGGTGTCACAGTAGCGGGTACTTCCACTGCCATAACCTGTGGCCATTGATGCAAAGAACAAAAACCTGTACCAGCCCTCTGTTAGACGATGGTCACACTTATAACCACTTGCGGAAAAATACGTGGCATAATATCTCGTTTGATCATCAATCGTCGTGTGACGAAGACATTCTGGTTTATCAGTACCTGAAAAATCAACGCAAATGCTGGGTTCGTATAAGCAATTCAATCTCTATTTTAATTATTTATCAGCGAATGGTTAATAAAAACCTGTGGAAAGCTTTTCCCCTTAATCATCATAATGAGATCGGTTACATTTTAATATATGCCAGTGGACAAAGCAGTGGATGTTGAAAGCCGATGCTACTTGTGCCGTATGGAGACAGATTGAGAATCGGGCTTTGATGGCGCATTGATATTCTTGCTAATGGCTAAAACTCGCTGGCTCTGAAAAGGTTTAAAATATTTAAATGCAGTGTAGTGAAACCAGAACCAGAAGTATTTACAGCGAAGCAAGGAATATTCGCTTTATTCATCTAGCTTGTATCAAATATCCCAGTTGTAAATGCTATAGTGGAAGTGCACTTAGCTATTAAGCTAGTTTACAGGTACCCACTTTTAAATAATCTGAAAGAAGCACTTCAAATTTAACAGAAACATGATTAAGAACTTCAACTGGCTGGTAGAGTTGAATCCGGGACAACGGGAACCGGAAATAACTCAAACTAGCGGTTAGAACGGCATTTGAACCAGGGGCATGCAAACCCAACGCCCTAACCACTGAACAACGCCGCCTCTTCCCAACCAACCAAACACACGTAAGTTCGTCAACCACTGTATAAGAAACTAAGGCGATTTAGGACGCTCTCCATTTGACAGAACTGACAAGCCAGACCGCGATTTGGAAGGACTAATTCTTCAACGCCTTCAAATTAACATACTTCGAGGATGATATATACAGTAACTCATCCAGAAGAATGCGAGGAATTATCATACAAGTATTCCTTCAAATATTGCAACTTATTTCTTGGTATTCACTGGAGAGAATAGAAGTTATTTTTGAGACTTAAACCCTCACATGTTGGCGGCATATCTCCGCTCCACTGTCCGCTGGGAAGACACTTCCTAACGGCTTGACCAAACATTGTATATCCTGGATGACAGAGATATCTGACGTATCCCCCTGACCAATGATTCGTGCTGCTAACAATTGCATTGTTTGGTTTGCCTGGATCGCCACAGTTGGGTAGAACTGAGAATAAAGATAAGGCATTGATCGTAATCAAACTTGAATAACTTGTAAGGATAATTTAATTTTTGTACAACCACTCTTTCTTCAAAGGATAAATTTATAGCCTGCTATGATTTTGGCAGGATTTATGTTGCATTCTTGCTTCAGCGACGTTTTCGCGTGGAAGGGGAGCGTTGCAGCAAGCATCCCGAGAAATTAAACAATTTAACGCTTTGACTTCCAGGAGTGATCAGAATGTAAATTCTCCTCAGAATTTCAATGAAAGGCCAGTCAGACCGGTATAGAGAATGAAGATAATTATCAGCTTGAGAGGAGTGATCTTGATATAACAACAAATTCTCATGACTACCCAACAAAGAAACCTATTATTTAGGAGAATGAACATTTCGATCTTGGAAATTACAGGTTATTAAATTAATTAACAATTTTCTTCCCTGAATACTACCCAATCACACGAGTCTTCCTTGAGGTTGGCAATTGATTGGTTGCACAAAAAAGAACTTGAATTAAACCTTATGCTCTTCAATATCAGTAAAATAAAAATTCATTTAATTTTATGGGAATTCAATAACATCTTAGGAAGTACATGTTCACGAATAAATGTTATTTTAATCATTCGTTGGTTCAATGGCGCAATGATGGTAATCCATCTTCAATAACATCATTATGGTGTCATTTTCTTTCCTGTAAAGTCTATTACGTGTTTGGAATAACAATAACATCAATAACACTGTCGTTTACATTTTTTGATAGTCATTTATGGCAAGTACATGTACACTTTAAACGCACAAAAATTTAATGCAGCATGCCGCGAAGAAGAAATAGAATTCCAAACAAAATCCGTAGAAGAATTGTCAAAGCCTCTGAGGATATTAGGGCAGACTACCTGTGAGTCGCGGGCACGTAGTGTGTGAATATGTACTTCCCAAGTTATGTAATTGTGTCTGCAACTCACAGCTATCTTCTGTGGGATCTTCAAGTCTTTGACGAGATGTTATTGAATTCCCGTAAAATAAAATGAATTTCGGTTAATGAAGGGCAAAGGGTGTTCTTGGTGGTGGTCGCACTCCTGGGGTCATTGTCGGAAGACACTCGCTGCTAAGCAACTAACTTACCATTCTTCTCACGAGCGCATTACACTCTTAAACCTAAAAAGTTGCAAGACGAAATGGTTGCAAAAGGTGCGAATTGATGAAAATTCGCTATAACTTACCAATCCTTGCAGCTGCAGTTATTGTGTCGCCGTATTCATTGCGAACAACACATGTGTATGTTGCCTGATCCGAGGGCTCAAACTGACTAATTTCATACTCGCTGGTCACTTGATCTGTGGTGATATTAGTGGTGGAATTTATAATGACGTTATCCTTGTACCACGTGATCTGCGGTAGGGGCAATCCTTTGGCAGAGCAGTTGACTCGTACAGAATCTCTAATGTTGGGTACTGTGATTAAAGTCGCCGGCTTAGAGGTGAAGACAGGAGATTCTAAGAAAATTAAAGGCAAAAGACTTTATAGTGGTCATACATGCCTCATAAGACTATATATAAAATTTGGCATAATATTCAGCAGGGAAAGGTTCCTGGGGAATGGCTTGGTTCAGAGTCTATAAATCTAAATTTAACCTAATTTCTTGAATGTTATTGGGAATAAGGAAAGGGAACCTTGGAATCACTTTTAACGCTCACTTTACTTTTAAGTTTTTCCCTCTGCATGGATATGCTCCAATGAACCCGCTTCATTTACATCCCTCGATAAGAACAGCTACAAATAATTCAAACCAAAACTATTCCGCAAGTAAGCTGCGCTCTTTACAGGTGCATGGAAGAGTCATGCACACTAAAGGAAGACATCCCGATTGGGATAGGAAAAAATAGATCTGATGAAAGGCATGGAAATAGCGGACCTTTACCATGGATGAGTATCGTTTTACAACCTGCCGACGGCAAATACCATGCAGCTCTTCAAAAGCCCAAATTTCGTTGCTGTATTGTAGACCTTTCTCGTTCTTTTTCAGCGGAAACTTAATTCATGTAACCGAGGTCTTGAAAACAAAATGCTTCATAACAGAAGCAGAATAAGGGTCCCGCCAAATTATGGCCAATCAGATTGGCCCTGATGACCACAACGCGTATGATTGATTGGTCTGCAATCTAGTTTATGCACGAGGGATTGCTCTTGCTTTAATGCAAAGTCATGAACCGTGCAAAGAACACAATACCGTCACGCTTTGTTCACGCAAAAATCTAGAAGTAGCTGTCCTAAAGGCCGGGACACACTAGGCGACAAGTCGCAGCGACATGTCTCTGCGACAAGTCGCTCCGTGTGTACTACTTGCAAAACAAGTAGGAATGTGAACTAGTTTTCTAATTCAATATGGCAGACCATATGACGCTCTCTCATTGGTTCATTTATATTTTGTCGCAGCGACTTGTTGCCGGAAGTGTACATACGATGCGACAACGCTGCTTCCGCTAATTTTGTTGCTGCGATAAGTCGCACAAATTCAAACTGGTTTGAATTCGTGCGACTGATCGCGGCGACAAAATTCTGCCGCAGCGACACTGATTTTCATGAAATTAACCGTGTCACACAATGCGAATTGTTGCGGCGACTTGTCCCCGCGACGTGTCGCAGCGACTTATCGCCTAGTGTACCGTGTGTACACTTCCGGCAACAAGTCGCTGCGACAAAATATAAATGAACCAATGAGAGAGCGTCATATGGTCAGCCATATTGAATTAGAAAACTAGTTCACATTCCCCTTCATACGAGATCACTGCATGCGCACCGAACAGGCGTCGTGTCGCAGCAACGACTTGTTTTGCAAGAAGTACACACGGAGGAACTTGTCGCAGAGAGCTGTCGCTGCGACTGGTCGCCTAGTGTGTCCCGGCCTTAAAAGTAGATAATAGGGAGCTTTAGCCACGACAACGGCGACGGCAACGAGAACGTCACACATTTGCATATTTGGTGAGCAAAAGCAATTGCTTTGCAAGCCCTGCACGTACATCTTTTCATTTCTGTCTATTTCTTTGCCGTCGTCAGCAAAGCAAGAACGTTAAATGACCAAATCTTGAGGTTTTAGGGAGAACGTCAGCGCTTGAGGATAAATTCTCCCCAAAACTATTGCCGTTCATGCTAGTTTCGTTCTTGAGGGTTTGTCACACCTTTGCCACGTTAAAATCCTTGGAACAGTCGCAAAGCGATTACAATGACGCGAATTCACGTTTAATGGCGACGTTCTCGTTGCCGTTGCCGTTGCCGTTGCCGTCGTCGTTGCAAAAGCTCCCTAATATAAAAGACTGATGAGCCGCCGTCCATCGATCGTAGAGAGAGGCTTCTGGGTTATTGACTTTTCTGTTCATAACTATTTTAATCATATTTCCATGCTGCTTTGGCCCTTCAATGCCCTTCAATACCAAGCAATTGCCTTCAAAAGACTGCCATTTCAGTGTTCAGTTACTCACCAATTGGTTTCGCTTTAAGGAAAGTTCCGTGAATAATCATCCCATATTTGTTTGTTGCTGTACATATATAGATTCCACCATCACCGACCGCCGTGCTGGTGATTAAAAGACTGTCTTTACTGGTCACAGTTCGGTTATGAGGTAATGGTGTTGCTGGTGATCTGGCCCAGTTCACCTCAGGGGTTGGGTTACCAAGAACTTTACATTGCAGCTTCGTCTCTTTGCCCAAATAACCAATGACTTGACCCGGTGGAGACTTGGGAAACCGTGGGGCACCTACAGACGAGGAAAGCGCAAAATTGGTGACTATCATAATGAAAAACGGTTAATTTCAGATTGTTTCTTGTCATGAAGATGGCAGACTGAGAGCCTAATTCGTCGAAAACATACAAGAATCGATTTCGTCAGACATTTTAAAGGAGAGATTAACGACAAAAGTGACATGTTTCGATGATTTCATGTCATCATTCCCAACATCATCTTGTATTATATGGCTCGAGCTTTTTTGTTGCCGATATAACGAGCGGTTTGATTGGCTGAATGTAAGTGCAAGGATTTTATGACCCTAATGCCCACAAACCTGTTAGGAATCAGGTAAATGGAGGACAAAAACCAAAGGAAATTTTATGCAGGACCAATTGGCGCTTCCCTGTATTTTTTGACATTTGTTTGTCCCTTGATTCTTTAGAATGTCGACAACATTTACCAAACCAAATTGCAATCATTTGTCTCGAATATAAATAATCTGACAGAGTATGCGTCAGTGCGATTTCAAACAAGAAATTAACTGATGAGCGTTCGCATTACCCGAATATTAAGTGATCGCTTCCGCTTAAACCAACAATGATGCCAGGCCTGCTACTGTGAAGCAAATCACTAAAGATTGATAAACCTTGAATGTTCCGTCTTTTCAGGAACATCTCAAACCTAGGCCTTCAACTGTATTACCCGAGCGATAGGCCTCAGTTTGAGATTTTCCTGTTAAGACCTCACTCTCAGTAAATCAATAGTTAAATTAAATGCAGTACAGGGAATCAAATCCACTATCCATTCATGACATCAATTCTTATAAAAGGCAAAAAAGAAAAAAAAAAAAAAGAAAAAAAAAAAAAAGGAAAATAACGTTTCGACTCTATCCTGACGGTCGTTATTGAGTGAAAAAAATTATACAAGAAAAATTCTATAAATACTACAATGAACAGTACTTAAAACAACCGATTGTTTAGTATTATGAATGGTCTTTATAAAGAAAATTAAGTCTAATCTGAATATAAAAACGGACTCTGAAATTGCTAAGTTTTCTTTTAGTTGGCCATTTGATTAGCTACTATTGTTTTCAGTAACCAAACATTTATTCTTGAATAGTTTTTAACTCGATAATGACGCTAAGATAGCGTGGAGATGTCATGTTGTTTTTGAGGTTTTTAACGATATAATTTTAATTTTTTTTTTATCAAATGTACTGTAGTAATTTTCGATGGTCAAATGTATGCCAAAGACACTTCTTCTACGAACAAAAACTGAAATTTGATATTGTTTCCCGTTCATTCCTTGTCTAACGGCATAAATGAATACAAACCGGCTCACCTAAAACAACAAGGTCTACTTTTGTTTCTTGGATACCAAACAAATTTTCAGCTCGGCACGTGATCATTCCCTGATCTTCGAAGCGGACGCCCCTAATCTTGAAGATTTTATCAGTAATGTTAAATCGGCTTTTATCCCCGTAGTCTCTCCCATGCACTGACCACGTGATCTTTGGAGCTGGATTACCGGACACAGAAATTTCCAGCGACAGATTTTTCCCTTCTCTTACAGAGACGAGAGATGGAGTCTTTGTCACAAATCGAGGAGGACCTGTTGGTATAACAGATATTTTAACAGACCGTAAAGTGTAAGCTTGATATGTTTTGAAGAAATACAGTGTTTTCGATCATGTGACCAGAAGCCATATTTGCATTCTAAAAGAAAAGGAAGAATTTTGATAAAAATGGAGTTCAATTCCAAAAAAAGAATATTTCACTCCTCCAACATGGTCCCGTGACGTCACATGAACTCACAGCAGACTGTGCAAAAACTCTAAATTGGCGTAAAGTATGGAGCTACTAAGAAAGAGATAATTATTAGTTCACAATGTTTACTCACCAAAGTTTGTTACCATCATTTTCTTGACCAAATTTTCAATAAACGTTTCATTGGCACTTGTTCCTGGAATCCCTGGTTTACCTGTTTTTCCATCAGTGCCTTTGTGACCACGACGACCACGTGAACCTGGTAGTCCTGTGCTACCTTGGGGACCTGGTTTTCCTGCTGGACCCGGTGAACCTGGCCCTCCGCGAGGGCCTCGGGGACCTTATGAAAGAAGAAGAAACAATTCTGACATAGCTTCCGTTTACATTCCTTACATCGACTCCCGCATCAATGGGTGCTCAGTTGCATCGCAGGTAAGGTAACGTTGCAGAAACAATGAAGTAAAATCTTATTTGTCCAAGGACAACACCAAGAAATTCAAACATACTAAGAGTGCACACCATATAACTGTTTTTTCTCTTCCAAAAATTTTACCGTGCGCGTTTTGATGGTGCAAAGACAGATTTTTATTGTACGCGAATTGAAAAGAAATTCTCCCAGCCAACACAGCCCTTTTAATTTCCGGATTTAGCCGCTTAACTCCGAATCGGTCATTGTTTCAAATGTACGAAAAAACAAGCACCAAAGGCATTGCTATTTATGCGGCGACACAAAGACTCTTGGCTGGCTTCTTTTGAGAAAAAAAAAAATTTTGGAATTTCACCAAAAAAAGCTGATATCATTTTACCAACCTCTCATGCAGACAAGTTTCCCACTTCCGTTGATAGCGATGTCGGTGACCTTCAATCAGAACAGTAGAATTACGTTGAAAGAACATAAACAATGATAAACAATACGAAACAGGAATACCGATAAACAGATGTACGGCGAAATAAAACCAAGTTATTTCTTAGTGCCCGTATAATAATGCTCAGGAGAAAATAAACATACTACAAGTGGCGAATCACTTTTAAGTTAGAAAGGATTTCTCTGGCGTTACTGATGTGGGGACTTGGATGGAATCCATCAATAAGGAATTCGTACATACCTGCAGATTGTTGAGTAAATTCTTGACGCACTCTGCACGGCGAATCGCGTCTTTAGAGCCTGATTTAGGATCTTTCCTGACAGTCCGACGGTATCGTTCATTTCTATAGAATTTCGCTGCGGTGGACTTCGAAGTTGGCGATGGAACCGTAGTTACGCCATAACTCGTTCCTGCGAGCGATATCTCCTGGCGAATTGAAAAAAGTTCTTTCTCCAAATGAAAAACTTTGGTCGAGAGCTCGTTATCCGGGAAATAAACTTTATACGATAGGAAAGTAATGGAAACGATTGAAAAAACAAGATGAAGCACCACAACTAAAGTGAGATGACTTGAATGAACGGGAGATGCCGCCATTACGTTGACTTAAGTATCGCTGTATTTGATTTGATCCGATTAAACCTTCACTGCACCAAACAAGCTAAGGGTTTCGTTTTCACCAACGCCAATCACATTCACATTCAGCGTTGTGATTGGGTACTTCCAATGGACTTTGTTGGTTTCTACTGCGATTGTCTGCAAACTGATTGACGTCGTTGAAAAACAAAATCGTAGATTAATGAGTTATGAAGGCGCACAATAATTAGATTCAGAAGTGAATCTCAAATTTCGTGCGAAGATTCCAAACACCAGGGTAATTAAAATTCTTGCGATTGAATCTTCACATTGTTAATAGCTTTTAGCGTTAGTGAAGCTTGTATTCAAACGGGAAACCCGGAACCCGGAACCCGGAAAACCTGGCTTTCATTTTATGCAACACAGTAGTCTACAAGGAATTCCACTTTATGTATTCACCCGGAGGAGGATTAGGGAAAGGGGGGGGGGGGGGGGGAGTACTCCCTTATATGAGTATGTAGGTATGTGTGGTGTTTTAGCCGATTTGGTCTGAAATAGGGTATCGATTTTGACCATTTTGGTCCGAAATAGGGTATAGTTTGTTCACTCATAGTCTTGAATTGGGTATGTTTTTAAAAAGAAGCTTCGAATTCTTCTTCATCATTAGGCGATAAGACCATCAACACAGCCCTTCTCAAATTATTAAGCCAACCGTGTAAAAGCTGAAATAATGTCTGAAAATAGGTCTGAAATAGGATGGCAAAAATCGTAGACTTTGGTCTGAATTAGGGTAAGGGTTTTAGCAAGGGGGCTGCACACTCCCACCCCATTTTTCTTGGAGTACACCTCCCCCCAGTTGGATTCCTTGAGCTTCAGCCAAGAGTTCTTCATGAGATTAAATTTACTTCATTGTTCTCTCGAGATATAGGAGAAGGTAGGGAGAAGGGCAAGCAGGGATAAGACTGTATGAAGGCTAGTAAATAATATAATCCAAAATTTTGTGTTTTCTTACAGTTGGTACGGTGATATTCATTCACCTTGCATCTTTTAACTGTTGGCTTGTCAAAATTGAATCTGGTGGACTAATCGATATCTATGAAAACCTTTAAAAATTCTTGCACTGCTCCAATAAGTTGTATTTATTAGACTACATGTATCAAATACGATTGTCATGCCATTGTTAATTTAGCTGGCCGATTTTTAGATTGAAAGAGATTCTAAAGTGAATTTTGCTTACCTCCATTTTCTTCTTTTGATTCGTCCTTATTCTAAAATTACTGAAAAGCGCTCTATCTTATAAATTTCTTTGTAGGATAACTCACTAAAGAAAGAGGGCATTTTGCGAATGCAGAACACCCCAGAAAGTGGAGAATCCCTATCCCACTCTTAACCCCCAATTTGAAATCAATCTCCAATTTGAGGCCTTTCATAAAAAGCTCTGATAACGAGCCAATTATTAGCCATCAAAAACTGATAAATTCTTTGGTGGCAAACTCGCTAATAATAGCGGACATTTTTTGTAAACCTTCAAATTTTGAAAGCATCAATGCTCAGAGCGCATTCAAATTTTCAGAGATAGTTCATTATACAGTGCACTTTCAACATTAAGTCCCTCATTGTCGGCTGACTGATTATAAAACGATAGTGCTTAATGAGGCAAAGATTCCCCTATTTCCCCATCGGCGCCTACCCTCTTCCCGGAGTCCCTTTGGGCTGCTCAGTGTTCGGAGGCTGGCATAGGAGAACTCTCGGCGTCAGCCAATCAGCATTCAGTAATTTCTTCGCGTATGTGATGACATATACAATGCCTAAAAAGTGCAGGTTGTGTCCCTGACAGAGTCAATACCATTCACCGATCGGTGCAATAATTAAGGTAACAATTTAGTGTGAGTTTCAGTTTTTAGACGTAAAATTCCCCACAGTTTCGGACCTTGATGTACGTCGAGTAAGACACCTTGAACTTGATGAGTGAGTAAAACAAACTTTGCGATTGACAATCCCATCTGAAACGGATGGATGACTTTCGGTTAACCACCCTCGATAATTGGTGTCACAGTGGCGCGAACTTCCAGATCGGTAAGTTGTGGCCATTACTGTACCAATTAAGAACTTGTACCAGCCCCTTGTCAGGCGATGGTCACACTTGTAAACATTTGAACCATAAATGTTGAAATAATAATATCTCGTTGGATCATCAATCGTCAGGTGACGAACACATTCTGGTTTATCAGTACCTGCACTGATCAACACAAGGCGGGTTCATACAAACTATTCAATCTCTATTTTAATTACTTAGATTTTTGTGGAGGATAATGTAGAATTGTACATGGTAAACCTTTCGTTCCCTTGTAATTGTACTGCGCCTTTCTTAACTAGAAACTCCCGAAAGTAAACCGTAGCTTAGCCGAGAAGCTGATGGTAGCGAAAAAGGATACCAAGAAGAAGACAGTAAATGTAAGTAACATTTTCTCGTGAAAACAGTGATGTTGAAATATCATTCATTGTCTTTTAATGTTATTTTGTGTGTGCGGTTTCGTCAACTACTCAGCTCAATGAGCCCTATTTTTTCCGAAAGGGACTCGTAAGACTAAAATATTCGTAATTGTTTCACTAGAGAGGAACAAATCATCTGAACGGCGTAGTCGTCTCAGCGGACAAAATCATGCGGGGGCCACGGCCAAACTCTTATTTTGACCGCGAGTTTGGTCGTCTATCAAGATTATTTTTCAAGGTCGATTTGTTTTTTTGGGACCGGTTGCTCGAAGCCTAGTTAGCGCTAACCATTAGTTAAGGGGTATTAAAACCTATAGGTTTCCATGGCATTGAACGCGGTTAGCGCTAACCGTTACACCACAAGAAAAAGTGCCGGTTGCATTTTAAAGAGAATTGAACTAGCTTAGAGAGAGTTGTGGTTCATGATGGAACATCTCAATAGCTGAGGAAATTAGTTTTGCTGTTATAAGAACTTTCATTTTGTCCGTTTTGATATGAATTTACAACCGTACGACAAGCATCAGGTAAATTGTCCGTCTAGAATTTACATTAGACGAGCAAATCTTCCGTTAATTTGTTATTCGATTCAAGCTGCTAGTGTGAATCGGCGATTGTCGTTAATTGTTGCTTTGGCGAGTAGGTCCTTTGCAGATTTCACTAGCAGAGTGCAATGCCCTTCCGCAACTTGGAGTGTAATTTTTTTGGTATTGCACTTGTAATGTACCCTACGACAAGAGGCTCTTATCACTCCTGGATAAGTCGGAAAGATCATTCCGGAATTCTTTAATTTTGTTTATATTTCTTGAATTAGAACATCAAGGCAATCATTATCAACCCTGGCAATAGTTATTTCCTCTTCAAAAGTGGACGTCTTTTTTTCAGACCACTGACGTCAGTAATCCGTTGGGAGATGACAGGTTCTCCGCCATGTTTACTAATCCAGACTTTCAGGTGGATGAAGCAAGCGAGGTGAGTTGTGGGTCTAATTATATAGCTGGTAGTTAATCTGCAATTGTCAGCATAGCTATTATTCTTTAATTCTTTAAAATGTCCAATTAAGGATTAATTTGGATAGTTTCAGATAGGGTTTTCCTTTAAAAACAGGCAAACTGTATTTAGAAAATATAGGACATTTTGTCTTAAGCCAATCAAATCCCAGAAAATACAATAGGTAATAGAAACTAGCCAATCAGCACAAAGCATACATCGGCGTTGTTTTCTCTGTTTGTAGTAGTTGACAATGGCGGAGTTTTGCCACGGAGATTTGCCAAATTTTTCCATTTCTCAGGACTTTCTCAGCGATCTTACCGCAAATGTGAGATCGCCTACGTTGCCGGAAGAAGAGCTTGCCAACCTGAGAGGCAAAAACCAAAACTAAAACAGCGTAACGAAGCGAGAAAGTTGGAAGCTATCCCCCGTCATGAGCTACATGCAGTTTTTTGCCGTTTTTTCGCTGAAATTATAAAAAAGGACGGTCAAGAATACCAACCAGAAAGTTTGACTGTCATGCAGTGCTCGTTGGACCGTCATTTTAAAAAACTGTGGCAGAAGCTACAGTATTTTGCGAAATGGTGAATTTGTAAATTCAAGGTAACAACTTGAAGCGAGTGCAGGGTTACGGTGTGAGAGAAAAGGAGGAAGACAATTTATATAAGGAAGTCATAATCTTAACTTTCCCAACACTGCATGGTTGAAAACCCCAAAAAGCAGGGGAAGACTAGTTGAAAATCACCAGCGACGAATTGTTGCAGTGATCGGAACGGAACGAGGTTAGAACCCGGGCGAATGCAAGTGCAGCATCCTAATTTGGTTATTTCCCGCGTTTTCCAAGTCTTTCAGTGTTTCATTAGCATTTCTTATTTCTTTTGTTTAATCTTTTGGAATGGTTTTAGTAGCAAGCCATGATTTTCATTGTACCTCACGAGAGTTACTACATGAACCCTCCGTCGCACTCACTGATAAGAGCTGTTGAGCTACTTTCACCTTGCCGTCGTGAAGATGATTTATTAAAACACTGACATTTACAACTGGAGAAACCTTTCGTCATAGCAGAACCTTGGCCGGTTTTGCGGTCATCAGCTTTCCTACTTTTCTATTTTACTGCGCGCGTCTTCATGCTGTCTCGAGTTCCGCGGAGAACACAAGACAGTTTTCAACGAATACAACAAACCGAATGGTGCACAGTTCGCTTCTTCTTTTAAGGCCATTCTCCAGATGTAAAAGTAGCAAAAATGATGTGTATCAAGCTGATTCGTCCAGTTGTGTCCAAACAAGACAAAGAGAGACAAAAACGACACAAAAAAGAAAAAGAGGGGTTACTTGAACAATTCGATGAAATTGAGGTAAGCCGCTTATTGCTTCATCTATCTCAGAATATTTATCAGAATTGACGGACTCGTAGAAAAAGAATATGCATAACGAGTTAACAGTTTAGCAACTGCTTCATTTGCTTCTGCGACCGCGATCATGATAATCAGTTGATTCCAACGTCACAAGCACCTCATTTCTGTGGTTTATGTATTAGTGTAAGTAATCCGTTGTTTATTGTTTTGTTTTTGTGTATTTGCTGAGGCAGGTTAGTATAATTATATTAGCAGCTACAGAGCTGATGTGGGCCTGTGTAATTTTTGCACTTACACTCAAAGGCCAGCCCACAACAAAGGAAACTACGTCCCCTACTCTTTTCGAGCAATGAGTGCTTTTTTTACCTACCAAAGAACTATTTACGACTAAATATTGTGAGAAGGGGCCTACCGAGAAGACTTAAAAGTCTTGATGGAACATTTAATAGGCTACGAGAAGTCCCTCTTTCGCCGCTTATTTAGTCGCACGCGAGGAGAGGACAAGCAAGAAATTCGAATCCAGATATCGCGCGACCGTCAGCGGTCGACTAACTAAGAGACGAAAGAGGGACTGCTCCTAGGCTAGTTATTTAAAGACCTAGCCTTGTTCGTGTTGTCCGGCCGGGGTTCGAACCCGAGGCCTCGCGCACGAAAGTCGAGTGCACTCTCGATAATTTTGGCGCAAGCACTATTGGCTGGAAAATCGGATTGAACGCGATTACCATTCTGTTGTCGGAATTTCTGTTCTATGCAAAAACGAGATTTAACTAATAGTGGTTTTTCAAATAATCAGGGAGGGGAGGGAGGCTTTGAAGCTTTGCGTCGTACCACAAATTGAACATCCACGCAATGTGTTTTCCTATTATTAGGGTATCTTTGGGCAAAAGACTAAAACTAGAAGAGAACTCGGGTATGGTAAGGCCGACAGGATCAATGTCAGGTGAAAAGGAGATTACTTTCTAAGTGAAAAAGGTAGGGAAAATGTTTGCAATCAACAGGAGAATCGTGAGACATATCATTGAATAGACCATTTCCGGGTTCATGTCTGCCTCCTCTTCAAAGCGAGTCTAAGTGCGAAGTTTTTCTTGTGAAAATTAGTTTTCTTTCATATGTAAAAAATAACTAATTACCATCACGAAAACTTCGCACTTAGACGCGCTTTGAAGAGGGGGCAGACATGAACTCAGAAATAGCCTATTAAGTGAAGTTCAATCATCCGGGTGAGTGTACAAGGCCTGTTTAGGATGACATTGACTGACATTTCGACAACGTGAGCCAAGGGACTCAGAAGATGACCTCCGCTCAGGTTCCACCGTTTTGGATGATACTTGATTCTGAAGTTGACTTCCGTTCAGCTCGTTGAAACGTCAGCCAAGACGATACTCGCCGGGGAATCGTGCTTCACTTAATTACAACAAGAGAATGCAAGGAAACATTAAGTTTCGACGGGAGGAGACTGGGACGAGTAATGGCGGCATAAAGACGTACGTTGCTGTCGCCCGCCCATTTTTCTGCCCTATTTTGGCAAATGGCCGTTTATTTTGGTCAATTTCTCAGCAAAAGAAAAACCAGATCTTCAGCTTCCTCCGACGAGTCAAGTCTTTCGCCGGAAATAAAAAAAACCAAGCAGTACTCCTCGCCAACGCACCACGAAGACGAAATAATGACAGCTCTCAGTATGACACAAGATGTTGGTGCAACTCTGCAAGCAATCCTAGCAAAACTGGAAAAGCTTGATTCAATAGAATCAGCCGTGAAGAAGATTGAAGCCAATCTCGAGAACTTAGAGAAACGAACCCAAAGGCTAGAAGATCCCCAAACAACAACGAATAAAGATATTGACGACCTAAAAGAAGGAATCAACTTTACCGGACAACAACTGAAGGAAAAGACAGAAGCTGCGGAGAAAGCGCATCGACTCTACGAAACTCAATTAGCAGAGCTGACGACAAAATGCCAGAAAACTGAGGTTCTGCTAGAGGAGGTCCACACTAAAAATCTTTACTTAGAAGCCTACTCTCGCCGGGAGAATATTAAATTCACCAACATAGTAGAATCGACAGAAATAGGCGGCCGCTCTGGTGAAAACACCGAAGAAGTTCTTCGAAATTTTTTGGAACGGGATCTCGGTTACAGGGATGCAAGGAGCGTAGAAATCCAGCGAGTACATCGGATCGGTAAAAGCAAAGATGGAAATCCGCGTCCTATTCTAGCCCGTTTCCTCAGGTACAAAGACTGTGAGCAGATCTTTAAACTTGGTCACCGACTTAAAGGCACCAACTTCCAAATGTTCCGAGACCTTCCCAGGGATATCATTACCCGAAGAAAAGTACAGATGGATGCTTTTAAAGATGCCAGACGAAATGGAGTTGCTGCCTCCTTCAGCCAGTCGCAACCAGACAAACTGTATATTAAAGGTAAATTGTGGCCCGTCGGGCAAAAATTTACTGTCTAACCCACATAAAATAACTTTGTTCAGATTGACCTGCAAATTTCTTCAAAGGTTTCGCAGTTTCTTTTTTTTTTTATTGCCAATATGCGTTTAACTAATTAGAGGCGGTCGACAGCTTAAATAGTCTAACAGAGCTACAGGCTTTTTCTCTTGTTTACTGTAGCAAGATGCCTAATTTCTCAACCAAAAGTCTTTTAGTAATTTTATTCAATTTGTGTGTGTTTTCGTTGTACTGTCTCCAGGGCATAGCAATCTATCTCATCAACAATAGCTTGAAGGCATGTGGTCATTTAGATATCTTTTATTGTGAAAATGCAAAACCGTCAACTCCGTTTCTTTCATCACTCACAATACAACAGATTTGAAAATAGTTTCCCTTAATGTCAGGGGATTGGGAAACAATGCCAAAAGAAAAGAGGTGTTTAACTGGCTGAGAGTAAAAAAGAAATCTATTTATATGCTGCAAGAGGTCCATTGTTCTCAAGATACTACTGATAAATGGACTTGTGAGTGGGGATATAAAGCGCTCTTCAGCTGCTGCAGCAGCAACAAAGCAGGGGTTGGTATTCTTTTCAACAATAACTTCAATTGTCAGATCCACAAGGTTTTCTCGGATCCGAATGGTCGCTTTTTAATATGTGATATCGTTGCTGATAACAAGCGTCTGACTGTGGCTAACATCTACGCTCCGAATGAAGACGATCCAAACTTCTTTCAGGTTTTCTTCGATCATTTATCAAATTTTAAATGTGAGGAAATTATAATTGGTGGGGACTTTAACTTAGTTCTTGAAGTTGAAAAGGATAAGAGGGGTGGCCTTGCCAGAACACACAAGAATGCCTTAAAAGTGATTCAAGACTTCTCTGAAAATCTTGGTTTGATTGATATTTGGAGACTTTTCAACCCGGAGACCAAGAGATATACTTGGCGACAAAACCAACCAGTCATACACTGTCGACTTGATTTTTTTCTAGTCAGTGAATCATCCTTATGTGATGTGACCCATGCAGATATTCTTCCTGGCTTCAAAACGGATCATTCGATGATTACTCTTAATGTAGCTTTACACTCGAACCCTAGAGGCAAAGGTTTTTGGAAATTGAACACGTCTCTTCTAAGCGAAATGAGATATGTCCAAGAAATTAAAACAGTAATTGAAAACACCGTGAACCAATACAAAGAAGACATCTCGGTGAACCCAGCCCTACTCTGGGAGATGATCAAATTAAAGGTGCGAGAGAAATCAATATCCTATGCTGCATACAAAAACGTGACAACAAGAAAACGCGAAGAAATGTTGGAACGCGAAATCGCTTTTTTAGAGAAACATATAGACAATTCAAGCAATGGTAACCCCTCATACCATATTGTTGCAGAAAGAATTTTTACCTTAAAGAAAGAATTGGAAAACATCTTTGAGTATCGGACCAAAGGTGCAATTATTAGGTCAAAGTCGCAATGGTACAACGAGGGCGAAAGGAACTCTGCATACTTTCTAAATCTTGAAAAAAGGCACTGTAAACAAGGAACAATTAGTCAATTAAAAATTAATGACACTGATTTCGTCACCACAGATAGAGATATCTTATCTGAATGTACCGCTTTCTACAAAAACCTTTATACGTCAAAAAAACCCGACAGCTTCCAGTCTACATTCTTCTCTGAAGTGAACTCCACTTCTTTGTCGAATGAAGAACAAATTTTATGTGAAGGCCCCTTAACTCAAACGGAATGTCTCGAAGCCCTGAAGAAGATGGAGTCCGACAAAACGCCAGGAACAGATGGACTTCCTGCCGAATTTTATAAAGTTTTTTGGAAAGACATTTCTCCTTTTTTAATTTCGGCACTCAACTATGCTTTAGACTCCGGCTGCCTTTCAGTGACGCAAAGACGAGGGGTGATTAAACTAATTCCAAAAAAAGATGCGGAACTGTACTTCATCAAAAATTGGAGACCTATTACCCTTTTGAATACTGACTACAAAATCGCAGCAAAATCTATTGCAAACCGAATTAAACTAGTACTTCCAAACCTTATCAATCATGATCAAACAGGATTCTTGAAAGACAGATTCATAGGCGAAAATATCAGACTTATCGACTCTATTATCCAATACGCCACAGAAAAGAATATCCCGGGCCTATTACTTTTTATTGACTTTGAAAAGGCATTTGATTCTCTCGAATGGTCCTTCATACATGACACACTAAGTTTCTACGGATTTGGTGCTTCATTGATTAACTGGGTGAAAACCCTGTATAGTAATACTGAAAGCTGTATTCTGAATAATGGATGGGCAAGTAATTTTTTTGAGATTCAACGAGGTGTTAGGCAAGGCTGCCCGCTCTCACCTTATTTATTTATCCTATCAGCAGAGGTGCTTGCCATGGCAATTAGAAAAAATACTAATATAAAGGGAATCTCTGTAAATAATGTGGAAATTAAGTTAAGTCAGTATGCCGATGACACAACACTGATATTAGACGGGTCACGCGAATCTCTTTTTTCATCCCTCGCAATGCTTGACGATTTCAGCAAAGTCTCTGGCCTCAGACTCAATGATAAGAAAACTGAAGCTCTATGGATCGGCGCAAGTGTTGGAAATGATAAAATTTTGTTATCAGGAAAAGAACTCAAATGGCCAAAAGACAAGGTTAAATCCCTAGGTCTATGGATTTCAACAGATCCCGAACTATCTGCCTCCTTAAACTACAATGAGAAACTCGAAAAAGTTAAAGAAATCCTGAGATGCTGGAAATACCGCCGACTCACATTGCTAGGGAAAATCACTGTTAT
>NC_090879.1:22997509-23017509 GCF_036669935.1 Montipora foliosa
ACCTAGAAAATGCACTAGTAATAATGCAAAACCTATGTTAAAAGACAAATATGCCTAGTATTTTCAAGGTTAAATTATGCACACGAAGGTACTTGATCAGTGACAAACTTTAAAAGACTGAAGGCTAGGAGATGACATTACTTTAGAAGGCAAAAAGACGTTCCAATCATTTAATATATCTATTTGAAAGATATGGAATATTTTTAAAAAATAATTAGTACGGGCAACTTTAGGCCTTATTTTATACTCGTGGTTACTTCTAGTTCGAGTTTATTCCAATCATATCAAGATAATGATGGGCAATTGATGTCAGCCGAAGTAGAGTACCAAATATAATCTTATACATTTGAACTAGGCTACGATATTTCCTTCTCAGTTCTAAGGAGTCCCATTAGAACTCAAGAAGTTCTTTCAGGATACTCTTTGTCGGGGCCAACATCTTAGTCGGGACGCTCTTCTCCGAATTGCTTCGAATGCTTTGGTGGGTGACTTCACCAGATAAGGATTCCAGACTGGGCAGGCGTTACTCGAGGATAGGTATTATTTAGCGCCTGGAAAGCTGTCTTGATACCAGTACTTGTTTGAAAGAACCAAATGTCCTTTTAATCACAGCACCAACAACCTTGTTTAGCTTTAGCACAAATTGAGTTAATGTGATAATCCCATGCATAAAGACGACTCCAACCAAAGCCCCAGGTGTTTGTGGTGGTCAACTTCCGGTAGTAAGATGTTATTCAACGAATAGTTGACATCTTATTGGATCTCTCTTCCAATCTTAGTTTTAATTAATTTATCGGTGAATGGTTGAATAAAAACATGTGGAAAGCTTTTCACCCTTAATAATCATAATGAGAATATTTACATTTTAATATATGCAAGTGGACAACGCAGTAGGATGTTTGAAAGCCGATGCTACTTGTGCCGTAAAGGAAGGACAGATATATTAAGGATTCGGGCTTTGGATAGCGCCATGGCAATTCTGCTAATAGCTAAAACTCGCCTGGCTCTGAACAAGCGTTTTAAAATATTTAAATGGGAGTGTAGTGAAAACCAGAAACCAGGAGTATTTACTCTGATCAATAGACAAAAAGCGAAAAAACAGCGGGAAATCCGCTTTATTCACCTACAATCTCGGTGCAGTAAATAGTTGTAACATGAACATTTCGATCTTGGAATTACAGGTTATTAAATTAATTAACAATTTTCTTCCCTGAATACTACCCAATCACACGAGTCTTCCTTGAGGTTGGCAATTGATTGGTTGCACAAAAAAGAACTTGAATTAAACCTTATGCTCTTCAATATCAGTAAAATAAAAATTCATTTAATTTTATGGGAATTCAATAACATCTTAGGAAGTACATGTTCACGAATAAATGTTATTTTAATCATTCGTTGGTTCAATGGCGCAATGATGGTAATCCATCTTCAATAACATCATTATGGTGTCATTTTCTTCCTGTAAAGTCTATTACGTGTTTGAATAACAATAACATCAATAACACTGTCGTTTACATTTTTTGATAGTCATTTATGGCAAGTACATGTACACTTTAACGCACAAAATTTAATGCAGCATGCCGCGAAGAAGAAATAGAATTCCAAACAAAATCCGTAGAAGAATTGTCAAAGCCTCTGAGGATATTACGACAGACTACCTGTGAGTCGCGGGCACATAGTGTGTGAATATGTACTTCCCAAGTTATGTAATTGTGTCCGCAACTCACAGGTAGTCTTCTGTGGGATCTTCAAGTCTTTGACGAGATGTTATTGAATTCCCGTAAAATAAAAAATGAATTTCTCGGTTAATGAAGGGCAAAGGGTGTTCTTGGTAGTGGTCGCACTCTTGGGGTCATTGTCGGAAGACACTCGTTGCTAAGCAACTAACTTACCATTCTTCTCACGAGCGCATTACACTCTTAAACCTAAAAAGTTGCAAGACGAAATGGTTGCAAAAGGTGCGAATTGATGAAAATTCGCGATAACTAACCAATCCTTGCAGCTGCAGTTATTGTGTCGCCGTATTCATTGCGAACAACACATTTGTATGTTGCCTGATCCGAGGGCTCAAACTGACTAATTTCATACTCGCTGGTCACTTGATCTGTGGTGATATTAGTGGTGGAATTTATAATGACGTTATCCTTGTACCACGTGATCTGCGGTAGGGGCAATCCTTTGGCAGAGCAGTTGACTCGTACAGAATCTCTAATGTTGGGTACTGTGATTAAAGTCGCCGGCTTAGAGGTGAAAACAGGAGATTCTGAGAAAATTAAAGGCAAAAGACTTTATAGTGGTCATACATGCCTCATAAGACTATATATAAAATTTGGCATAATATTCAGCAGGGAAAGGTTCCTGGGGAATGGCTTGGTTCAGAGTCTATAAATCTAAATTTAACCTAATTTCTTGAATTTTATTGGGAATAAGGAAAGGGAACCTTGGAATCACTTTTAACGCTCACTTTACTTTTAAGTTTTTTCCTCTGCATGGATATGCTCCAATGAACCCGCTTCATTTACATCCTCGATAAGAACAGCTACAAATAATTCAAACCAAAACTATTCCGCAAGTAAGCTGCGCTCTTTACAGGTGCATGGAGGAGTCATGCACACTAAAGGAAGACATCCCGATTGGGATAGGAAAAAATAGATCTGATGAAAGGCATGGAAATAGCGGACCTTTACCATGGATGAGTATCGTTTTACAACCTGCCGACGGCAAATACCATGCAGCTCTTCAAAAGCCCAAATTTCGTTGCTGTATTGTAGACCTTTCTCGTTCTTTTTCAGCGGAAACTTAATTCATGTAACCGAGGTCTTGAAAACAAAATGCTTCATAACAGAAGCCCCTAACCCAGAAGTATCGATCTTTGGCCCATCAATTAGAATAGGAGTCCCGCCAAATTATGGCCAATCAGATTGGCCCTGATGACCACAACGCGCATGATTGATTGATTGATCTGCAATCTAGTAGGGACGCACGAGGGATTGCTCTTGCTTTAATGCAAAATCATGAACCGTGCAAAGAACAACACACATACCGCCACGCTTTGTTCAAGCAAAAATCTAAAGTAGCTGTCCTAAAGGCCAGGACGCTCTCTAGGCGATAAGTCGCTGCCACACGTTGCGGGGTGTACAAGTCGACGCAACAACGCTTTCGCCTTGTGTGACACTATTAATTTGGTTGAAAATCATTGTCGCTGATCGCGGCGAAAAATTTGTGGCCGCGATCAGTCGCACATGAAATTCAAACACAGTTTGAATTCGTGTGCGGCGACTTGTCCCACGACGTGTCGCAGCGACTTATCGCCTAGTGTACCGTGTGTACACTTCCGGCAACAAGTCGCTGCGACAAAATATAAATGAACCAATGAGAGAGCGTCATATGGTCAGCCATATTGAATTAGAAAACTAGTTTCACATTCCCCTTCATACGAGATCACTGCGTGCGCACCGAACAGGCGTCGTGTCGCAGCCACTTGTTTTGCAAGAAGTACACACGGAGCAACAACGCAGCGAGCTGTCGCGACTGGTCGCCTAGTGTGTCCCGGCCTTAAAAGTAGATAATAGGGAGCTTTAGCCACGACAACGGCGACGGCAACGAGAACGTCACACATTTGCATATTTGGTAAGCAAAAGCAATTGCTTTGCACGCCCTGCTCGTACATCTTTTCATTTCTGTCTATTTTCTTTGCCGTCGTCAGCAAAACAAGAACGTTAAATGACCAAAACTTGAGGTTTTAGGGAGAACGTCAGCGCTTGAGGATAAATTCTCCCCTAAACTATTGCCGTTCATGCTAGTTTCGTTCTTGAGGGTTTGTCACACCTTTGTCACGTTAAAATGCTTGGAACAGTCGCAAAGCGATTACAATGACGCGGATTCACGTTTAACGACGACGACGTTCGTCGTTGCCGTTGCCGTTGCCGTCGTCGTTGCGAAAGCTCTCCCTAATAAAAAAAACTGATGAGCCGCATTCCATCGTAGATAGAGAGAGACTCTGGGTTTGGACCTTTCTGTTCATAACTATTTTAATCATATTTCCATGCTGCTTTGGCCCTTCAATGTCCTTCAATACCAAGCAAATTGCTTCAAAAGACTGCCATTTCAGTTTTCAGTCACTCACCAATTGGTTTCGCTTTAAGGAAAGTTCCGTGAATAATCATCCCATATTTGTTTGTTGCTGTAGAAATAGATTCCACCATCACCGACCGCAGTGCTGGTGATTAAAAGACTGTCTTTACTGGTCACAGTTCGGTTATGAGGTAATGGTGTTGCTGGTGATCTGGCCCAGTTCACCTCAGGGGTTGGGTTACCAAGAACATTACATTGCAGCTTCGTCTCTTTGCCCAAATAACCAATGACTTGACCCGGTGGAGACTTGGGAAACCGTGGGGCACCTACAGACGAGGAAAGCGCAAAATTGGTGACTATCATAATGAAAAACGGTTTAATTTCAGATTGTTTCTTGTCATGAAGATGGCAGACTGAGAGCCTAATTCGTCGAAAACATACAAGAATCGATTTCGTCAGACATTTTAAAGGAGAGATTAACGACAAAAGTGACATGTTTCGATGATTTCATGTCATCATTCCCAACATCATCTTGTATTATATGGCTCGAGCTTGTTGCCGATATATAACGAGCGGTTTGATTGGCTGAATGTAAGTGCAAGGATTTTATGACCCTAATGCCCACAAACCTGTTAGGAATCAGGTAAATGGAGGACAAAAACCAAAGGAAATTTTATGCAGGACCAATTGGCGCTTCCCTGTATTTTTTGACATTTGTTTGTCCCTTGATTCTTTAGAATGTCGACAACATTTACCAAACCAAATTGCAATCATTTGTCTCGAATATAAATAATATTCTGACAGAGTACACGTCAGTGCGATTTCAAACAAGAAATTAACTGATGAGCGTTCGCATTACCCGAATATTAAGTGATCGCTTCCGCTTAAACCAACAATGATGCCAGGCCTGCTACTGTGAAGCAAATCACTAAAGATTGATAAACCTGAATGTTCCGTCTTTCAGGAACATCTCAAACCTAGGCCTTCAACTGTATTACCCGAGCGATAGGCCTCAGTTTGAGATTTTCCTGTTAAGACCTCACTCTCAGTAAATCAATAGTTAAATTAAATGCAGTACAGGGAATCAATCCACTATCCATTCATGACATCAATTCTTATAAAAGGCAAAAAAAAAAAAAAAAAAAAAAAAAAAAAAAAAAAAAAAAAAGAAAAATAACGTTTCGACTCTATCCTGACGGTCGTTATTGAGTGAAAAAAATTATACAAGAAAAATTCTATAAATACTACAATGAACAGTAGTTAAAAAAACCGATTGTTTAGTATTATGAATGGTCTTTATCAGGAAAATCAAGTCTAATCTGAATATAAAAACGGACTCTGAAATTGCTAAGTTTTCTTTTAGTTGGCCACTTGATTAGCTACTATTGTTTTCAGTAACCAAAGATTTATTCTTGAGTAGTTTTTAACTCGATAATGACGCTAAGATAGCGTGGAGATGTCATGTTGTTTTTGGGGTTTTTAACGATATAATTTTAAAATTTTTTTTTTATCAAATGTACTGTAGTAATTTTCGATGGTCAAATATGCCAAAGACACTTCTTCTACGAACAAAAACTTGGCGTTTTTTAAACCCAGCACTGAAATTTGATATTGTTTCCCGTTCATTCCTTGTCTAACGTTTATAACGGCATAAATGAATACAAACCGGCTCACCTAAAACAACAAGTCTACTTTTGTTTCTTGGATACCAAACAAATTTTCAGCTCGGCACGTGATCATTCCCTGATCTTCGAAGCGGACGCCCCTAATCTCGAAGATTTTATCAGTAATGTTAAATCGGCTTTTATCCCCGTAGTCTCTCCCATGCACTGACCACGTGATCTTTGGAGCTGGATTACCGGACACAGAAATTTCCAGCGACAGATTTTTCCCTTCTCTTACAGAGACGAGAGATGGAGTCTTTGTCACAAATCGAGGAGGACCTGTTGGTATAACAGATATTTTAAACAGACCGTAAAGTGTAAGCTTGATATGTTTTGAAGAAATAGAGTGTTTTCGATCATGTGACCAGAAGCCATATTTGCATTCTAAAAGAAAAGGAGAATTTTCCTAAAAATGGAGTTCAATTCCAAAAAAAAAATATATGTCACTCCTCCAACATGGTCCCCGTGACGTCACATGAACTCACAGGAAGACTGTGCAAAAAAACTCTAAATTGGCGTAAAGTATGGAGCTACTAAGAAAGAGATAATTATTAGTTCACAATGTTTACTCACCAAAGTTTGTTACCATCATTTTCTTGACCAAATTTTCAATAAACGTTTCATTGGCACTTGTTCCTGGAATCCCTGGTTTACCTGTTTTTCCATCAGTGCCTTTGTGACCACGACGACCACGTGAACCTGGTAGTCCTGTGCTACCTCGGGGACCTGGTTTTCCTGCTGGACCCGGTGAACCTGGCCCTCCGCGAGGGCCTCGGGACCTTATGAAAGAAGAAGAAAAATTTTGACATAGCTTCCGTTTACATTCCTTAGATCGACTCCCGCATCAATGGGTGCTCAGTTGCATCGCAGGTAAGGTAACGTTGCAGAAACAATGAAGTAAAATCTTATTTGTCCAAGGACAACACCAAGAAATTCAAACATACTAAGAGTGCACACCATATAACTGTTTTTTTTCTCTTCCAAAAATTTTACCGTGCATCGCACTTTTTTTTTTTGCCAGTAAGACTTCTCGCATTTTGATGGTGTAAAGCGAATTGAAAAGAATCTTCTCCCAGCCAACAGAGCCCTTTTAATTTCCGGATTTAGCCGCTTAACTCCGAATCGGTCATTGTTTCAAATGTACGAAAAAACAAGCACCAAAGGCATTGCTATTTTATGCGGCGACACAAAGACTCTTGGCTGGCTTCTGTTTGAGAAAAAAAAAATTTTGAATTTCACCAAAAAAAGCTGATATAATTTTACCGACCTCTCATGCAGACAAGTTTCCCACTTCCGTTGATAGCGATGTCGGTGACCTTCAATCAGAACAGTAGAATTACGTTGAAAGAACATAAACAATGATAAACAATACGAAACAGGAATACCGATAAACAGATGTACGGCGAAATAAAACCCAAATTATTTCTTAGTGCCCGTATATAATAATGCTCAGGAGAAAATAAACATACTACATGTGGCGAATCACTTTTAAGTTAGAAAAGGATTTCTCTGGCGTTACTGATGTGGGGACTTGGATGGAATCCATCAATAAGGAATTCGTACATACCTGCAGATTGTTGAGTAAATTCTTGACGCACTCTGCCACGGCGAATCGCGTCTTTAGAGCCTGATTTAGGATCTTCCTGACAGTCCGACGGTATCGTTCATTTCTATAGAATTTCGCTGCGGTGGACTTCGAAGTTGGCGATGGATGGAACCGTAGTTACGCCATAACTCGTTCCTGCGAGCGATATCTCCTGGCGAATTGAAAAAAGTTCTTTCTCCAAATGAAAAACTTTGGTCGAGAGCTCGTTATCCGGGAAATAAACTTTATACGATAGGAAAGTAATGGAAACGATTGAAAAAACAAGATGAAGCACCACAACTAAAGTGAGATGACTTGAATGAACAGAGATGCCCGCCATTACGTTGACCTAAGTATCGCTGTATTTGATTTGATCGGATTAAACCTTCACTGCACCAAACAAGCTAAGGGTTTCGTTTTCACCAACGCCAATCACATTCACATTCAGCGTTGTGATTGGCTACTTCCAATGGACTTGTTGGTTCTACTGCGATTGTCTGCAAACTGATTGACGTCGTTGAAAAACAAAATCGTAGATTAATGAGTTATGAAGGCGCACAATAATTAGATTCAGAAGTGAATCTCAAATTTAGTGCGAAGATTCCAAACACCAGGGTAATTAAAATTCTTGCGATTGTAATCTTCACATTGTTAGCTTTTAGCGTTAGAGAAGCTTGTATTCAAACGGGAAACCCGGAACCCGGAACCGGAAAACCTGGCTTTCATTATATGCAACACAGTAGTCTACAAGGAATTCCACTTTATGTATTCACCCGGTAGGAGGATTAGGGATTAGGGGGGGGGGGGGGGGGGGGGGGGGGGGGAGTACTCCCTTATATGAGTATGTAGGTATGTGTGGTTTTTTAGCCGATTTGGTCTGAAATAGGGTATCGATTTTGACCCTTTTGGTCCGAAATAGGGTATAGTTTGTTTTCTCAAGTCTTGAATTGGGTATCACGGTTTTTAAAAAGAAGCTTCGAATTCTTCTTCATTATTAGGCGATAAGACCATCAACACAGCCCTTCTCAAATTATTAAGCCAACCGTGTAAAAGCTGAAATAATGTCTGAAAATAGGTCTGAAATAGGATAGCAAAAATCGTAGACTTTGGTCTGAATTAGGGTAAGGGTTTTAGCAAGGGGGCTGCACACTCCCACCCCATTTTTCTGGGAGTACACCTCCCCCCAGTTTGGATTCCTTGAGCTTCAGCCAAGAGTTCTTCATGAGATTAAATTTACTTCATTGTTCTCTCGAGATATAGGAGAAGGTCTATTTTCAATCAGTCTTATCTACTAATCCGAGGTGAAAGCAAATCTGTGCGAATGTTCGCTTCACAGAGAAGCAGAGTTGCCACCGAGATGGTGTTTAACTCTACAACCGACGCAACACCATAGCTTTTTTTTAACATTAATTAACCTCTTCATTTGTCGAGGAGTAAGATAGTTTACCTATATTCGTTCAAGCTCGTTCACGGTTGATATGCCATGTCTGATGTGTTCTTATATGACTCGTAAATGACCTCAGTCAGTTTTAACAAAGAGGGCATGGCACGTTTTTCGAGTAGACAAAACACACCACAATGAATACAAGCTATTTTAGCGTTGCTCTGCAATAAATGGGGTAGGGAGAAGGGCAAGCAGGGATAAGACTGTATGAAGGCTAGTAAATAATATAATCCAAAATTTGTGTTTTCTTACAGTTGGTACGGTGATATTCATTCACCTTGCATCTTTTAACTGTTGGCTTGTCAAAATTGAATCTGGTGGACTAATCGATATCTATGAAAACCTTTAAAAATTCTTGCACTGCTCCAATAAGTTGTATTTATTAGACTACATGTATCAAATACGATTGTCATGCCATTGTTAATTTAGCTGGCCGATTTTTAGATTGAAAGAGATTCTAAAGTGAATTTTGCTTACCTCCATTTTCTTCTTTTGATTCGTCCTTATTCTAAAATTACTGAAAAGCGCTCTATCTTATAAATTTCTTTGTAGGATAACTCACTAAAGAAAGAGGGCATTTTGCGAATGCAGAACACCCCAGAAAGTGGAGAATCCCTATCCCACTCTTAACCCCCAATTTGAAATCAATCTCCAATTTGAGGCCTTTCATAAAAAGCTCTGATAACGAGCCAATTATTAGCCATCAAAAACTGATAAATTCTTTGGTGGCAAACTCGCTAATAATAGCGGACATTTTTTGTAAACCTTCAAATTTTGAAGCATCAATGCTCAGAGCGCATTCAAATTTTCAGAGATAGTTCATTATACAGTGCACTTTCAACATTAAGTCCCTCATTGTCGGCTGACTGATTATAAAAACGATAGTGCTTAATGAGGCAAAGATTCCCCTATTTCCCCATCGGCGCCTACCCTCTTCCCGGAGTCCCTTTGGGCTGCTGCTCAGTGTTCGGAGGCTGGCATAGGAGAACTCTCGGCGTCAGCCAATCAGCATTCAGTAATTTCTTCGCGTATGTGATGACATATACAATGCCTAAAAAGTGCAGGTTGTGTCCCTGACAGAGTCAATACCATCACCGATCGGTGCAATAATTAAGGTAACAATTTAGTGTGAGTTTCAGTTTTTAGACGTAAAATTCCCCACAGTTTCGGACCTTGATGTACGTCGAGTAAGACACCTTGAACTTGATGAGTGAGTAAAACAAACTTTGCGATTGACAATCCCATCTGAAACGGATGGATGGATGACTTTCGGTTAACCACCCTCGATAATTGGTGTCACAGTGGCGCGAACTTCCAGATCGGTAAGTTGTGGCCATTACTGTACCAATTAAGAACTTGTACCAGCCCCTTGTCAGGCGATGGTCACACTTGTAAACATTTGAACCATAAATGTTGAAATAATAATATCTCGTTGGATCATCAATCGTCAGGTGACGAACACATTCTGGTTTATCAGTACCTGCACTGATCAACACAAGGCGGGTTCATACAAACTATTCAATCTCTATTTTAATTACTTAGATTTTTGTGGAGGATAATGTAGAATTGTACATGGTAAACCTTTCGTTCCCTTGTAATTGTACTGCGCCTTTCTTAACTAGAAACTCCCGAAAGTAACCGTAGCTTAGCCGAGAAGCTGATGGTAGCGAAAAAGGATACCAAGAAGAAGACAGTAAATGTAAGTAACATTTTTCTCGTGAAAACAGTGATGTTGAAATATCATTCATTGTCTTTTAATGTTATTTTGTGTGTGTGCGGGTTTCGTCAACTACTCAGCTCAATGAGCCCTATTTTTTCCGAAAGGGACTCGTAAGACTAAAATATTCGTAATTGTTTCACTAGAGAGGAACAAATCATCTGAACGGCGTAGTCGTCTCAGCGGACAAAATCATGCGGGGGCCACGGCCAAACTCTTATTTTGACCGCGAGTTTGGTCGTCTATCAAGATTATTTTTTCAAGGTCGATTTGTTTTTTTGGGACCGGTTGCTCGAAGCCTAGTTAGCGCTAACCATTAGTTAAGGGGTATTAAAAACCTATAGGTTTCCATGGCATTGAACGCGGTTAGCGCTAACCGTTACACCACAAGAAAAAGTGCCGGTTGCATTTTAAAGAGAATTGAACTAGCTTAGAGAGAGTTGTGGTTCATGATGGAACATCTCAATAGCTGAGGAAATTAGTTTTGCTGTTATAAGAACTTTCATTTTGTCCGTTTTGATATGAATTTACAACCGTACGACAAGCATCAGGTAAATTGTCCGTCTAGAATTTACATTAGACGAGCAAATCTTCCGTTAATTTGTTATTCGATTCAAGCTGCTAGTGTGAATCGGCGATTGTCGTTAATTGTTGCTTTGGCGAGTAGGTCCTTTGCAGATTTCACTAGCAGAGTGCAATGCCCTTCCGCAACTTGGAGTGTAATTTTTTTGGTATTGCACTTGTAATGTACCCTGCGACAAGAGGCTCTTATCACTCCTGGATAAGTCGGAAAGATCATTCCGGAATTCTTTAATTTTGTTTATATTTCTTGAATTAGAACATCAAGGCAATCATTATCAACCCTGGCAATAGTTATTTCCTCTTCAAAAGTGGACGTCTTTTTTTCAGACCACTGACGTCAGTAATCCGTTGGGAGATGACAGGTTCTCCGCCATGTTTACTAATCCAGACTTTTCAGGTGGATGAAGCAAGCGAGGTGAGTTGTGGGTCTAATTATATAGCTGGTAGTTAATCTGCAATTGTCAGCATAGCTATTATTCTTTAATTCTTTAAAATGTCCAATTAAGGATTAATTTGGATAGTTTCAGATAGGGTTTTCCTTTAAAACAAAACAGGCAAACTGTATTTAGAAAATATAGGACATTTTGTCTTAAGCCAATCAAATCCCAGAAAATACAATAGGTAATAGAAACTAGCCAAATCAGCACAAAGCATACATCGGCGTTGTTTTCTCTGTTTGTAGTAGTTGACAATGGCGGAGGTTTTGCCACGGCGATTTGGCAAATTTTCCATTTCTCAGGACCTTTCTCAGCGATCTTACCGCAAATGTGAGATCGCCTACGTTGCCGGACGAAGAGCGTGCCAACCTGAGAGGCAAAAAAACCAAAACTAAAAACAGCGTAACGAAGCGAGAAAGTTGGCAGCTATCCCCCGTCATGAGCTACATGCAGTTTAGCTTTGGCCGTTTTTTCGCTGAAATTCAGAATAGTACCGGTTCAAGTAATACAAACCAGAAAGTTTGACTGTCATGCAGTGCTCGTTGGGACCGTCATTTTAAAAAACGGTGGCCAGAGAAGCTACAGTATTTTGCGAAATGGTGAATTTGTAAATTCAAGGTAACAACTTGAAGCGAGTGCAGGGTTACGGTGTGAGAGAAAAGGAGGAAGACAATTTATATAAGGAAGTCATAATCTTAACTTTCCCAACACTGCATGGTTGAAAACCCCAAAAAGCAGGGGAAGACTAGTTGAAAATCACCAGCGACGAATTGTTGCAGTGATCGGAAACGGAACGAGGTTAGAACCCGGGCGAATGCAAGTGCAGCATCCTAATTTGGTTATTTCCCCGCGTTTTCCAAGTCTTTCAGTGTTTCATTAGCATTTTTATTTCTTTTGTTTAATCTTTGGAATGGTTTTAGTAGCAAGCCATGATTTTCATTGTACCTCACGAGAGTTACTACATGAACCCTCCGTCGCACTCACTGATAAGAGCTGTTGAGCTACTTTCACCTTGCCGTCGTGAAGATGATTTATTAAAACACTGACATTTACAACTGGAGAAACCTTTCGTCATAGCAGAACCTTGGCCGGTTTTGCGGTCATCAGCTTTCCTACTTTTCTATTTTACTGCGCGCGTCTTCATGCTGTCTCGAGTTCCGCGGAGAACACAAGACAGTTTTCAACGAATACAACAAACCGAATGGTGCACAGTTCGCTTCTTCTTTTAAGGCCATTCTCCAGATGTAAAAGTAGCAAAAATGATGTGTATCAAGCTGATTCGTCCAGTTGTGTCCAAACAAGACAAAGAGAGACAAAAACGACACAAAAAGAAAAAGAGGGGTTACTTGAACAATTCGATGAAATTGAGGTAAGCCGCTTATTGCTTCATCTATCTCAGAATATTTATCAGAATTGACGGACTCGTAGAAAAAGAATATGCATAACGAGTTAACAGTTTAGCAACTGCTTCATTTGCTTCTGCGACCGCGATCATGATAATCAGTTGATTCCAACGTCACAAGCACCTCATTTCTGTGGTTAATGTATTAGTGTAAGTAATCCGTTGTTTATTGTTTTGTTTTTGTGTATTTGCTGAGGCAGGTTAGTATAATTATATTAGCAGCTACAGAGCTGATGTGGGCCTGTGTAATTTTTGCACTTACACTCAAAGGCCAGCCCACAACAAAGGAAACTACGTCCCCTACTCTTTTCGAGCAATGAGTGCTTTTTTTACCTACCAAAGAACTATTTACGACTAAATATTGTGAGAAGGGGCCTACCGAGAAGACTTAAAGTCTTGATGGAACATTTAATAGGCTACGAGAAGTCCCTCTTTCGCCGCTTATTTAGTCGCACGCGAGGAGAGGACAAGCAAGAAATTCGAATCCAGATATCGCGCGACCGTCAGCGGTCGACTAACTAAGAGACGAAAGAGGGACTGCTCCTAGGCTAGTTATTTAAAGACCTAGCCTTGTTCGTGTTGTCCGGCCGGGGTTCGAACCCGAGGCCTCGCGCACGAAAGTCGAGTGCACTCTCGATAATTTTGGCGCAAGCACTATTGGCTGGAAAATCGGATTGAACGCGATTACCATTCTGTTGTCGGAATTTCTGTTCTATGCAAAAACGAGATTTAACTAATAGTGGTTTTTCAAATAATCAGGGAGGGGAGGGAGGCTTTGAAGCTTTGCGTCGTACCACAAATTGAACATCCACGCAATGTGTTTTCCTATTATTAGGGTATCTTTGGGCAAAAGACTAAAACTAGAAGAGAACTCGGGTATGGTAAGGCCGACAGGATCAATGTCAGGTGAAAAGGAGATTACTTTCTAAGTGAAAAAGGTAGGGAAAATGTTTGCAATCAACAGGAGAATCGTGAGACATATCATTGAATAGACCATTTCCGGGTTCATGTCTGCCTCCTCTTCAAAGCGAGTCTAAGTGCGAAGTTTTTCTTGTGAAAATTAGTTTTCTTTCATATGTAAAAAATAACTAATTACCATCACGAAAACTTCGCACTTAGACGCGCTTTGAAGAGGGGGCAGACATGAACTCAGAAATAGCCTATTAAGTGAAGTTCAATCATCCGGGTGAGTGTACAAGGCCTGTTTAGGATGACATTGACTGACATTTCGACAACGTGAGCCAAGGGACTCAGAAGATGACCTCCGCTCAGGTTCCACCGTTTTGGATGATACTTGATTCTGAAGTTGACTTCCGTTCAGCTCGTTGAAACGTCAGCCAAGACGATACTCGCCCGGGGAATCGTGCTTCACTTAATTACAACAAGAGAATGCAAGGAAACATTAAGTTTCGACGGGAGGAGACTGGGACGAGTAATGGCGGCATAAAGACGTACGTTGCTGTCGCCCGCCCATTTTTCTGCCCTATTTTGGCAAATGGCCGTTTATTTTGGTCAATTTCTCAGCAAAAGAAAAACCAGATCTTCAGCTTCCTCCGACGAGTCAAGTCTTTCGCCGGAAATAAAAAAAACCAAGCAGTACTCCTCGCCAACGCACCACGAAGACGAAATAATGACAGCTCTCAGTATGACACAAGATGTTGGTGCAACTCTGCAAGCAATCCTAGCAAAACTGGAAAAGCTTGATTCAATAGAATCAGCCGTGAAGAAGATTGAAGCCAATCTCGAGAACTTAGAGAAACGAACCCAAAGGCTAGAAGATCCCCAAACAACAACGAATAAAGATATTGACGACCTAAAAGAAGGAATCAACTTTACCGGACAACAACTGAAGGAAAAGACAGAAGCTGCGGAGAAAGCGCATCGACTCTACGAAACTCAATTAGCAGAGCTGACGACAAAATGCCAGAAAACTGAGGTTCTGCTAGAGGAGGTCCACACTAAAAATCTTTACTTAGAAGCCTACTCTCGCCGGGAGAATATTAAATTCACCAACATAGTAGAATCGACAGAAATAGGCGGCCGCTCTGGTGAAAACACCGAAGAAGTTCTTCGAAATTTTTTGGAACGGGATCTCGGTTACAGGGATGCAAGGAGCGTAGAAATCCAGCGAGTACATCGGATCGGTAAAAGCAAAGATGGAAATCCGCGTCCTATTCTAGCCCGTTTCCTCAGGTACAAAGACTGTGAGCAGATCTTTAAACTTGGTCACCGACTTAAAGGCACCAACTTCCAAATGTTCCGAGACCTTCCCAGGGATATCATTACCCGAAGAAAAGTACAGATGGATGCTTTTAAAGATGCCAGACGAAATGGAGTTGCTGCCTCCTTCAGCCAGTCGCAACCAGACAAACTGTATATTAAAGGTAAATTGTGGCCCGTCGGGCAAAAATTTACTGTCTAACCCACATAAAATAACTTTGTTCAGATTGACCTGCAAATTTCTTCAAAGGTTTCGCAGTTTCTTTTTTTTTTATTGCCAATATGCGTTTAACTAATTAGAGGCGGTCGACAGCTTAAATAGTCTAACAGAGCTACAGGCTTTTTCTCTTGTTTACTGTAGCAAGATGCCTAATTTCTCAACCAAAAGTCTTTTAGTAATTTTATTCAATTTGTGTGTGTTTTCGTTGTACTGTCTCCAGGGCATAGCAATCTATCTCATCAACAATAGCTTGAAGGCATGTGGTCATTTAGATATCTTTTATTGTGAAAATGCAAAACCGTCAACTCCGTTTCTTTCATCACTCACAATACAACAGATTTGAAAATAGTTTCCCTTAATGTCAGGGGATTGGGAAACAATGCCAAAAGAAAAGAGGTGTTTAACTGGCTGAGAGTAAAAAAGAAATCTATTTATATGCTGCAAGAGGTCCATTGTTCTCAAGATACTACTGATAAATGGACTTGTGAGTGGGGATATAAAGCGCTCTTCAGCTGCTGCAGCAGCAACAAAGCAGGGGTTGGTATTCTTTTCAACAATAACTTCAATTGTCAGATCCACAAGGTTTTCTCGGATCCGAATGGTCGCTTTTTAATATGTGATATCGTTGCTGATAACAAGCGTCTGACTGTGGCTAACATCTACGCTCCGAATGAAGACGATCCAAACTTCTTTCAGGTTTTCTTCGATCATTTATCAAATTTTAAATGTGAGGAAATTATAATTGGTGGGGACTTTAACTTAGTTCTTGAAGTTGAAAAGGATAAGAGGGGTGGCCTTGCCAGAACACACAAGAATGCCTTAAAAGTGATTCAAGACTTCTCTGAAAATCTTGGTTTGATTGATATTTGGAGACTTTTCAACCCGGAGACCAAGAGATATACTTGGCGACAAAACCAACCAGTCATACACTGTCGACTTGATTTTTTTCTAGTCAGTGAATCATCCTTATGTGATGTGACCCATGCAGATATTCTTCCTGGCTTCAAAACGGATCATTCGATGATTACTCTTAATGTAGCTTTACACTCGAACCCTAGAGGCAAAGGTTTTTGGAAATTGAACACGTCTCTTCTAAGCGAAATGAGATATGTCCAAGAAATTAAAACAGTAATTGAAAACACCGTGAACCAATACAAAGAAGACATCTCGGTGAACCCAGCCCTACTCTGGGAGATGATCAAATTAAAGGTGCGAGAGAAATCAATATCCTATGCTGCATACAAAAACGTGACAACAAGAAAACGCGAAGAAATGTTGGAACGCGAAATCGCTTTTTTAGAGAAACATATAGACAATTCAAGCAATGGTAACCCCTCATACCATATTGTTGCAGAAAGAATTTTTACCTTAAAGAAAGAATTGGAAAACATCTTTGAGTATCGGACCAAAGGTGCAATTATTAGGTCAAAGTCGCAATGGTACAACGAGGGCGAAAGGAACTCTGCATACTTTCTAAATCTTGAAAAAAGGCACTGTAAACAAGGAACAATTAGTCAATTAAAAATTAATGACACTGATTTCGTCACCACAGATAGAGATATCTTATCTGAATGTACCGCTTTCTACAAAAACCTTTATACGTCAAAAAACCCGACAGCTTCCAGTCTACATTCTTCTCTGAAGTGAACTCCACTTCTTTGTCGAATGAAGAACAAATTTTATGTGAAGGCCCCTTAACTCAAACGGAATGTCTCGAAGCCCTGAAGAAGATGGAGTCCGACAAAACGCCAGGAACAGATGGACTTCCTGCCGAATTTTATAAAGTTTTTTGGAAAGACATTTCTCCTTTTTTAATTTCGGCACTCAACTATGCTTTAGACTCCGGCTGCCTTTCAGTGACGCAAAGACGAGGGGTGATTAAACTAATTCCAAAAAAAGATGCGGAACTGTACTTCATCAAAAATTGGAGACCTATTACCCTTTTGAATACTGACTACAAAATCGCAGCAAAATCTATTGCAAACCGAATTAAACTAGTACTTCCAAACCTTATCAATCATGATCAAACAGGATTCTTGAAAGACAGATTCATAGGCGAAAATATCAGACTTATCGACTCTATTATCCAATACGCCACAGAAAAGAATATCCCGGGCCTATTACTTTTTATTGACTTTGAAAAGGCATTTGATTCTCTCGAATGGTCCTTCATACATGACACACTAAGTTTCTACGGATTTGGTGCTTCATTGATTAACTGGGTGAAAACCCTGTATAGTAATACTGAAAGCTGTATTCTGAATAATGGATGGGCAAGTAATTTTTTTGAGATTCAACGAGGTGTTAGGCAAGGCTGCCCGCTCTCACCTTATTTATTTATCCTATCAGCAGAGGTGCTTGCCATGGCAATTAGAAAAAATACTAATATAAAGGGAATCTCTGTAAATAATGTGGAAATTAAGTTAAGTCAGTATGCCGATGACACAACACTGATATTAGACGGGTCACGCGAATCTCTTTTTTCATCCCTCGCAATGCTTGACGATTTCAGCAAAGTCTCTGGCCTCAGACTCAATGATAAGAAAACTGAAGCTCTATGGATCGGCGCAAGTGTTGGAAATGATAAAATTTTGTTATCAGGAAAAGAACTCAAATGGCCAAAAGACAAGGTTAAATCCCTAGGTCTATGGATTTCAACAGATCCCGAACTATCTGCCTCCTTAAACTACAATGAGAAACTCGAAAAAGTTAAAGAAATCCTGAGATGCTGGAAATACCGCCGACTCACATTGCTAGGGAAAATCACTGTTATCAAATCACTAGTGGTCTCCCAATTAGTCTACCTGCTCTCACCTCTTCGCTTAAACTACAGAGTTTTAAACGAAATAAATGACTTACTCTACACTTTTCTATGGAATGGCAAAGGAGACAAGATAAAACGGAAGGTAATGATCAACGATTTCGGTGATGGTGGCTTAAAAATGATTGATATAAGTTCCTTCAATAAATCCCTCAAAACGACATGGATTAAAAAATACTTGGATAACAATAACAAGGGAAAATGGAAAATTTTTTTCGATATAACCCTCCAAAAATATGGTTGTCAGAACTTTTTTTCCTACAACCTTAATGTTAAGGACATCTTATCGAAAATAACAACTTCGGATGGCTTTTTAAAAGAAGTATTAGAAATTTGGGCAGAAGTTAACTTTGAACCAGAAATAGCATCGAAAAATCACTTTCTGGACCAACAACTTTGGCATAACTCCTTAATAAAGATAGCCAACAAGACAATTTTTTTTCAAAATTGGTTCAATAAGGGAATAACTCGGGTGAAGCATCTTTTAGGATCGGACAACAACTTTCTCTCGCTAAGTGATTTTCGCTGTAAGTATGAAATTGACCCTCGCCCTCTCAGCTTCTACGGATTAATATCCGCTGTTAAGTCTATTCGGATCGATTCAAATTTTCAAGATCTACAGAACACCGACCACGAAAAGGAGCCACTTACAACAAGAATTTTACAAGTCAAAAAAGCAACTACCTTAATATATAAAAAATTGATCAGTATCAAGAGCTTAACCCCCGAGTCAAGTCAAAAAAAATGGCTACAGGATTGTGACCTACCAACAAATGACAACATAAATTGGACTGCTGCTTATATTTTAGCTAAACAATGCACAAAGAGCACTAAGCTAATAGAGTTCCAGTTTAAATTCTTACATAGACGCGTATCAACCAATAACTTCTTATTTAGAATAGGTCTAAAGGGCGATGAAAACTGCAGCTTTTGTCACACCTCCTCTGAGTCACTTATTCATCTTTTTTGGACGTGCAGCCACACATCTCACTTTTGGAATAAACTTACTGAATGGCTGATAAACCTAAATGTACTTCCTAGGGATTATGCTTTGACAAATACTACTGCTTTGGGTCTGAGGCCAGATATCTCTCAATTCGCACTTCTTATAAATTATTGCTTTCTCTTAGCACGATATCACATATGGCTCGCTAAGACAAAAGAAGGCCATCCAAACCTTACACATTTCATACGCACTTTAAAATCACGATATGAAATAGAAATAAAAAGTGGAGACACAAAGAAATGGAAACCTCTTGCAGGATATATGAGGATCTAATTAATATTAGTATATTTCTTCACCTATCTGTATTTATCTCCTACCCATTAGTTTCTTTCAAATCTCCTGTCAGGTGCATATCTTACATTACCTGTAGTGAACCACATGCCTTTACCCTGTTTTTGATGCCTCCATAGTGCAACTTCAAGCTGTAATGATAATTATCTATTTTTCTTCTTTTTTTTTCTTTGCCCTTTGTCGTCACTGCATGTGTTAGTAGTACTGTCTTCACTGTATTTGTTAGTCGTGTAGATTTGTTAGTCGTCGTAATTCAAACACTGTTAAAATTAGAGTAATATCATGTAAATAGAGCTAGTGCTGTAAGTAGTCAGTGTACTGTTCGTAAGCATTGTATTCTCTTGTATTGTTGCAAATAAAAAAAAAAATAAAATAAAAAAATAAGTTTCGACGGGAGACAATAGCCCAGGAGGCTCGATCTACCTCGGAATACGGCCTGTCAGTTAACGGTATTACTTTTTTTAGTACGGCTACCGCTAGATGTGTGTGTGTGTTTTTTAGCGCGAAAAATGACGTCATTACGTTCCCTGCCTGATC